>NC_085880.1:35419717-35429717 GCF_034702125.1 Engraulis encrasicolus
TCCTCCTCTTTTCTTGCTCCTCTTCTCCTTGCCCCAGACAGGCAGCAACTAGGCCTATTAATACTGCAGACATTGTCTTTCCATCGTCTTTCATTCCCTTCATCTTTTCATGCTGTGTTCTTCTCCTCCTCCTCCTCCCCTTTTCTTATCCTCACGTTGTCTTTCCTTTCATCTTTTCCTCTCCTGTCCTCCCCTCTTCTCTACGCTTCCTATTTCCCCTGCCCTGCTCTCCTTCCCTCCTTCCCTCTCCTCTCCTTGTCTTTCCTTGTCCTCTCTCCTCCTGCCCTGTCCTGTCCTGGTCACAGAGAGGCATTAGCGAGCCTTTGAACTGACACATGGGACTGCACTGCAGGCATACTCCTTCCCCACCCTCGTCCCTCCTCCCTTCCCTTTCTCCTCCTTCTCTTCTACTTCTCTCCTTCTTCTCTCCTCCTGTACAACTATCCTCCTCTCCTCCTTGTGTCTTCTCTCTCCTCCTGCTGCATCCCTCCTCACCCCTTCAGGACCTCAGGGATGCACCTTCTCCTCCACCCTCTCTCTCACACACTGGAGTTTGTTCGTTATTAATAGGCACAACAGGCGTCCGCTATCGTCTTTCATCCTCTCTTCCTCTCTTCCCTTTACTTTCCTCTCCTCCGGTTCCTACTCGGCTCTCTTCTTCTTCTCTCATCTCATACTGTCCTCAACTGGCCTGTTAATAGAACCGCTGGGGTGTCAGGCATAGTCTCTCCTCCTCCTCCTCCTCCTCCTCCTCCTTCTCCTCCTCTCTCTCTCTCTCTCTCTCTCTCTCTCTCTCTCTCTCTCTCTCTCTCTCTCTCTCTCTCTCTCTCCTCTCTCTCCTCTCTCTCTCTCTCTCTCTCTCTCTCTCTCTCTCTCTCTCTCTCCCTCCCTCTCTCTCGTCTTCTCTCCTCCTCTGCTCTACTCTGCCCTGGAGTTTGTTTGGGTGCTACTTTATGTGGCTTGTTTGTAGGGCAGGCCAGAAGCAGTCGGCTGGCCATCAGCTGTGGATGATGTGTGGCTCCTCTCATCCCTCTTCTCCATCCTACTCTGTGACTCAAGTACACTGAGCACAGAACCCATGATCCTCTGATTTCCGGGGGCCTACCTGTAAGACATAGCCTGCAAACGCTGACATTTGTTCATCATGACATTGAAAACTACAACTCTGTTCTTAAAATCACCTTTAACATTTGTTTTCAAGAATATGCAACTCACCAAGTGTTCAGCAGTATTCACTGGTGTTCCTTAACAATTTTTGTAGCGAAATATGGCATCTGTCGTGTTTTATGTGTGTTTTATGTAGCAATTTGTAAATTAAGTTTCACTTTCACTTTCTTTCACAAAATGGCAAATAAAAAATGACAGAAGCCATATTTTGCCTTGAAACTTGTTAGGGACTGCTAGTGAACACCCCTAACCACTTTGTGAGCTGTAGACTTTCGAAACAAATGTTTAAGGTGATTTTAAGAACAGAGTTGTAGGTGCCCATAGACGGCCATTCTAAAGCTGGTTGAGAGAAAATCCAAATCAGCTAAATAACAGAGACTGCAGCAAACATGAAATAAACGGTGAGGGGGACTCTAAAACATTGCAGACCACTCAGAAAATGGCCTTAATGTTAACCCTAAAGCGACCGACTGGGGTCATTTATGACCCCGGGCACATATTTTCATACACCATTTCTGCAATTTTCATCATAAAAACTTGTCCTTCTAGGAGTTTGTCAATACATATGTTGTGCATGTTGTGAATGATTTTTGTGAGATTTGGACCATCTGCATAGGATTTATAACCAAAACACCTCTGGGGTCATTTATGACCCCGAGAGGATCCATGAGGTACTCAACATTATAATGACCATTGTTGTTGTAATTTTCAAACTCTGATTTTTGTATTTTGTTTCTTTGAGCAAGCCATGGTCAGCAGACTTAAAATATTCATAATATAAATATTAATAGTATTAAAATATAATATATTATATAAATAAATAGGGCACCCCTGCGATAGCCAACGAAGCATATTGTGAGGGCACTCAGGTAGCATTTCCTCTGTTATTGCTCCATATTTGTTGATATCATGGCACAGTGGTCCTAGCCACATGATGAGAACATGAAATGGAAGTCATCCTGATGAACAAAGAGGGAGGAAACAAGTCATCAGTGTAGAAATCAATGGCGTTTTTAGAATTGTCCTTATTTTATGGCTATACAAAGGCTGAATCATCAGTTGAATCATTTCTTTGCTCTAATATATATGGAAGACACCTTTTCACAGCTACAATGTCCAGAACAAGTTTCAGAGAAATGTTGAGTGTGCATATGGTTATATGTTTGAGACGTGGTTTTGTCTATGTAAATTACCATATTCTCTGATCTTGTGATTTCATGAACCCAGAAATGTTGAGTAACCTAAAGTTTTATTGCAGAAATATCATCTATGGGCCTAATGGATAGAATTTAGTTTGGTTTCTCAAAGTTTCACTTTGAGCAATTTCCATAATTAGCATAAATATACTGTATTATTATGGTAAGATTACTACAAGTGAATGGGCTAAAAAATGTAAATGATAGATATCACCATGAAACTTTCTCAGTTGATTACTGATGATGAGAGAAGAAAAAAATGTATTGGATGTTTTTTGTATTTTGATGTTAACATATGCAAATGAGGGCATACATCATATTTAGCATATACGTATGTAAGTTTGACTAATTTTTAGCAAAACAATAAAAAGTTCAAATTCACATTTTTTTGCTTTAGATGAGGGACAAGTATGTGCAATATGTAAATAAATTTGAATGAACCCCAAAAAATAATTTATATAATGGTATTTCTATATAAACTCCTTGGGGTCATAAATGACCCCGCTCGGTCAGATTAGTCGCAAAAACAGGCCGGTCGCTTGAGGGTTAAAAAAAGTGGACTTCTCCTCTAATAGTTACTCATTACATTACAGTCAGTGAGCTGATGCTTTTTTATCCAAAGCGACTTACAGGCTATTGGTTACAGTCCCTGGATCAATGTTAGGTGCCTTGCTCATGA
This sequence comes from Engraulis encrasicolus, assembly GCF_034702125.1. Lineage (NCBI taxonomy): Eukaryota > Metazoa > Chordata > Actinopteri > Clupeiformes > Engraulidae > Engraulis > Engraulis encrasicolus. Next base: position 35,422,760 of record NC_085880.1, read on the forward strand.
AATGTGAAAATGCCCTATAACTACGTTGTGGCCTTTTTTTACAAGAAAAAATCATGAACTCCCTTCATTCCTTCATGATGTGGTACAGCAGTCTCTCCATGTCTTAAGTTGAGACCTTTCTGCTCTGTTGATTACTCCGCCTTTTTGTCTGTTATTTTGCTCATCGACTGAGGGATGACAGACGGCTCAAAACATACTGTCATTATCACACACCCACTTTTGACTTTTACATCACCAGCACATTCTTTCTAGGTCACACACACTTTAAAAATCACTTCCCAAGCTCAAATGCTGGGTCACACTCAAAAATACACACACTCATGCACGCACACACACTTTTTCGCTTGACAATACAATCACATGCTTTCCAGGCTACACACTTTATAAATAACTTCCCAAACCTCTCTCTCTTTCTCCCCCCCCTCTCTCTCTCTCACACACACACACACACACACACACACACACACAGACACAGACACAGACACACACACACACACAAACACACACACACACACACACACACACACACACACACACACACACACACACACACACACACACACACACTTTGTCGTTTGACTTTGACAGTACAATCACATCTTCCCCAGACCTCACCATAAAAAAACACTTGCCAATCAATCTGGAATGCTTGTTGTTTTTTCACACAGAGCCATTCAAACACACAAACACAAACGCAGGCACGCACTACACACACAGAGACATACTCACACACACACACACACACACACACGCGCGCGCGCACACACACAGAGGCGAGTGTATTTGAGAGATAATAGCTACAGCTCGCCCTGCCTCTGCTTCTGTGCTTGTCCTGCGGTGCGGTATGTCTTATCTCCTCTGCGAATCTCCCTCTTTCACACTCCCCTCCTCCTATCACACACACACACACACCCACACCCACGCACGCACACAAACGCACATGCACACACACACACACACATGCACACACACACACACACACACACACACACACACACACACACACACACACACACACACACACACACACACACACACACACACACACACGAGTGCACATGCCCACACACACAGGCATTCACAAACGCACGCATGCATGCACACACACACACACACACACACACACACACACACACACACACACACACACACACACACACACACACACACACACACACACACACACACACACACACACACACACTCCTCGTGCTCTTCCCTCCCATCTCGCCCTATCTCCTGCCCTCTGTGTCCAAGCATGCTGGTGGCTTTGTCATTCTCTTCTGCGTCCCCAGCCTCCCCTCCCTTCCCTTCCCTTCCCTCCTCCCCCCTGGCTGTCCTGTCCAGCCGTGCTCTACAAAGTCATCTGAAAGGGCCACCCACCCAATGCATACAATGTAACGAGAACCTGAGTCTGGTCCCCCTCTGTCTCTGGGCCCAGGACAACTGTCCCCTTTGTCCCCATCTGTCGGCTTCCTTGCCTCCAAGTCCTCTCCTCACACCATCTCCCTGTTCTCCCTCCCCACCCCTCCAGAGGTGCATTTTGCCACCAGGCAAGGCAGGCAGCCACTTGGGGCCCCCAAGTCACTAGATAGTGGGTAACAGTCCACACTTTACCACAGTAGTGGCGATTTTGGTTCAAATGTTCATTCTTTTGCATTTGTCGCTTGGGGCCCCACCTGACCCTAGAATCGCGTCTGCACCCCTCCATCCCTCCACTCCAATCCCTTCTCCAAAGTGCTCCTCGGTGTCCTCCCTTACAACTCATCCACCCCTTGATCCCCTCCCCTCTGTCTCCCATGTCCCTGTCTCCCCTCCCTTCTTCCCTCCCTACTCTCCCTTGCCACGAGAGGCTGTGGGTTTTGTCAGATTTATAATGGTTATGGGAAGTTGGAGCACCATGTAAAGTGGAGTGCTGTAAAACTCCCCTTACAGTAACTGCTATAAATCGAACTCAAACCCACGGACTCAAATGGTTTATCGCTTATCTAACACTGCTGAAATTAATCGTTGACAATATTTCTTTAAAAATTGCTGCTACGACAATGAATTTACCTCATATCATTCAGTTGAGGAAGTGGTCGGTTACCACAGCAGCATCACTGGCTAATACACACTTTCATTCACCCCAACCAGAGATTTGCTCTTCATGTATCCTCCCTACCAAACTGCACCAGATTCTCATTTCCAACTTAGACACAAGCGTCTAACTTAGACGTGCATAGAATCTTTGTTTGGAATGGTGTTTGTTTACGCCGGATATACTATGGCTTGGAATACTCAGCCAATCACAATCAAGAACCTGACTGCAGTGTTATTGGGGCAAATACACCAGCCGCGACTGGATGAAGCGACAGAGAATCGCTGGGCCGTGTAGCAAGAGCGATACAAGCTATTGAAGCGACAGAGCTTGTCCGTTAAAAGCAGAATACAAGCATTCCATCATTCCCATTGGCTGTGTCGAACCGCATCATAGCTAATTTGCGAGTTCAACTACAAACTGCCGTGCCAATCGCCTCTAGTCGCCCGGATCACTTTTGTTTCTTCTGTCACCCGCGACTCAATACAAAATCAATTACTTCCTTCGCTGGACCCACTCATGTCTCGCTTGGTCTATTCGTGCTTTTAGATTGTACCCATTATGAACCTTATCGCCAGGGCCGGATTAAGATAACCTTGCACCCCCTAGGCTACAGGTTGCTGTGGGGCCCCCTCAGAAGGCAAATTTCGCAACAAATTTCCATAGACAGTCTCATAATTACAAGTTAGAGATTAAGGATAACATGTCCACCAACTGTACAACACAACGAGGACATTTTCAATATTGCATCTTTCCTGCATCGACAAATCTTGGTGTGTGAGTTCTCTTCTTCCTCCTGTGTTCTACAATATTGCATCTTGTCACAATTCTGCTACTTTTCAGTTTTGGCCAATCAGGGTCCCCCTGGCAGGTGCAGGCAGGTGCAGGCAGGTGCAGGCAGGTGCAGGCAGGTGCAGGCAGGTGCAGGCAGGTGCAGACTGCAGCCATATCTAGCTTGCACTGCTTATCGCTACCCCTCACTCCCCTTTGCACCCTTACAGCCTTGTTTATTGTTGTCTGCCCTTCCACCCTCCTTAGTGCTTTGTGCCCTGTCTACATTTTCCCCATCCCCTCTCCTCAGTGCCTCTTCACCTCTGGGGTGAGTTTCTCAAAAGAGAAGTTGCTAACTACATTAGCTACTTGACTGTTTTCAATGCATTTTCCCATTGGCAACTACCGAAGTTGCTAACAGGCTAACAACTTCTCTTTTGAGAAACTCACCCCTGTCTCGTGTCTGGCTGTGTTCTCTCTCCCCCACCCCCGTCCTTTGTGCACAGTGCTCTGTGCTCTCCTCCCTCCTCCTCCTCCACACTACCTTGCCCCAGTGGTGTAGTCTACTTAGAACGCAGGTATACGGAGTATACCCACTTCTAAATTTTAGGGGCTTCAGTATACCCACTTAAAATTGATTGATCCATTGTTTAGAATAGCATAAATATATACAGTATACCCACTTCAAAAAATGCTTGAATATACAGTATACCCACTTCAAAAAATGCTCGAATATACAGTATACCCACTTCAAAAAAATGCTCGAATATACAGTATACCCACTTCAAAAAATGCTTGAATATACAGTATACACACTTCAAAAAATGCTTGAATATACAGTATACCCACTTCAAAAAAGTAGACTACACGGCTGCCTTGCCCTACCCTTAGTGCTCTGTGTCCTCCCTCTCCACGCTACCCCACCTCTACATTATCTCGATCTGCCTTCTCCACCCCCCCCCTTGCCTTGTGTCTCGGATGTGTTCCCTCCCACCCCCCTCCTTTGTGTTCCCTTGCCCTCCCTCCCACCTCCACCCATGTGTCGTGTCTGGCCTCTCAGTGCTTGCTTGTGAGTCAGCCCACATGTTTTACTGCCCAGCCCACATGCTTTACAGCTCTCCAGTGTTGTCAGCACAACCAGATGAATAGAGGGGGGCACACCAGCTGCACGGCCCGATGGCCTGATGGCCCAATGGCCCAATACACACACACACGTGCACACCAACAACACATGCACACACACACACGTACACGCACACACACACACACACACACGCGCACACACACACACACACACACACACACACACACACACACGTACACACACACACACACAGACACACAGACACAGACACACACACACACACACACACACACACACACACACACACACACACACACACACACACACACACACACAACACACACACACACACACACACACACACACACACACACACACACACACACACACACACACACACACACCTAGCCACCTCCACAACTCCTGCCTCTTCACACCCATTTGACAGTGTGACAGGGAGGATTAATAGACCCAAGGCATCCATTATTAAGACCTGTCATAGTTTGCACTGCGTGAGAATTTTTTTTAGATGCTTTTGCACTGGAGATGGGGCACTCCTACCACAGTCTCAAGTAAGGCTCAAGGAGGACTGGAAAGATCATCATTTTAAATAGTGAAAAAGGAACTTAATTTTTTCTCTCTGGTATTTGAATTTTTATTTTGTTTGGCCTTTCAGAATGCCTACAATCAGGTTACCCTGGTTGGGATTTTGATGTGCATCTGGTTTTAGGGATTGCTGCTGCAGGACTCCTGAGACTGAGTGGGTCTTCAGGCCTTGCATGTTGACATGCGGCTTTGGATTGCAGTTACAGTAATACTATGCAATGAGAGAGATTACTCATCCCTTCTCTGTGCAGGCTGTTCTGTCAGCAGTCTTTTATATAAAGTTAAAGGCTTAAAGACTGACTGCCGTAAGACGAGTGTGTCTTACTGTAACTCTGTCTAAGGGAGGGCCGAAGAGTCCACAACATAACTTGAAATCACAAAAAAAGTTGATTGGGACGGAGCCCCCCAGTTTGCGTTTTGTCATTTGCTTTTTACAGTATTCCTCCAATTGACCATCGTTTTTTGGGGGTGCTTTAGACATACTACTGTAACGTCGAAGATTGAGAGGCCTTTGGATAGTTCCAGCATGTGCTTACTGTAATAGAGAAAAGAACGACTAAGATTCTTTCTGCCATTCTCTATGCGATCTCTTTTGTCAGCAGTCTGTTAGATGTACTGTAAAGGCGACTGACTGCCAAAGCTGCTGAGGGAGAGAGAGTGTTCAAACTCTGCTGAAGGAGTGTCCTAACTTGGCAGTAGCAGCCCAAGGTATGGCCAGCTGTTCACTCTGCGCTGAAAAGACTTTAGTACAGTATATCACAAAAACATTGCTGTCATTACTGCCTTAAGTAACATTCTAAGACTTGGTCATTTTGGTGACAATTAGGTTATTACATAGGCTCTGCACAAACCTAAGTTAACTTGTGGGTTTTCTTTTGGCTTTTGCTTTTTCCCATATTGCTCTAACAGGCCATAGCTACTTGCGCGGCATGAGAATTTCGAGGTGTCTTCTTTTTTTGGAGGTGCTCGAGATGTTCTACTGTAACAAGCTTGTGACTGAGTGAGCCGTCAGGCTCTATATTTTACAGTTCTGGAAAGTACTCCCTTTAATAGATAGGAGAGAACGTCAGAGATTATTTCTTCCTTTCTCTGGAGGGAATCTGTCAGCCATCTTTTTAACATAAAGGCAACTGACTGCTAAAGGAATCTTTCCTAACTATAATGTCAGAAAAAAAACATTCCCCTCCAAGTGACTAACAGTAGGTTGAATCTAAAATATCCACTCCCTCACTACTGCACTTATTACACTATGCAGGGAAGAAGACGATGCAACCTGTGCCCATGTTGTGCACTGTAGAAGTGAATGAACATTTCGGACACAGGCCTATACTGTTAGAAATCACACAGCCCCTCTAAACCCCATATGTGTACTTCTGCAGCCTAGAATTAATTACATGCCCTGCCCTGCCTCTAACTCTTACTGAGATGCTATTTGCCTTGAAGTGACTCTTACGTCAGGTAGGGACACATGGAGGCAAAATGACCGAAGCGATGAGAGGCGAAACTCAGTGTTCCATTCGGACAGCTGAATGGTCAACAGGTTGTTGCGGCCAATCAAATCGATTGAAACATTGTTGTTCTTGATCTGATTGGCCGCCGCTGCCGCAGGCGAGATTCGCTCATCATTTGCATAATATTACACTTTTCATATTTTTCACTTCCCTTCCCTCAATTTGCTTGCCTTCGCCCCACTTTGTTTGTCTCATAGTGGCAAATTTCGAAAATTTGCATGTGGGTAGATGACGTGACGTGTAAATTTTGCTGTCGCAGGCTCTTAAAATTAAGTAAATTCATGCTTTCAAAATTGTCAATGCTTTAAATGATTAAACTAATGTCGTTGTTGTGAAAAAGTAATGTGTAATAAATCCAGAGCTCAAATAAGTCAACATGATCTCCAAAAATTCCGTGCTCCTGGACACGGATGCTAAGGACACAAAATCTGTGTCCAGGAGCACGGATTTTGCCAAAATTCCGTGCTCCTGGACACAGAATTATTTACACAGAACTGCTCTCTATACTCCCACAGCTCTATGTTTCCACGGTCTTGTGTTTTCTCAGAATTGTTCTAATTTCAATTATTTTTTCTCAAAAAAAAAATCTTACTGTTAGGTTAGGTTCATACCTTATATGAATTTGATAGCCTAGCAACCAACTGGAAAATCTCAAAAATATGTCTTTAATGTCAGGTTAAGGTTAGGGAATGTTTTGATCAGGGCACAACTTAAATTGCTATAGCATTATTTTGTTTAGGATTAGCATTTGGTATGTATTTTCTAATGATAGTGTTAACACATTGCTGTGGTAATAGCCTATAGAAAGCATTTCCATCACGGAAAACAATTCCGTGTCCAGGAGCACGGAAAACAATTCCGTGTCCAGGAGCACGGAATTTTGGCAAAATCCGTGCTCCTGGACAC
>NC_085880.1:35437217-35439717 GCF_034702125.1 Engraulis encrasicolus
TCCCCTCTAGTCCCCACTCTCCCTCTTTCGAACATTCTCTCTCCTTTACTCCTCTCCCCTCTCTCTCTCTCCGTCCTTCCCTCCTCTCCACATCTCCATGCCTCCCTCTCTCCGTCCCTACCTCCTCTAGTCCCCACTCTCCCTCTTTCGAACATTCTCTCTCCTTTACTCCTCTCCCCTCTCTCTCTCTCCGTCCCTACCTCCTCTCTCCTCTCCCCTCTCTCTCCGTCCCTNCCTCCTACTCTCCTCTCCCCTCTTGCTCCCTCCCTCCCTCTTACTCTCCTCTCTCCTCTCTCTCTGTCCCTCCCTCCCCTCTAGTCCCCACTCTCCCTCTTTCGAACATTCTCTCTCCCCTTCCTCTCTCCTTTACTCCTCGCTCCTTTCCTCATGTTGTCTCTCAATCCATCATGGCCAGTCATGTGTGTGTGTGTGTGTGTGTGTGTGTGTGTGTGTGTGTGTGTGTGTGTGTGTGTGTGTGTGTGTGTGTGTGTGTGTGTGTGTGTGTGTGTGTGTGTGTGTGTGTGTGTGTGTGTGTGTGTGCGTGCGTGTGTGTGTGTGTGGTTGCAGCTCTTACACGTAATGAAAGCCCAGCACATTAGTGCACATTACCATTCATGGATCGGCGGCACGTGTGCTGGAAATCATTGCCACTGATGAGGACAAATTGGGGCTCTGCGCAGCACAGTCCACACCAAGTCTTTTGCAGAGAACACTATGTGTTAGCCTACAGAGACAGGACAGCAATGCTAAAGACATAGTGTGTTACATAAAGTGGAGGGACATAGCCTACATAGAGACCAATACTACACTCAGAAATAATGTTTGAGCCTGCAGGAACATTGAAAGATAAAACTCAAAATGTATGATGTGTAATGTATCAAAGTGGAGACAGAATAGAATAGTCCTAATATTTCTGAAGACATAATACAGTCGGGGGAGAGAAGCAGACACATAGAATGTAGAAACTGTCAGGTCTATTAAAATGAAAACACAAGACAAGCAATTCTGAATGCAATTTTGTCATTGAAAAAATATGAATTAGATTTGGAGGTATGGCTCTGTTCAGGAGTCCCCTGGTTTTCCTTGAGCACCATGAACAGCAGAGATTCAGGGGACATCAGCAACAGAGGAGGGGATGCTCACCCAATTTGAAAGTATAGCAGATAATTCACCCACAACTACAGCAGGAAACAGTAGCCTATGCCATGTCGTACAAGACATGGTGAAACTGAGGAGATGGCGACTCAGAAGCAGAAAGCACTTGACTACCATGGCCATGGCCAAAACTAATGCTGAAGCTAAATTTGTATTGTATTGTATTGTATTGTATTGCATTTTATTGTATTGTATTGTATTGTATTGTATTTTATGTTGAAGACAGTAAGTAAGCTAGAGTCAGAGAGGGAGATAGAGATGGAAATGGAGAAAGAGGTGCTAAAGATGGTGACCGTCAACAGTCAGGCAGGGTTTCAGCTCAATGACGTTTTAGTGATTTTAGACAGAGGTGGAAAGAGTACTAAAATATTGTACTCAATTACAAGTACTGTTACTCTGTTGAAAATGTACTCAAGTACGAGTAAATTTACCAGTCAAAAAATATACTCAAGTAAAAAGTAAATAATTTAAAATGTACTTTGAGTAAAAGTAAAACGTTACTTTTTAACAATCAGCGTCTTCTGCCTTTAGATGTGCAAGGGGTGCACTGGGTTAGAGGAAGAACAGCTAATGTTGATCTCCTCTGAGTTAAGTGAATCTCCATCGTCAGCCTCCATGTCAGCCATCAGCGTTTGAGTGAGAGGTCGCACGCGCCAACTCTTTATAAACTAGGCTAATTCTAGAGTTTTTTTGTTTTTTTTACTCAGTAACGCTTGTGCTGTAAAATGTACCGAAGTACATTACTCGAAAGAAAATGTACTCAAGTAAAAGTAAAATTAAAAATTTTAAAAAGTAGTTTAAAAAGAACAAGTACACAAAAAAACTACTCAATTACAGTAACGCGAGTAAAGTAATTAGTTACTTTCCACCTCTGATTTTAGATTAGTATTTTTCGGAATGTTTTCTCTTGTCATAAGACAAAGCCCATAACCACCTCATAACCACTGCTGCAGATGGAAGACGTAACTCTTCATATGGTGTTTTCTTGTTTGTTTTGTGCATTTCCCCAGTGTTTAGTTTAGCCAGGAATACCCTCATAAGTTCAGGCACATTTCGCACTAACAGGTGGGTAAAGACAGTAGTAGTCTGCACTCACCATTTACCAGAATGCAATACTTTTTTAATGAATAAATTGTACGGAGAAATGTTCTGCTAAAAATATCCATTTAGATTATATCTTATCAGTGAGTGGGCAAAAACGAACTCTTCTGCAATGAAGTCAGACCGTTATTATGACGTTGAACTAGAACTCTGATTTTCAATGCAAGAAGTGCGGCTATGGTGTCTCTGGCCCCTGTAATACACAACATATTTACAGTGTACTATGCCATCAGCTTCACAATCT
>NC_085880.1:35444717-35447217 GCF_034702125.1 Engraulis encrasicolus
TTTCCCTTCAGTTTGGCCTCCAGCAAGTGAAATGCTTGCTCAATGGTACTCAGGTGAGGATTGACTGGGCCATTCCATAATATTCCACTTGTTTGGGGTAGAAATGGCTAAGTGGCTTTCCCATGAAGCTTTGGGTCATTGTCCATCTGCACTGTGAAGCATTGTCCAATGAGGTCAGAACCATTAGGTTTAATATGACATGATAATATAGCCTGAAAATCTTCAGAATTCATCCTGTGGCTTTTGTCGGTAGTCATCATCATCAATAAATACAAGGGGGAAATCGTATTGACAGATATGCATGCCCATACCATGACACTGCCACCACCATGGTTCACTGATTGGGTGGTATGCTTTGAATCATGAGCAGTTCCTTTCCTTCTCTATACTCTTTTCTTCCCATTACTCTTGTACACGATTATTTTTGTCTCCTCTGTCCAAAGGATGTAGCTCAAGACCTATAAAGTGTTTTTTAGACGTTGTTTGGCAAACCCGAATATGGTATTGCTATTTCTGATCCAATCAATTATTTACATCTTTTAGTGAACCCTCTGTATTTCCTATGGTGAAGTGTTCCGGAATGTTCTTGATCTTTTTCTTGATTGTTGCCTTGGACATGTATCCACCGTCCTCTTGGACACTGTTCTACATCTGGCCAACTGCTGGGAGATGGGTTTTTGTTCACCACATACAGAATAATGTCTGTCATTCACAGCATTTGCTTTCCATGTCTGCCAGGTAATTTGGTGTTGCTCTGAAATTTCTTTTTTCCAATATTCTGAACTCTTGAATTGATCACATTCAATGTTTCCCCATCTCTCAAATGGGTTTCTTTTGATTTTTTTCAACCTTATGATGGCTTGCATCACTGATAGTGACAGGTGGACTTAGGATCTCATGGAGATTCCGTAAAAATATATGGAAATGCAAATTAAACACTTTAAATGAACTCTAGGACCTTTTGTTGACATCTTGGTGATGGTGTAGTAAGGGAATAACACACATCTGACTGGAGAATAGCTGAGCAGCCTACTGTCCAATTACTTTTGATCCCTTGAAAAGTGGGCACCACACACAAAAAACTTTGCTATTTCTTTCCTGTTAATACGATTTGGATTTTAACACCCTCACATTAACACTAAGAGTCTACAGTTAATGCACATCTTGTTTGTTTTATTTCAAATCCATTGTGGTGGGGCATAGGTTGGAAAAGGATGATAATTGTGTTGCTGTCCAAATATTTCTGGCCCTAACTGTATAATAATATTATACCACATATGTATTATGAAATATGAGGCATTGGTAATATTGAATTTGAGTCTGATTTGTGTATTTTTATTAAAATAAGAGCACACCTTGAACAGTGGAGGCACTCTATCTGAATATGATAAGCCCTATTTAATTTGGTATGATAAAGATAAGACTGCGCTAGTAATATAAAATGATTTCTCAGGGGTTGAAAGATTTGTCCTTATTTATAGGCCTACAAGGACTTGCCGGTGGATAACAGCGACTGGTGTTCATGAAGTGAAGATTGAATTTGTTTCCTGCCAAAGAACTGCAAAAGTATCTCTATTACACATGATGGTTTCAGCTCAGAGAGATATGGTACTCGCTGAGCTAATAGTCTGGCTTTCAGATCATTTGCTATGCATGCATCTTTGTTCCCTACTGGCATTGCTTCACAAGAAGACCTTGATTATACACGACACAGACATGAGCCTTTAAGCGATGAAAATGGGTCCAGCGAAAGCAAATGACAGCTAAAGTGGCCCTCTGCAGTTTGCGTGGTGCCCGCTGACTTGCCGGTTTGATATATTCCCCCTCATCTGACGGTTTGAACATTTTTCATCCCAGAGTACCAACAGTTGATACAAATGTGAATATGTACTGCAGTCTGTCAAGAATTTCTTATGGCATTTTTTTTCATTTGGATGCATCAACGAAAAGTTACAAGTGGCAATTTCTAAATATAGACCAAGAAAAAAAGTCGGGGGTGGGGGGGGGGTGGGTCACTGTTTGCCTGTAATGACTCATTGCCAGACTCATGAAGGTTCTAAACTAGGTTTAGAAAATCCTACCCATCACTACAAAATGCACAGTACAAAATGAGTTTATGCATGCTGTGATCCTGGTCAGTGCTGTGTGTTGTGTATGACTTGGTCTTCTGTCAGTGATGTGTTGGTCTGAGCCTCATGTGTGCTGTGCATTTTGTCAGCCTCAGTAAGGAGAGTAAACTTTTTCTCCATCTTCGCCTGATTCATAGTCTTTTCAGCCCTATACTTAGCTCCCATTGCAGTTGTAGGTCAGATATCCAGACAGACACCACAACCTGCTGTAACCCACTTCAGAGACTTCAAATAGCCTAATGATAGAATCACTAGAATAGTAGAAGGAGAGAGGTGCCGCACACTCACAAGTTAAATAAACAGTTTTTAATGTGACAACGTTTCGGCCTGTCGACACGTGACCTGAAGAAGGCCGACAGGCCGAAACGTTG
>NC_085880.1:35459717-35474717 GCF_034702125.1 Engraulis encrasicolus
ACCAGGCATGAAGTTTTCCACAAGATAGGGACCTTGCCTTCTTGTAGACTCCTATTAAAAAGGTGATGAAGAGGCTCAGCTAATTCCTCAGCACATGTCTTTAGCAGTCTTGCACAGATGCCATCAGGACCGGCCGCCTTGGACTTAAGTCTTTTCAGTGCCCCTCTAACTTGATCAGTGGTGATTGCCGGCTGTGGGTGTGCCTGGTTGAGGTTAGGGTGGAATGAGGGAGGGGTGGGTGGTGGGCAAGTTGTTTCAAGTCGCAGAAGTGAGGAGCAGGGAAGGGGGATAGAGGTAGTTTAGGATTTGTGAGCCTGCTGTGTCCATTGGTGGAGGTACTGCTGCAGTGTTGATGATGGTGGGAGTGGTGACCAAAGGCAGAGTAGGAGGGTGTGGGGATGAAGTGTCCCTGTTCATGAAGCAGGGTGAAGTAGTAACGGGAGTGAGGGGTTGTGAGTGGGGGAGATGGGAGTCTGCTGAATAGTGGTTGTCAAGTGTGGGCTGGGGGCGTGTAGGGATAGAGGTAACAAGGGAAATGCTGCCCTCTGTGTCAGAGTTTCCAAACCGGTTGTAAAAATGGTATAAATCATTGCACATTGACAGATCGCCTTCTGCCATACCTCTCTTCTTTCCACACCCAGTGATCTTTTTTATCCCCTGCCATGCCTCTTTAGCATTGCCCTTCATTTTCATTTCCACCTTCTTCCCATATGCCACCTTGGCCTAGCCTGGGAACTCCCATACTGCCTTTAGTTCTACACAATCGTTTCGATCTGAAAGACAGTATGGCGAGGATGACTCATAACGTACAAGATCATGGGATCTGTGTCATAATGGCCAAGCATTCCGACCTTAACAGTTTCTCTGCCCAATCAGAGAGCAGGGCAGTGTGTCATAATAGCCAAGTATTCCGGCCCCATACGGAATTTACAATAGGCAACTCCCCAGACCTAATCTCAGTTGTGATTAGGTGTGGTGTTAACCAGGCAAACCTTGGCCTCCTTCATTCTGCTTATGAGTTCTCGCTGCACACTCCTCAGCTCTGTCAAGTTGCTTTCCTTAAAAAGCTTCTTTATCCTATTGAGGAGTTGCTTGACATCTCTGGTTACCCAGGGTTTGTTGTTGGGGTAGCAGCGAATAGTCTTTGTTGGTACAACAATGTCCATGCAGAAGTTTATGTAGTCAGCAGTATATGCTGTGGCGTCCTCCAGGTCATCACTGCCCTGCAGTAGTCTCCAGTCAGTGGTTTCGAAGCAGTCCCTTAGTGTCTCCTCAGTTTCTGGTGACCATTCTCTGAAAGTGTGTGTGGTAATTGGGAGCCTTTGTACTTTTGGGATGTACAGAGGCTGTAGATGGGTCAAATTGTGGTAAGAGAAACCCAGTGGAGGAAGGGGGGTGGCACTATATGCATCCTTCACGTTTGCATACAGGAGGTCAATGGTTTTATTTTTCCTTGTTGCACAATCAGCAAACTGATGAAAGTTGGTGAGGGTGGAGTTAAGGGTGACGTGGTTAAAATCCCCCGTGATGGCGAAGAAAGCCTCTGTATGCAGCGTTTGTAGTCTCGCAACAGTTGCATGAATGACGTCACAGGCAGTGTCCGGCACCACTCTCGGAGGGACATAGACGCAGATTATTATACAGTGTGAAAATTCTCTTGGAGTGTAGTAAGGACGTAAGCTGACGGACAGTAGCTCCACATCTTTACTATACACTGTTTCCTTCACCATTACATGTCCGGGATGACAAAACTTGTTATTGATGTACATGATCAGTCCACCTCCTTTCTTTTTCCCTGAAAGTGCATTGTCTCTGTCCAGTCTAACTACGCTGAAGCCCGGTATGTCCACATTAGAAGTAGGAGTGAGACTAGTTAGCCATGTTTCCGTGAAGCAAATTAGACTCGCTTCTCTAAACAGTTTTTGGTTTCTTACCAGGGCGGTCAGCTCGTCAGTTTTGTTGTTCAGCGAATTCACGTTTCCCATAATAATTGCTGGGACAGAGGGCTTATATCTCCATTTCTTCTCCCGTCGCTTGGCCTTGACTGCGACCCCTGCTCTGCATCCTCGAGAGCTGAAAACTTCTTTTGGAATGTCCACATGAACAGCGGCAGAATCAGAAAACTTTGTGTGTATGACACTTTGTGTTTTTTAATGTGTGCATGTTTGTGTCTGTGTGTGAGAGGGGGCTCGCAACTCTGTGGGATGAGATTTGTTGAGAACTAAATTAGATGGCGTAGATGAGACCTGAGTGTGTGTGTGTGTGTGTGTGTGTGTGTGTGTGTGTGTGTGTGTGTGTGTGTGTGTGTGTGTGTGTGTGTGTGTGTGTGTGCCCACTTAGACTTTGTTCATCTTCACTGAGTGATTGAAGTCTAAAGTGGAGTCCAACTTATTTGTGTGCGTGCATGTGTGTGCAAAGTTGGCTCTTGACGCGTGTGTGTGTTACGAAACCAACCTTGTTTGGTAAGGGCTTGGCAACATAAAGGACACAGACGAACAGTGTATCCAAAACAAGAGTGTTTATTAACAAATCGGGAGGTTTTTGTGGTAGAAAGCAGGCAAACACTAATAAGAGCCCTAAGACTGAAGACCCTAACTCAAACGGTCAAATCTAGACCTACAGTAACTCCCTGAGGTTATATCAAAGACAAACATCACACATAAATTAATGTCCAAAAACTAGAGAAACGGCGTGGAGCTGCAAGCGACTTCAGTGCGCGCGCCAGGATGCCAGTGCCCGCGTGCTCTCTAGAGATGGCCCTCACAGGGACGACACTGGAAGACACACACACACACACACATGAACACAGCCTGCTGCTGGTCTGAGTGGAGACTGGAGGGCCAATGCTATGATTCATCATCTGGTCCGAGATTAATATGCTGTAATGTGTGTGTGTGTGTGTGTGTGTGTGTGTGTGTGTGTGTGTGTGTGTGTGTGTGTGTGCTCTTGTGTGTGTGTGTGCTCTTGTGTGTGTGTGTGTGTGTGTGTGTGTGTGTGTGTGTGTGTGTGTGTGTGTGTGTGTGTGTGTGTGTGTGTGTGTGTGTGTGTGCACTCAACAGAATTGCATTTATGCCTCACCTATGCAAAGAGGCAGCATCAAACGGTGGCCCAAGGCAGCAATGTGGTGGGATAGTACCATGCTCACAGTAGCTCAGTCATGGAGGAGGATGAGGGAGAACGCTGGTTAATTACACACACACCCCAACCTGGTAGGTCAGGAATCGAAACGGTAACCTTTGGACTACAAGTTTGACGTCCTAATCGGGAGAGAGACAGAGAGAGAGAGAGAGAGAGAGAGAGAGAGAGAGAGAGAGAGAGAGAGAGAGAGAGAGAGAGAGAGAGATTCGACACCAGGAGATAGAGGTCACACACACACACACACACACACACACACACACACAGACACACACACACACACACACACACACAAACACACACACACACACACACACACGCACGCACACACACACACACACACACACACACACACACACACACACACACACACACACACACACACACACACACACACACACAGTCCTCTCACTTTACTTCTTATCTACACATCTTCCTTATTTCTTTATTTCTGTCCCTCTCCTCTCATTCTCTTTTCCCCTGTGGGATATCTCTTTCTCTTTTTAGAGAGAGAGAGAGAGAGAGAGAGAGAGAGAGAGAGAGAGAGAGAGAGAGAGAGAGAGAGAGAGAGAGAGAGAGAGAGAGAGAGAAGAGAGAGAGAGAGAGAGAGAGAGAGAGAGAGAGAGAGAGAGAGAGAGAGAAACACCATCGGGAGATAGAGGTCACACACACACTCCAACACACACACACTCCAACACACACACACACACACACACACACACACACACACACACACACACACACACACACACACACACACACACACACACACACACACACACACACACACACACACACACACACACACACACACACAGAGGTCAGGGAGTAAAAGGCCATGTGTTGTCTGTCTGTGGCATCACCTCCTCTGTCTGAATCTCTGTCTCTCTGTCTCTGTCTCTGTCTCTGTCTCTGTCTCTCTCTCTCTCTCTCTCTCTCTCTCTCTCTCTCTCTCTCTCTCTCTCTCTCTCGCTCTCTCTCTCTCACGCATACTCTACTGTGTGTGTGTGTGTGAGTGTGCGTGTTTGTGCGTATGTGAGTGTTTTCTTTGTGGGCAGTAGCCACACAATTGTGTGTGTGGTTGAATGTATATTTGCATGAATCTGAGTGCACTATTTACATTCAGTGTTTGTGCTTGCATGGTTGCCTGTGACAGCTGACCAGTGTGTCCGTGAGTGGATATGTGTGATTGTTTTTTTTTTTTTTTCATAATGGTTGTGCGTGCGTGTGTGTGTTGTTTATGTTTATGTGTGTATGTGCCTGCATGCTGGTGAGGTTGCCTGTGACAACTGAAGTACTGAGTTCCTGCAGGTGGTGTGTTTGTCTAAATTCATGAAGGTGTGTGTGTGTGTGTGTGTGTGTGTGTGTGTGTGTGTGTGTGTGTGTGTGTGTGTGTGTGTGTGTGTGTGTGTGTGTGTGTGTGTGTGTGCGTGCGTGCGTGCGTGCGTGTGTGTGTGTTTATGTTTATGTATGTATATAATTTATATGTGTGTGTACTTGCAATGTTGCCTGTGACAGTTGAGCGGTGTGTCTTGTGGGTCGATGGGAATGTAATTGTGATGGCCGCTCTGATAAGGGTGCAGCTGGATGCCTTCTGCCAGACAATTACTCACATGCAGCACAGAATAAAATAATTCAGCATGGCCCAGTCGATATCCGTCACAGCTGACTGCAATCAAACAAATTGGTTCTGCTTCTTTTAGGTGTGCTTTGGGGCCAAAGGTATTGCATGACCTCTAGACTGAGGATAAGTTGGTGCTTTTCTCAGGTCTAGGAGTAGGCGCATTCAACAAAGAACTATGCCGCTGCCTGTTCCCACCTAGTCTAGAACCAGGTGGCGTGTTCATGCCGCATTTCTGAGCGTTTGGGCACTGGAAATGTGAATGCGAAATGAAAAATAGTTGGTTTTTTCTGCAAACCGTGACAACAATGTGGATGTCAGCAGGTTCATCCGGGTAACAAATGGTCAGATATAGACAAGTTCAGAGCCCAGTATGAACGTGGGTGATTCGCAGGTAAGCACTGAAGTTGTATGGCCTCCTTGTAAGTTGCTTTCAGTAAAAGCTTACTGCTAAATGTGATGTTTTGCAGAGATAATTTAGTGTCCCACACTAACATCAGTGGTTCCACTAGTAGGATGGAATGTGACATGTTGATATCTATGTCTGTCGACATAATCAAATCTGACAGTGTACAGCCTTACAGTATTTGCAAATGGGCATACTAATCGTTGAAAGAATTGATTTTATTGACATTTAGCCTCCACCAGCGGCCGCATCTGAGCGCCCAATTTTAGTGTGACTATCTATGACTTATGCTAGACCCAGCCACTATGGACCTTACGCATCTAAGAATCCTGGTCCTAACCAACGTTGACCTTATGACTCTTCAATCTCTTTCTATCTCTTCTTCCTCTGCCTTCCTGCTACCTCTGCCTCTCCTCCCTTCCTCTCCTTTTAAATCCATCTCTAACAATTGTGTTTTTTTCTTATTTGTTAAGCACTTTGAGTTGCATCCCTTGTATGATACAGTGCTATACAAATACAATTATTATTATTATTATTATTATTATTATTATTATTATTATATATTGGTGTATTGACGCAAGAAGACTAATGGATTAATGGTGGTTGCATTTGTCCATTTTAAAGTAACACTATGCAACTTTTGGTCGGCTTTCATATGAAGCTTATCAGCCCATGAGTGCACAATCTAATTTTCAGGTCTGATATTTTCCCATACAGGGGAAATTATTGGGGCTGCGGAGAGAATGTTCATTCATATAAGTCAAGTCAATAAGTAATTCAGTAATATGTAAGGACCATCTTGTTGACTGAGTTCAATGTTGTCACTTTAATCCACCACTTCAGCCTTTTCCGTTTAAATGTGCCATCCCTTTTCTCTTTTGGATGTCTATGTATTATTGCTTGCAGTCAGGCAGGAAGATAAAACTGTGGGGGCGTAGCTATTGCTGCCGCTCATTGAGCTTGTAAAAAATGCCTCTTATCAACTATTTAACCGAGCACAACCGCCAGCCACTGCGCAGTGGGGCAGAGAGGGATAGATGCCAGTCAGAGAGCACTACATGGGCAGTCATGGGAAAGCATTTATGTACTGAAAATGGAAAAACAACTTGATTGTCATTATTTATTATACCACAACAGATGATAGCTTAAGGGCCAAAACGCATCTGTTTGTGCACATGGTGGTATAACAAATAATGAGACTCAACTCATGAGTTTCTCAATTTTAAGTTTACAGTCCTTTTTTCACGCTCACCCAAAGTTATTTATTGTACTTTAGAAGATGAACACGCCCATCACTACACTTAAAGCATTTAGTCTGTCTTGTATCCTGAGGGTTGTCAGCTCCCAATACTGTCAGGTGCATACAGGCCTGGATTAAGATGACGCGGGGCCCCTAGACTAGAGGTTGTTGTACGCCCCTTGGAAGGCTATTTTCATGACAAATTGACATAGTGTCATAATTACAGGCTATGAATTAAGGATATTCTATAACTTTTCACTTTTTACCTATAAGGGGCCCAATGGCAGGTGGGGGGCCCTAGGCTGCAGCCATATCTAGCTTCCGACCTAATTTGGCCCTGGGTGTGTGTGGGGAATGAATAACCAGCCCTCTACCCCATTCTCCTCCAACACTGAGGTAACTCTGGTGTGAGGCTGCACCTAGCATATCTATCATGTGTGTTAATCCATCCCTGACAATACAAATAAGCATAAATTGTGTATGTAAATAAAAAAAGTTTGTGGCTTAAATTCAGTTTATCAACATGCCTGAGCTGCACAGCCATCTTGAACTTTGAAATCTGCATCCTGTCTGGCTCTTTGACTTCTTGGGTTGATTGTCTGAGACAGGGGAGTGTCCGTGGTGGTGGTGATGGTGGTATTTTCTGCTTGTGAATGCAAGTGACGACTACTCATAAACTGAGCTCCCTCCCACCACAAAAACGAATGCACTATTAGTCTGAGAGCTCCCATATACTGTATATGTGCAATCAATACTCAATACGACCGACCACAGCTTGTTGGCAGAGGCGAACAGTACTGTATATTGAGCCAGGCCTGGATGGCATAATCAATCAGGTAGACAGAGCTCTGAGGAAAACCCTCTTCCTCTGAAGTCTTTTCACCCCCACAAACTCACTTTAAAAGTGCACTGGTAATATTTTTTAGCACTTTCTTTCCAGAATTCATGCTACCCATTCACAAATATTGATAGTCAATGAATACTTAACACCACCATCAAATTCTAAGTATTCGTAAGTATTTTTTATTTCTAGAAATAGACAGCTGCAAAATGTACTCTACTTTGGTCATACCAGTGAATACTATTTCATTTTTTAGTAACTATTCGTGAAAAGATCAAATTTGTCAATAGGCAGCAGAATTTCAATGAACATCATAGTTGTAATACTTACTCTGGCCACCATCCTACACAGTACACCTTTAACTCTCCATTTACAACCATCTCTCTCACACACACATCCAGACACACAGGCATATGCACACACAAGCACACACACACACACACACACACACACACACACACACACACACACACACACACGCACACACACACACACACACACACACACACACACACACACACACACACACACACACACACACACACACACACACACACACACACACACACACACACACACACACACACACACACACACTTCACTTTCCCCTCTTCCTTTTTTACAGCCATCTACCTCGTCACGCAGTCACATTTCCAAATCCATTGACTGGTTTTTAGTGCCTTCACCTGCGCAGGAGACAAACAGAGGGTTATCTTGTGCCAACAGAGCAGAGCAGGCAGAGGGTGCATCTATCAGTTTTGTTTTGAACGCCTGTCAGCGCCGCCTTGTTTGCTCTTGTTCTGTTTGCGATGCCGGCTCCTATTACATTTTCAGTGTATCACCACTTGCAAAGAGGCACTTGCGAACAGCCACTCACTGTTTACAAGCTACAACTGTTTACAATGGAGGGGAGAGGAGAAGAATTCAATACATCATCTTCCTTTGAAAGGAACACTCTGTCAACATTGATCCTGCATTTTGTTCTATTGTATTGTATTGTATTGTATTCTATTCTATTCTATTCACTGACGTGTAGTGTATGGACTTCGGCCTTTTACTGTATTCCATTCAATGGTTTTGAAGCATTCGCGATTAATCTGCGAGAATTCTGCCCCAAATTTCTGGAAGCGTACCTTAGCAACGCTGAGAACAAAAGCGCTGAAAGGTCGGCTCGTCGTGCTTGACTGTCAATTAAACTAATTCAAAACCAATTCAATCAACACAACTAACAATGGTCATTGGTCATTTAATAGCTTGCTACAATTAAGGGTCAGGCCGAAAAAAACACATTTGGGTTGTTTGAAACTACCGTTTGAACGAAACAGAGCCAACTCAGCAAGAATTTCAAAGGAGATATGTCATTTCATATCTCTCAGAGAGATGCATGGGGAATGGCACTCTTCTTCTTTGTTCTGCCCAAAAGCTGTCTCATGTCCCACCCCCAGCCGTTTAGTTATGAATTGAACGTACAGCGTCCCCTCAGGTCAGTGGTTCTGTTCTGTTCTGTTCGATTCTATTCTATTCTATTCTATTCTATTCTATTCTATTCTATTCTATTCTATTCTATTCTATTCTATTCTATTCTATTCTAACCCCGATGAGGAATACTCTTACTTTGTCAATGTTACTTACACACAGTGTGACTCAAAGGCCTCATAATTAAACCTCATAATAAAATGTTTTCATTACACACTCGGTGCCGGCAGTCTCGCAGGTGTAATTACAGTCATGAAAGCCATTAGCTGTCGAGGCCCGTGTTTAATTTTCACGGACGCTCAAGTAGCAGCCTGATATATAAATATGTTCTTTCTAATCATCTCTTTGTGCTGCTAACTGATGAAGCCTCGGCCTGGCCTTGATTAATCCCAGCTGGTTCAGAAACGGTGCACAACACAACTGCACACTTACAGTCAACAAGCACATCGCTGGGAGAAGGGAAGAGGATGTCATGTGCAGTGCTTGTGTGGGGTTTCTCTTCATTAATGTCAGACAGGCACTTTTGGTCCGGTGAGTTATCTGCAGATTTTATTTGGCTGCTTCCGATATGGAAACAGGGAAACATCCTAGCGAGAGACACCATTCTCGCTGATCCCTCTAGGTAGGATGCACACTGGCCTGTGGCATCGTTGGGCCTTTTATAGTCCTTTGGCCCAACCAGCCCAGAGCCTTCTCATATGCTAATCAGCTCAATCACACCTCAAACAGCCCCCACACTCTAGCACAGTTTACCCAATACTTAACACAACTAGAACTATATAGATACAGTCACAGACATATACATATATATTCCTGCATATACATGTACATACAAGAATATACATAAGAATCATATAAGTATAAAATTCTTACGACACTTGCGTTGTGGATACATTTGTTGTAGCTTTATGATGATAAGTGTAGGTTCCTGTAGCCTCATAATGCATGCTGTTGCGCAACTAGAACACAGTACTGGTGAAAAAGACTTTACTTGACAATAGAAAGAGTAGAAGTACACTGCAGCTCCTCATTTAAGGTTTATTCAAGACATACAACGTTTTGACCCAGCAGGGTCATCATCAGACAGACACGTGTGGACTTCTCTTTCTATTGTCCTGCGCCTGGCCTCAGAGAGGTGTGATGTGTACACCGGTACTTTTACATCTTCTGAAAAAAGCAACCACAGTTCTACACTACAATGACATCCTTATACATTCTGACTTGGTAATTGCCATTCTGGTTAGAACAAATTTGTAACACATGCCTTTAATATTTAACTCTGCACTACAACATCAAGAAGCACCGAGATATGGGGAGATGTGCAGTGTGCACCACTTTGTAAATTTAGTGTTGAATTCAAGATTCATTTATTAGATCTCATTATAGGGTAAAAAGTATTGTGTTGTCTCAAAAAGATTTTAAAAAAGAGGGGGGGGGGGGGGTAGGAAAAAGTGCAAAAAAGTGCCTTCTTGTCTTCAGCAAGAGTTCAGCAATCTAATGACTTGGTGAAAGAAACTACTACGGAGTCTGGTAGTGCGAGCTTTCAAGCTTCTATACCGTTTTCCAGATTAGATGGTAATATCTCAAACAGTTCATGGTTGGGATGACTAGGATCATTCAAGACTTTTTTGCCTTCCTGATATATCTCCCCTCAAATAGCTCCAGTATGGACGGTAAGTCACAGCCGCATATGGTCTGCGCTGTACGCACAACTCTCTGAAGTGCTTTTCTGTTGTGTTGAGAGCAGTTCCCATACCATGCGATTATAGTCCCTGTCAGGATGCTTTCATTGGGGCCTCTGTAAAAAGACCTCAGAATGTTGGGTCGCATATCAAACTTTCTCAATCGTCTGAGGTGGTACAGACGTTGCTGGCCTTTTTTTACTATGTGCTGAGGGTGACTGTCCCAGGTGAGGTCTTCTGAGATGGTAACGCCAAGGAACTTAAAGTCTCTCACCCTCTCCACTGTCTCGCCATTGATGTTAATGGCTTCAAACTGGTGTTTTTTTTTTTTTTTTTAAATAATCATTTTAGGGGCTTTGATGGCTTTTTATTTGATAGGACAGCCTGAGATGGCGACAGGAAGCGAGTGGGACAGAGAGAGGGGTAGGATCGGGAAATGACCCCGTCCGGACTCGAACCAGGGTCCCCGTGGGCATGCACCACAGGCCGCCCCCCACCCAAACTGGTGTTCTTTCCGCCTAAAGTTAATTATTAATTCCTTTGTCTTGGACACATTCAGAGACAAGTTGTTTCCTTTACACCAATCCATGAGGTTGTTGATTTCTTTTAGGCTGTTTCATCATTGTTTGTGATTAAACCGATAACAGTGGTATCATCTGCAAACTTGATGACGGTGTTGGTGTTGTGTACAGCCACAAAGTCATGCGCATGCAGAGAGTAGAGGAGAGGGCTCAGAACGCAACCTTGCGGAGCTCCCATGCTGATGGTCAAGGGGGATGATGTGATGGAGCCCATTCTCACCTCCTGTTTTCGTGCAGAGAGGAAGTCCAGTATCCAGCTACAAAGGCCGCTGTGCACTCCTAGACTCCTGATCATGCCGTCAAGTTGGCCCATACTGGAGACAATGGTGTTAAAGGCTGAGCTGTAGTCCACAAACAGCATCCTTACGTAAGTGTCTTTTTTCAGTGTGCAGTGCACTGGTGATGGCATCATCAGTAGTTGTATTCTGTCTGTAGGAAATCGTTCACTCAAAAACATTCACACAAAACATTTACTCACGATGGGGGTAAGGGCCACAGCCAGGTCGCCAGTCATTCAAGCTGGTGATTTGGTTTTTCTTAGGCATGGAAGAATAAAAGATTACCTAAAGCTGCTTGGTACAACACACGTGGACAGGGAGAAGTTGAAGATGTTTGTAAACACACCAGCCAGTTGCTCTGAACACACTGATTACATGGCCTGGAATCCCATCAGGTCCTGCCCTTACGAAAATGGACCATAGTTTATTATGGTATTACTATGATTATCATATGGTATGTCATGATTACTCTAAGTACTCTGAACCTACCATAATTGTACTATGGCTTACTATGGTATTACTGTGATTTTTATGTAGTAACATGGTTCTACCATAGTATGTCATAATTACTCTACCCTTATGAAAATCAACCATGGTTGTAATGCAGTAACCATGGTTTTACTACCATATTTCTATCAACCAACCATGGTTCTAGTACAGTAGCTGTCATAGTGGTAGCCCTTAACCATGGTTCTACTATGAAAACTAATCATGGTGTTACCATATTTACCATGGATTATAGTTAATCATGGTTTTTAGTGTGACCATGACAACCATGGTTTGTGATTATAGATTAACTTATGGTTTAACCCTAGTACACTCTTTGCCATAAACCATGGTTCCCCCCAAACCATGTTTTTCTTTAAACCATGGTCGCCTTTTTTTAAATCCATGGTTTTAAAAAACATGGTGGGGTGACGAGGTGCATGGTTAAACCATAGTCATGAACGATGTTTTTTTTTGTTACCCAAGAAAACACGAAACCTGTGAATAACTATGTGAGTAGCCATGGTGTAGCCTAATGGCTAGGGAGTTGGACTCAATATTGGATTGCAGGTTCGAATCCTGCCCTCACCATTCCATAGACCTCCATGGCTACCCTCGAGCAAGGCACCCAACATTGATCCAGGGACTGTAACCAATAGCCTGTAAGTCGCTTCGGATAAAAAAAGTGTCAGCTCACTGTAATGTAATGAATAACAGTTACTATTAACCATGGTTAGTTGTCAGACTAAAACCATGGTTAATTTTTGCATAGTTAAATTATGGTAAATCCATAGTTAAACCAATGGTTAAATCCATAGTTAAACCATGGGCAAATCATACTCAAACCATGGATGAATCATAGTTGAACCATGGTCGAACTATAGTCAATCAATAGTTAAACCATAGTCACAAACGGTGCTCAAAAAACCGTGACACAACTATGAGTAACTAAAAACCATGGTTCAGTTCCATAGTAAAACCATGGTCCATTTCCGTAAGGGTGCTGCTTTTCGCATGTTGACTTGCTTGAAAGATTTCCGCAAATCAGCCACTGTGAGCATTAGGGGTCTTACACACCAAGGCGGTAAAGCGTCGCGGAACGGCAGCGTTTTTTACCGGCGTCGGTGAAAATACATTGAAACCTATCTGTCCTTACACACCAACCGGCGGTAGTCGAGCGTCAGCGGCGCGGGAGCCGGCTCCGCGCCGCGCTGCATTTGGAAAATAGAACTCGAGCGTATTTTTCACGCCGGCGACCGGCGGTGTCTCATTAAATGAATGGCAAAGTAGCATGTTAGCTTTGGCTGTGGGGAGGGTTTTGAATAGGATTGGCCGCGCACGCCGACGCGGTCAGTGTGAAAGGCAGAGAAAAACACGCCGGTCGAAACTAAGCAGAAAGACCGCCTCCGTCCCGTGACCGTTCCGGAACGGTCACGGGACGAACGCGGTCTTTCTGCTTAGTTTCGGTCAGCGTGTTTTTCTCTGCCTTTCACACTGACAGTGTCGGCGTGCGCGGCCAGTCCTGTGTGAAAACCCTCCCCACAGCCAAAGCTAGCATGCTACTTTGCCATTGATTTGAATGAGACACCGCCGGTCGCCGGAGTGAAAAATACGCTCGAGTTCTACTTTCCAAATGCAGCGCGGCGCGGAGCCGGCTCCCGCGCCGCTGACGCTCGACTACCGCCGGTTGGTGTGTAAGGACAGATATGTTTCAGTGTATTTTCACCGACGCCGGTAAAAAACGCGGCCGTTCCGCGACGCTTTACCGCCCTGGTGTGTAAGACCCCTTAGGCCTGGGTCAGGGAGGTGAGAAATGGAGGGGGCTCTTACTGGAGGTTTGGTGTGGACCTCAAAACGTGTATAGAACTAACATTGAAAAATGCGCTGTGTTCAGTGCCTCCAATATTCTTGTAATGTTATGATGTCAACTGTAGATTCCTTGAAATGTATTTCCTTATGATGTGGACTATGTATGGAATAGCGGCCGACGAGGTGTCCCGATATCAAGGGAAATAATGGACGAGGCGGAGTGTTCTAAACAGCCCGACGGCGCAGCCGAAGGGCTGTTCGCTTCGCCAAGTCCATTTTCCCTTGATATCGGGACACCTCGAAGGCCGCTATTCCGCTTATCACCCGGTTACCAGCATTTAAGTATTAATTTATTAATATGTTGATCTAAGGCTTCGTGAGAAAGTAGATTCACCACTGCGCTTGGTACGTTGCTATGGGCACCACTTCATAATCTAGTGAGACGCGCCTCTATCGGAGGCATGTAAGGACACGCGCAGAATGTTGGGGTGACTTGACAACCAAATGCGATAGAATTGACGACTGGGTTTTTGACAACCAGATGCGATAGAATTAGGCTAGTAACGGGGTCTTGACTAGACAACCAGATGCGATAGAACTAACGACGCGGTCTTGACTAGACAACCAGATGCGATAGAACTAGTAACGGCACTTCGTCAGAAAGTTAGAAAAGAAGCAACTTGGACGCCCGCACGCCCGCATGACATCATAGGTGTCCTACCGGGGAATAGAGGACACCTGCTCAGCCAATCAGAAGACGTTCCGTCTGCTCACTGGGTGATAATACGTGATGTGTAGCTGTGTTACAGGGATGCATTCCCCCACCATGAGGAACATGTTAAGTCTTTTGCAAGAGGATTTCGAGTGTACTCATATTTAATGTTATTCCCTCAAGGTGTGTATTTATTCATAATTTGTATTCCTTCCACATGAGCAAGAGCATGTGAAGTGCAGGTACTCACTGTCTATTAATTTTATTCCTCACACAACACTTGCACATCTTACACATCACCTGGATTGGCATCGACACATTCTTTGACACATCATATCAGTACATCCCGGATCACAATAGCAAATAATTGGAGGCAATTGGAGGGTACATGACAAGGCTCGGATAGTTAATCCCTGGATCAGAGACTGAATTGCAATGCTATACCTTTGGGGTTTCTATCTTCTCCATCAGTACGTGTTGCTGCTTGGATGGGCCTGTCAAGGCTTCCACTTGAGTGAACAGCGATAGAGCTGACCTTGGCTAGGTGCTGTGTGTGTGGGTGTGCGGGAGATGGACCATTACCTCCTTATCACACACACATACTGAACTGAACTGAACTGAACATACTCACACCGTGCGCGCGCGCACACGCACGCACGCACGCACGCACGCACGCACGCACGCACCCACACACACACACACACACACACACACACACACACACCACACAGTG
>NC_085880.1:35478133-35500633 GCF_034702125.1 Engraulis encrasicolus
CCATTTTTTGGTCTTTTTGGGTCCAACCTTGGCTCCAACTTGGCTTCAACAATGAAATAGAATTTTGGCCTCCATTCTATTTACTCTCAATGGTTGAAACACATAGCCTACTCACACACGTGGGCCCTTTTTATCACGTTGTCTCAAACTATTTTGACTGAAAAGCCTCGGCTACCGGATCCTGGATCCTGGAACCGGATCCGGATCCTGTGAAAAACCCTATTATCCTGCCGGATCCGGAACCGGATCTTGGATCCTGTGCATCTCTAATCATATACTTCCATGCGCTAGTATGTGCTGTTACTAACCTGGACCCACTCGTAATTCTTGTGATGCCCGAACAAAATGGCTCTGCGGGCCATCCCTGCTCTAAACAAAAGTCCCTTTTCATCTATTCATCCTCTCCCATGCCACCTCTCCTCTCTCAAACATCTGCTCTCTCCCTGCCTTCTCCTCCTCCCATCTCTCTCTTTCTCTCTCTTGTCTCCCTCCTCTCGTCTCCCTTCTTCATCTACTCTTTTCCTCGTCTCTCCCCTCTTTCTGCTCCTCTCCTCTCATCTCTTCTTTCCTCTATACTTCTCTCCTCTTCTCCATTCGACATGCCACCCTCCTCTCCTGTAGTCCTCTCCTCTCTTCTGCTCCATTCCACTCTCTTCTCTTTCTGTCCTCCAGCTCAGCTGTCTAAGAGCGCCACCAATTTAGATGCGGGTTAAAGATAGCTGCCTGGAGCATGTGTGCCATTTCAGAGATGTGAGAGAGGTCCATATCTGGAAAGAGCAGGGATGTGAGCGTCACCCAGTGTGTGTGTGTGTGTGTGTGTGTGTGTGTGTGTGTGTGTGTGTGTGTGAGAGAGAGAGAGAGAGAGAGAGAGAGAGAGAGAGAGAGAGAGAGAGAGAGAGAGGGAGAGAGATAGAGAGAGAGACAGACAGACGGATAGGCAGGCAGGCAGACAGAAAGGGAGACAGAGACAGAGAGAAATTCTGTGTGTGTGTGTGCGTGTGCGTGCGTGCGTGCGTGTGCTCTAAAGTGTGAGTGAGAGGAAAGGAGAGGAGAGGCTCTCAGCCCGTTTCTACCCGCTGGATGAACAGAAAACAGAGCAAAACTGAATATGGAATTCTGGGGCATCTGGAGGCCCAGTCGACCTTTTCTGCACCTCACATTCAGATATTCTGATGTGCATTCATTTTCTAGATTGAAATAGTCTGTGTGAGTGTAAGACTGTGGTAAGCTTTATGGGTATGCCAGCTCAGCACTCTATCTGCATAGCAAGTGGCCACCCTCAGGTGATGGTGCTGGCTGGGTGATCTCAATTGCACAGCTGTAGCCACAATTAATCAGGAATTTGGCTTCTCCTTGTACACGTACACACACACACGCGCGCGTACACACACACAGACAGACAGACAGACAGACAGACAGACACACAGACACACACACACACACACACACACACACACGCACACACACACACACACACACACACACACACACACACACACACACAGACAGACAGACAGACAGACAGACAGACAGACAGACACACACACACACACACACACACACACACACACACACACACACACACACACACACACACACACACACACACACACACAAGTAGTGCAGGTCCTGGAGTCCTGGAGAGGTGGATATATACCTGTGCCTTGGCATCACCTCACAGGGTACCGTCAGTTATTGTGCCATAAGGAATGGAGTGTGTGTGTGTGTGTGTGTGTGTGTGTGTGTGTGTGTGTGCGTTTGTGTGTGTGTGTGAGCGCGTGTGTGTGTGCAGTGCCCGTGCTTGCACTCTCTATGGAGCATATGGAGTTTTATAAGGTTGTTTTTTTCTTTTTTTAATAGTAGACAACCATCAAATAGGGCCTTATCACTGCATGCCAGTACAGCCCAATACCCTGCAGAACTATACAGCTTTAACTGAAACACTGTACCACTACACTTTACTCTTTACACTACAATTTTGTTCCCCAAAAAGTGCACAATATAGTGAGTGAGCATAATATATATGTTTCTCTGTGTCTATGTTTGTATATGTTTTTGCGTCTTTCTTCTTGCTAAATGTTTGTAAATGTTTTTTCTTTTTTGCATGTGGTGAAACCAAATACAAATTTTCACTTATGGGCATGTATTCATATTCATAGAGTACTTGCTCAACGGTGAAAAGGACATGGTGGCGAATTAAATCATGTGTTGTGGATTGTGGAGTGGTTGACTGTCTGCCATCGGCGAAAATGGATGCATTGGATAAAATGCTCACTATTGTGAGTTTAGACTTTTTACTTCCTTAGAGGGACACTGTGCAGGAAATGGTCAAAAAAGGTACTGCAACTATGCTGCTCATTGAAACTGGGCTGCCTATTGCCAAATTTGATCTTTACATGAAAGTTTACTAAGTAATAAACAAATATTTTCTAGTGTGGTCCAAGTACAGTCATTTTTGCAGCTAAAAATGGTTATTTTTGGAAATTCAAAATGGCGGACCATGGAGAAGATCCCCCTTTTCATGTATGAAAAGTGCCATTTTTCCAGTCATAGTGAATACTTAGAATTTGATGGTGGTGGTAAGTATTCATGAAAAAGGTAACATTAGTGAATGGGCAGCATGAATTCTGGAAATAAACAACTAAAAATCTCACACAGTGTCCCTTTAAAGGGGCATTCCACCGGTGGAGACATGAATATGTATTGAAAGTGGGTCATATATGTAGTAGAATAGTAGCATAAATTTCTAATTTGGTGCCTACTGGGCCGAGAAAAGGCAGAAAATGACTTTTTAGTGCTTTTGGATTTGTGACAACAATCCCCATAATGCATTGCAATGCTCAAGTTCCACAGGCCACACCCAGGCAGCTCTGCCAGTAGGCGCGATCGACTAGTCGTCAACGCATGCATGCGCATTTAGACAGCAATGCACCCTGGATGAAAATGCTGCATGACGGTTGGATTTCCTGTCAAACTTCAAAATTTCGGTGATGTTGCGTCGACGAGGTCACATGTCACATGG
Source organism: Engraulis encrasicolus (assembly GCF_034702125.1). Taxonomy (NCBI): domain Eukaryota; kingdom Metazoa; phylum Chordata; class Actinopteri; order Clupeiformes; family Engraulidae; genus Engraulis; species Engraulis encrasicolus. Next base: position 35,481,156 of record NC_085880.1, read on the forward strand.
TGTCACACTATGGCGGGATGAATGCGACTGCAGTCAGATCTCGCAACCTCTGCAGTTGCTTATCCCTCAACGCTCGTCTGCGGACTGCCTCCGAGGTCACGCGCCCATGAACTGGTTGGTCAAAAACTCACTCACGTGTGTATATGGGTCTTGTCTCACACCTCTACACAAGTTTGCGCAGGTCCCCACTTCAGCTCCTCCTCACTGCCTGTCCCCCCACTCTTCACACGTGGTGTGTTAGTAGAGCAAACCGGTGCGAGCTCATCGTCTCGTTCATATTTGTGGCCGACTTTAAATGCGCTGTATTTAATAACACCCACATCGTGACAACAAGTTCTCGCTCGCGTGCTTTATCAACGTTGGTCGACAGCAACAAAGTCGTATTCAGCTAGTGACTTCCTGGAGCCTCAATGCCAGTGATTTCAAAAGCACTGGCACACTGATCTGTGATAGGTCTGTTAGCGCATTAGGTCCAACCCCCTATGGGCGGGCTTGAAAGGGTGGGAAAAAGGCTTGTAGTCTCAACAGAAATCCACCTCTCTTACACTTCCTCCTACAATGATGCAAAATGATGATTTTTACATCATTGTAGGAGGAAGTGTTAAGAGGTGAATACGGATTTCTCCTGTCTATGGGGGAATTGAGAGAGTGTTGCATGACCATTCAAAAGTATGACTGAGTGTCTAGCAATGGAAAGCCTAATGCAAATGGGTGGAGTGTCCCTTTAACTTTTCAGGGGTTTTTTTGTTGCATGCATTCGTTTGTGTGCGCTCCTCTGTTCTTGGCAATCTGTTCATAAATGGAGATTGTCTTCGCTTTGCCCCTTTGCTTGCATGTAGTTATGTTGAGGGGGTTGGCACAGGACAGAACAGTGGAGAATTTACAATGACTGGTGCCTCGGGCGACGTCCCCTCCAGCACCCTGCCCCCCACCACGAAACCATGAAAAAAGATAACAAAATTGGACAAAATGCATATGGGTTATTCTACGATTCGGCTGTCCATGGATTTTATTTGCCAATTGCACTAACTATTAACTGCATCCAATGATGTTTGGGACATTAGCACATATTTATCTTTCATATAATACAGAAAGTGAAGACATGGCATGATTTCCCTCAGCGAGAATGAATATTTAATAGGCCTACTGGTTTTGGGCGTTTTCATGCCATCCTGTTTTCCAAATGTCAGATTCAGTCTTCATATTAGCATGTAAAGAAACTTGTTTTGCCCAAGACGACTGCAAATGTTCATTCACAGTAATCATCACAATATGACAAAACTGTCAGAAAGACCATTGTGCTTTCCATTATACATGAAATTTGCCATTTTGTGTGTGTCCACAAAAACTATGTTAACCGTGTCACGGTCTGAAACCCCCTCCATAAATCAAAAATGGTTTGGTCTTAGGCCATACGTATAACATCATGTGATGTCATATCCTCTTTGGCAGGATATGGGAAGACTTTTTTGTAAGTTTTGAGCTCCATCCTTCCGTAATTTAATCCATTCTTTTTCATGTTCTCATAGCGGGAAAATTGCCTGTCAACTGTGTTATCAACATATTCATAAGAATATGAATTAGAAATCACATGTAGAAAAACACAGATAAAGCATACAAATACATGAATTGATTAAGGTGTTGTGGTGGAACTTCTGAGGTCCTCAGTTAGCACAACACCATAAAAATGGCTGAAATGTCAAGCTGTGTTACCGTCAATGGTGTTATGCATCAGCTATGACAGTTGAGGAGGAGTATGTTTTTCGCCAATTTATCTCCATATTGACAGACAAACAAACAAAATAATTTGTGTTCTATGGAGATGGGTTTCTGTGCTCTGTTTTTTTCTACTAAAAAAGTGTCGACTTGTTCCCCTGCACTGTTGACCGTAACACAGTTGAGTAACATGGTTGACTGTGTTGAAAGTGTTTTTGTGCTATTGATCCCTTATGTGTTGGAAAAATCCTATGAACAGACACTAGGGATTATCTCTGGAGAAGGAAGTCTTGTGTAAGGAGGGTGATTAAATTCAAATCAGACGATCAGACGGGATTTATAATGAAAAATGTGTCAGTCTGTATCACAGTGAATCATAAAATCCTACTTATGAAGCTCAACAATCACATTTTCTATATCAGTTGCACAGATTAATGACAACATTATTGCTAAGGGACATAGGAACTTTCAAACGTATGTTGTTTCAACTCTGTAGTATTTTTATATATGTTTGAAATGACATAGTATTTGTCCACTGTTGACAAAATAATCAAGCAAATGTTTGCTTTCATTAGTGTATTTATCAAATGATTTAAGATTAAGCTTGGCAATTTGTTTGTTTGGAAACTTAAATATATACACATTGGAAACATCTAGGTCATTTATTTGAAAAAAACCCTAATAATTCACATTTTGCGTTTGCCAAAAGCGCAGTGGAAACGTAGAATGACCCATATAACTGCTAATGAAAATAGGTAGGCCTAATATCATATTATTATTGCAATCTGTGTGTAATAGCACAGAAATGTTAATAACGGTAATTGGCAGAGTTTCGTGATTGTGCCACGCCCTTGCGGGTGCCACCCTTGACAATTGCCCATGCAGTGGGCTCACCCCTACAGGACCGCACTGGGACAGAAAGGGGACAGAGAGGGAAAACAGGGACGGCAGGAGAGAAGGGCTACCTGAGGTGACTGTCTCCAAGCTTACTGAGCAGCCCCAGAGAGGATTAAAATGCCTTTCCCACTATCTAACCAACAGACTCAGACGTATAATCATCAGCATCATCATCATCTTCTTCATCATCTGTCATACCCTGAGTGGCTGGGTGGGAACAAATGTAGAGAATATAGGTGTGTGTGTGTGTGTGTGTGTGTGTGTGTGTGTGTGTGTGTGTGTGTGTGTGTGTGTGTGTGTGTGTGTGTGTGTATGTGTGTGTGTGTGTGTGCGTGTGTGTGTGCATTAGTGATTCAAGGATTGAAAAAGGCTTCACAGACATCATCTCACAAGCTCATCATTTCAGATTCAGACTTTCCTGAGGGAGACGGGGGGGCAGAGATTGAAGAGGTTACCGTATATAAAGAAAGACAAAGACAGACAGGTGAAAGCAGAGAAACAGGTAAGAGTAAAATTGAGAAAGGCAGAAAGTGTGCGTGCGTGCGTTTTGAGGGTTGCAGAAATATTGAGCTTCATCATTGTAGTGGCAGTTTTGGGGTGCATCAGAGAAACTCTCTCTCACACACGAATGCACGCACGCGCACACACGCACACACACAGACACACACTAAGTATTTCTGCACGTCTTCAGTCAGAAGATATATAAGCTCCTCCTGTGGAGAAAGGCCTGCAGAGAAACAGTACAGTGCAGTCTGTGTCTTCGCACCATAAATATCACAGACAACACAGACAAGTGAGCACAAAACGAGGGGATAAAAACAGTGAAGAGAAAAAAAGTCTGGGAAAAGAAAAAACTTCACGGTTGATATACAGTATGACAGACAAACATGCCTGAAGGTTGTGTTTTAAAGGACCCAAATCTGTCATATCCCCACGCTCAGCATGTTACAGCCACAGGATGAAACCGTTCCCTATATATAGGCAGATTTATCTGGGTAATACACAGCGAAAAGTGTCGTCATGCATATTTCAGATGCAGCAGTTTTGCATTTCTCCAAAAGTTTCTCATTCTGAGTTCTTTTGTAAGAAGCATTGGGGAAAACACCTCTGAGGGCTTTTGTATAGATGATAAATGTTCACCCAGTTAAAAAAATAAATTCAGGAATTTTTACTCAGGAGATGTGTTTGTGTAATGCTCGGCGAGAAGTGTTGTCTTGCATTTTTCAGGTGCAGCAGTGTTGCATCGCTCAAATATTTTTAATACGGTGGGGAAAGCACACCTTAAGACTTGGATATTAATAATTGCCAAATGAGTGTTCACAAAGCAAATAAATATGTTTTGTTCAGGTGGCGTAGTATGGAAGATGTATTTGTGTAATACTGTGAAAAGTGCTGTACCACATAATTGTAGTGTGGCAGGGTTGCATTTCTCAGAAAGCTTGTCATTGTAGTCTGTACACTTTTGTAAAGAGGCATTGGGGAAAACAGCCCTTTGAACTCAACGATTGCTAACAATGTGCAGTCTGTATTCACACAACCACAAATTATTTTCAAGGATTTTTACAGAGGCAAAAGTTGGTTTCGAATGATTAACCACTCCAGTCCTGACCGAGGTAAGGGAAGACACAGGCAGTTATGCAATTGTGTTTATTTGGCTGACCATCAACTTTAACATTCAATACATCTCCCTGAGGTAAACTGATCTGCTGGTTCCGACTGGTGCCCCTTCTAAACGTCCCCCGTTCCACTATTCAATAAAGCTATAAGAAATCCCATAGACCAAATGTAGAATAAGTATAAAACACACAATATCATGAGAATAAATTGACTAACAGGAAAATAAAGAGACCATCAAATTAAAAGAATGATTAATAAAAAATATATATGGAATTGTACTATTGCAAAAGCATGAAGAATTATTCAGCTCATCAGAGGTTTTCTGTTTGAAACGTGTGGCAACTGCCTCTCCAGTCTGTGTTGATTTTGGGCTTTAGTTTTCTATTTTTGGTTAATATCCTCGTTTATATGGTAAGTAATTAAAATCCCCACAGGTTGGGGTTTTTTAGCATTTAAAAGGTGTTGTGCCTCTTTTTTTAAGGTTAATAGTAGGGTTGGAAAGGGGGGTCCACGCGCACCCCCCGGCTTTTTTTACGCCACCTGATTTTTTTGTATCTTTAGAGTGTCTACTTCCAGAATCTGCCAGGTGCCAAGCTGAAATAATGTCCCATGGCCTTCATTTTTAACCATTTAATGCACCTGACAGGAACCCAACAGATTGAAGCAATGACAGAGAATAGGTCATAACTTTTGAAGTAAACTACATACAGAGACAAATTAACACATTTTCCTATACAATGTTGACCTGAGGAATGAATTTAAGTTGTTGTTTTTGACTTTTGACAACATTTAAACAGCATATTTGGTCAGAAACAGCAATACAATGACCCAAAATATGTAGACACTCAACTATCTTTTCATTTTTTTGAGATTTGTTGTCTCTTTTTCATCACCTGCTCTTCCTTTATCTTTTGCAGTGTAAATGTGAGTATTATATCGCGTATTAAGCTGAAATTATGAACTCCAGTCTCCATTTTTGACCCTTTAATGCGCCTGACTGAAACCCGACAGACTGAAACAATGATACAAAATGGGTCATAACTTTTGAAGTAAACTACATACAGAGACAAATTAACAAATTTTCCCATATAATGTTGACCTGAGGAATGCTATTAAGTAGTTGTCTTTGACATTTCAGAACATTTAAACAGCAATAAAATGGCCTAAAATATGTACACACTCAAGTATCTTTTCATTCTTTCGAATTTTATTGTCTTTTGTCCACCACCGGCTCCTCCTTTATCATTTGCAGTGTACATGTGAATATTATATTGGGTTTAGGCTGAAATAAGGACCCACAGTCTCCATTTTTAACCCTTTAATGCGCCTGACTGGAACAGATTGAAACAATGATACAGAATGGGTCATAACTTTTTAATTAAACTATATACAGAGAAAAATTAACACATTTTGATATACAATACTAAGCTGAAGAATGAAATTAAGTTGTTGATTTGACATTTGACAACATTTTAACTTATAATACTTTATAAAAAGACGTAGTGTGGGTTGACTTTTGAAGTAGCCACAAAGAGAAGAAAAGCTAACCCATTTTCCATACAATACTGAACCAAGAAATGCAATGAAGCACTTGTGAAGGACTGTCATCAACGTTTAAACCGTGTTCCTGGACAAAAATAGCATTAAAATACCCAAAATGGGTAGAAAATAAGCAGTCTTTTTATTGGGTGCTTCTCATTGCTCATTTAAAGTGTACATTTGATTATGTTATTGAGTTTCAGATTGAAACAGTATCTCATTTTCAAAATATATCTTCCACTTAATAACCAACTAGCACCATCATCATTCAGAAGTTCAACAAACAATGGAGGCTTCTTTAAGACTTATTAGCAAAACCTTCCAAAAATGTGAGGTAAAGGCACATCCCAAAAAGCAATTGCCGTGGGTGCAGGACATAAAAGAACACACAAGAAAAAAGGAAAGACTATCCGCACACCACAGAAGCTCCCTTGTCATCATTTAACGTGTCAATAGCTCACACAACGTCTCGACCTGTAAGGTCTTCGTCAGGTGTCTCACGATAAGGGAGCATCTGTGGTGTACGTATATTCTTTCCTTTTTCTTATTGCAAAACCTCCACATGTAATTTGTATCATGAACATGTGTCTTTCACCTTTTTCTGCAGACATAGACTGTTTGGCTTGTTATGCCAAATGTACAGGACAGAGAAACATGCCAGTGTAAAACACACTCATGGCTGACAAACTTTACAAATCTGGTCACTTGGATCAAGATACAAAACACTAGTGTGGATGGGTTGCTTGCTGCTGTGATCCTCCAAAATAGAATGACAGTTTAATTTCTATAGATTTTAGGGCTTTTTTAAAAGGCAGTTTTTGTCCAGAAGCGCATTTAAAAGTTGATAAAAGGCCAAAAATTGTTCATTGCATTCCTTGGGTCAGTATTGTATGGGAAAATGGGTTACCTTTTCTCTGTACTGTGGTTTACTTCAAAAGTTAACCTCCATTGAAAGGAATAAAGTGAAAGCCCATTGGGAAACTCCAACTCCCATTGTCATTGTGACACAGCACTCCACAGCACACAAGTGCTGAACAATGAAATTGCATTTATGCCTCGTCTATGCAAGGGGGCAGCCCTCAGTGGCACCCCTGGCCTGGGGAGCAGTGTGGCGGGACGGGTCCATGCTCAGGGTACCTCAGTCATGGAGGAGGATGGGGGAGAGCACTGGTTGATTACCCCCACCAACCTGGCGGGTCAGGAGTCGAACCGGCAACCTTTGGGATACAAGTCTGACGCTCTAACTGCTTACCCATGACTACCCAATGAATTGTATCATTGTTGCAATCTGCTGGTTCCATTCAGGTCCATTGAAGGGTTAAAAATGAACCCTGTGGGTCATTATTCCAGCGTAATACTCTTAATACACTTTGTGTTAAAAAATATATAACCCAAAAGAATGAAAAGATAGGCCTACTTGAATGGCCATTTCATTGCCAATTATGACCAAAAATGCAGTTCAAATGTTGTCAAATGTCAAAGACAAGAACTTAATATCATTCATTGGGTCAACATTGTATGGGGAAATGTGTTAATCTCTCTGTATGATGTTTACATCCAAAGTTATGACCCATTCTGTGTCATTGTTTCAATCTGCCGGTTTCCAGTCAGGCGCATTAAAAGGTTAAAATGGAGACTGTGGGTCATTATTTAAGCCTAAAACCCGATATAATAGTCACATTTACACTGCAAATGATAAAGGAATAGCAGGTGGTGGACAAAAAGACAATAAAACTCAAAAGAATGAAAAGATACTTGAGAGTCTACATATTTTAGCCCATTTTATTGCTGATTATGACCAAATAGCTGTTCAAATGTTGTGAAATGTCAAAGACAACAACTTAATAGCATTCCTCAGGTTAATATTGTGAGGGTAAAGGTGTTAATTTGTCTCTGTATGTGGTTTACTTCAAAAGTTATGACCTATTCTGTATCATTGTTTCAGTCTGTTGGGTTTCAGTCAGGCGCATTAAAGGGACACTCCACCCATTTTGCATTAGGCTTTCCATTGCTAGACACCCAGTCATACTTTTGAATGGTCTTGCAAAAATCTCTCAATTCCGCCTGAGATAGGAGAAACCCGCATTCATCTCTTAACACTTCCTATGTCAATGATGTAAAAATGGTCATTTTGCATCATCGACATAGGAAGTGTAAGAGAGGTGGATTTCTGTTGAGACTACAAGCCTTTTTCCCACCTTTTCAACCCCGCCCATAGGGGGTTGGACCTAATGCTCTAACAGACCTATCACAGATCAGTGTCCCAGTGCTTTTGAAATCACTGGCATTGAGGCTCCGGTAAGCAGTGTTGCCAGATTGGGCTGTTTCCCACCCAATTGGGCTGCTTGAGATAGCCGTCTGCGGGTAAAAATGGCATTTTACAGGAAAACTCGCCCAATCTTTCCCATCGACATCAATAGAATTGGGCGGGATTTAGTGCTTCCAGGTGGGTTTTGAGCATTTTTTGGGCTGGAAATCATCAGCCTCATCTGGCAACACTGCCAGTAAGTCACTGGCATAGCTGGAAAGGAGAAGCTGGACCACACTGCAGCTTAGTTTTCAAGACTTTATTTTTTGCACACCCGACCAACGTTTCGGTGTTGCTACACCTTCTTCAGAGTCAAATGATAGCAAGAGAGAGACACACATTTCAAGACTTGACATTCACAGGTGATCCCACTTGGTTTGGCTAAATTGGTCTCATCTCATTGCAGGTAATTCACCCCACCCCCCAACACCAGGACAAGATTGCAGACAATTAGACAGAGAGGCTTTGTAGAAAGGCATTTTGGATTCATACTCTAAATTCAGTGGAGCCTCAGGGCATAAATGAGGAACACAATATGTCTTGCTCTCTGTAACAAATTGTTCCAGCATCGCGGCTGTGGTCTTGTAATAATTGTAGCTGTGGTTTTATTGACAATGTTCTTTGTGTATTGTTTTTTTCACTTTTTTATTTTGTTTTGGGAAGTTGGCAAGCTGTCTAATTGTCTACAATTTTGTCCTGGTGTTGGGGGGTGGGGTCAATTACCTGCAATGAGATCAGACCAATTTAGCCAAACCAAGTAGGATCACCTGTGAATGTCAAGTCTTGAAATGTGTGTCTCTCTCTTGCTATCATTTGACTCTGAAGAAGGTGTAGCAACACAGAAACGTTGGTCGGGTGTGTGCACAAAATAAAGTCTTGAAAACTAAGCTGCAGTGTGCTCCAGCTTCTCCTTTCCAGTGATGTCTGTCCCACTGTGATGCACCTGCAAGCAGGGTTGCCAGATGATGCTGATGATTTCCAGCCCAAAAAATGCTCAAAATCAGCCTAGAAGCTCAAAATCCCGCCCAATTCTATTGATTTCTATGTCTAAAAGTGGGCGGGTTTTTCTGCTAAATGCCATTTTTACCCGCACACGACCATCCTAAGCAGCCCAATTGGGCGGGAAACAGCCCAATCTGGCAACACTGCCTGCAAGCTGAGGGAGGGATGATGCATAGAGTCCCAAATAACTGGGTGTGGCCTGTGGAACTTGAGCATTGCAGTGCATTATGGGGATTGTTGTCACAAATCCACAAGCACTAAAAAGTCATTTTCTGCCTTTTCTTGGCCAAGAAGGCACCAAATTAGAAATGTATGTTACTATTCTACTATAAATATGACCCACTTTCAGTAACATATTCATGTCTCCACCGGTGGAATGCCCCTTTAAAGGGTCAAAAATGGAGACTGGGGGTCATAATTTCATCTTAATACGCAATATAATACTCACATTTACACTGCAAATGGTAAAGGAAGAGCAGGTGGTGAAAAAGAGACAGCAAAACTCAAAAGAATGAAAAGATAGTTGAGTGTCTACATATTTTGGGTCATTTTATGGCTGTTTCTGAGCAAATATGCCGTTTAAATGTTGTCAAAAGTCAAAAACAACAACTTAAATTAATTCCTCAGGTCAATATTGTGTGGGAAAATGTGTTAATTTGTCTCTGTATGTGTAGTTTACTTCAAAAGTTATGACCTATTCTCTGTCATTGTGTCAATCTGTTGGGTTCCTGTCAGGTGCATTAAATGGTTAAAAATGAAGGCCATGGGACATTATTTCAGCTTGGCACCTGGCAGATTCTGGAAGTAGACACTCTAAAGATACAAAAAAATCAGGTGGCGTAAAAAAAAGCCGGGGGGTGCGCGTGGACCCCCCTTTCCAACCCTACTATAAGGTTTGTTTTATAGTTCTCCTCATCAGGGCCATACATGTGTTGGGGTGTAACATGGTTACTCAGGAGTTATTCAAGTACCTGCCTAAAGCACCTCTGAGAATGTAGGTATTAATTGTGTGGTAAATGTCACAATTTTGCTGAAAGCTACTGACGATGAAAGATCATCTTCACACATATTATGTCGTGTACTACAGTGTTCACTCGCCGCTTAATATGTTTTTCGAGAGTTGTACACACACACACACACACACACACACACACACACACACACACACACACACCCCCACACCCCCACACACACACACACACACACACACACACACACACACACACACACACACATCAGAAGAGTTGTATTCAGGAGATGTTCGGTGTCTGTAATACGCTGTGAAAAGTGCCGTATTGCATTGCTCATGAAAGCTTCCCTTTGTATCTGTATGTTATTAAGCTGTTTATCAGCCCAAGCAGAGCGGCATGGGAAGAAAAGGAGGGATGTGTCACTGCAAACAAACATCCTCAGTCTGAAATGAGGAGTCTGAGATGGAATCAGGTCAGGCATGTGTGTGTGTGTGTGAGAGAGAGAGAGAGACAGAGAGAGAGAGAGAGAGAGAGAGAGAGAGAGAGAGAGAGAGAGAGGGAGAGAGAGAGAGAGAGAGAGAGAGAGAGAGAGAGAGAGAGAGAGAGAGTGTGTGTGTGCGTGCGTGTGTGTGTGTGTGTGAGCGAGCGTGCGCGCCTGGCTGTGCTGTACCTGTCTATCTGAAATGGCAAGGAGGAGAAGAAGGGAGCCAAAAATGTTCATACATTTATTTATAACAAATCAAGTTAATACAAAACCCCTGATCAAAAAGGACATTGACCGAATGTGATGTAATAGTAGATAATAGGGACTTTATGTAGCCTATACAATTTTATAGTAATGTGGTATTAACTTATTTTTCAACCAACAGTGAAGCATGCAGTTAGAGGAGAGATCTCTTTAGGAGAGACTGGTGCAGCTACTGATACTCCCACTCACACATGTTCTGTTCACATGTCTATTCCTCTCTCTAGAATTGGCAAACATGTATCATAGTCTACTTCAGTGTTATGTGTCAATACATGTCCGGAAAATATTGCATATCATGTAATGCTGTATACTCACACATGGACATACAAACATACACACACACACTCGTTTGGGTCTGAAACACACACACACACACACACACACACACACACACACACACGAAACCCACTTACACACATGTACACGCACACTGTATAAATATGTATCATACAAGTGCACACACGGTATACACACATACTCACTTGCACACTGAACATGCCTGCAAACAATGATGCATGGTGCATGTGTCTTGCAATAGAATGCACTAGGCTGGTGACAGGACTGATAGCGCTTTTCATCATGTTTGCCCCTCAATTCACAAGTACATGGACATGCACACACACACACAACAAAATACAAACACACACACACACACGCACACGCGCACACATATGTTTATATAGCGCAGTATCAAAAGTGTCTCAAAACACTTTCCAAATACACTATACACATACACACACCAGGCACACACACACACATGAAAAACAAATATAGACACACGCACACACACACATTATTCCCCTCACACCCTGCCGCAGTTTTGGCTTGGTATTTGTTGACCTGGCAGTAAGCCAGGCGTGTATAGTACAAGTTGTGAAGTTGTGTTCACAATCGTTATTACGTCTTAAAGCCGCATTGAATTCCGTTAGGTCACAGGAGCTGTGAAAGTGGCCGAGGACACATCTCATCCACAACAGTCCAATCACCTTCACACACTGTGTTTGTGTGTGTGCCTGAGGGGAGAGAGACACAACGTGTGTGTGTGTGTGTGTGTGTGTGTGTCTGAGGGGAGAGACAGACAAAGTGTGTGTGTGTGTGTGTGTGTGTGTGTGTGTGTGTGTGTGTGTGTGTGTGTGTGTGTGTGTGTGTGTGTGTGTGTGTGTGTGTGTGTGTGTGTGTGTCATGGATCCTCACACAGTCACACAGACACTCATAACAGAAGGGAGCATCTGCCCTGATTGATAACGGCCCACACACATGACAATAGTTTGGAATAAATATAGGATAATGGATACTGTATATTCCCTAATATAGTTTATTTGGCCAAAGCTGAACACTGACAACCTGATATCCTCTCTCGACCGATTTTAGTACAAATTTTATCCATCATGGCGCCATACCCACTGACCATGCGCACCGTGTCTTTAAGCACAGAAATGTATTAGTTCTATGGTATTTAAGCAACACCCTCGTACTACACCGTGGTCAATGTATTTTCCACTGAGTGATACTTCTTATCCAATCTACGTTCTTTGCTTTAAATTTACTTTCTGGCGGCGCAGACAAGGGGAAGAGCATGAGTGCATCTTAATATGGGACCTTGCCTCCTCCACTTGCATCCTCCACTCGCTTCTCGTCATGATGACATCACTGACAACAGCATTATATTTCAATATCTTGCAAAAGCTCAATTGTAAAGTCTTTTTCTCGTGTGCAATTGTTATGGTGAATGAAAAACAGTCCCTCAAAAGTTGTTGTGGCTAGGCTGACAGCTGGGAAACTTTATCGTTTTCTCCACGGAGGAGGGGCCAGGAGGCGGGACGAGGAGACAAGCGCAAGTGGAGGAGGCAAGGACACATATTAAGATGCAGCCCATGTCTCCTTGTGGCCGTCTCCTCCTACCCATTAAGCTCTCTGCCAACAGAAGTGATGTATGTCTTAATTAGTGTTTATAATAGGGAACAGGTGGCTGCTTAATATGGCGGTTATCCAGTGGAGGACATATTTAGGTGCCGTTTCCACGTAGCTGGATATTTTTATTTGTGGATATTTTTTTCTGCTGCTTGTATTGGTTTTGCATTTGTTTTGGCTTTCCGTTTCCACGTAACAGATATTTAAAAATCCAGGTGCAGGAGAAAAAAATAACAGGAGAAAAAATATCCTGTTTAGGGGTCTGAAACGCATTTGTTACAATGGAAGATTTTTTTATCCACATGTTGCGTTTCCACGTAGCAGGAGAAAAAAATACCCTGCTAAAAAAATATCCTGCTACGTGGAAACAGCACCTTATCCACAAACAACACACGATCGTAAAAACATACAACCAAAAAAAACATACAATCATAACTGCAAGCTGTATGTCGTCCTAATATCTAATGAAAACTGCAGCAGTCACAGACAGTAAGTAGGTTGTAACAGGCCATATTCTGCTATTCATTATGATGCTATAAAAAAGACTTTTGTAACCTGTCCAATTTTGCTGCACGTTCTATTTCACACAGTATTTCTGCACATGTGACAGATAGGCCTACATACATTTGTGTGTGTGTGTGTGCGTGTGTGTGTGTGTGTGTGTGTGTGTGTGTGTGTGTGTGTGTGTGTGTGCGTGTGCATGTGTGTGTGTGTGCGTGCGAGCATGCGACATGCATGTGTGTGTGTGTGTGTGCAAGTACCCTGCATGGGAGCGGAGAGAGGTCAGTTTAATTAGCTACAGCTGAGAGATTCATTTCCATGTCCTGATCTCAGTGTGTGTGTGTGTGTTTGTGTGCGTGCGTGTGTTTGTGTACGCTGACAGTCATCTCCCCCTTATGATCTTTCTCTCATGCTCTATATGAACGTGCATGTACGTGTGCGCGTGTGCGTGTCTGTGTCTGTGTTTGTGTGTGTGCGTGTCCTCTCTGATGCCCTCCCCATGCTCTGTAATGGAAGATAATTGCTTGCTATGTAAACCTTGCAGTCTGCTCTAAATATATCAATTAATTTGGCAAATAAATCTGCTGGTCCATATGACGGCATTAAAAATGCATTATGTGGATAAATAGAACAATTCACAGCCTTGTATAGCAGAGCTAATGTCAGAGCCGGCTCTGACCTCCATAGGGCCCTAGGCAAAAATATACCAAGGGGCCCCCATAAAGTGTGCAGTCTCACCCCACCCCCCCAACCACGCACACACACACACACAAAACGCAAACCACAGACACAACATTGTCTCAAATCAAGCTTAATTAAAAAGTCTCCCTTTCTGTGCTCTTGAGACAAAAACATCAATAATGTCATAACAGATTGTGAACATGTAGACAACGGTGGCTGTACTGAACCTCATCAGCTGCAGGTGTACCTGGCTCATCTGTGTACTACCTGAACATTGTGCTGGCCCTCCACTGGCTGACTGACTGGAGTCTGAGCTGGTCAGAAACTTAAGCATAGCGCCTGTAAAATATAACTGAGGCTTCAATTAATTTAGCTCCATCAAAATGTTTGAATTTAAAATTACCATATTTTATAGCCTGCCCCCTAGTAGCTTGCCTTTAGTAACCTGGTCTAAAACGATTTTTAAAAAATAAATGAATAGGCCTATGATAAGAAACTTGTGTAACATAAATTATTTAGCTATATAACATGTGTTATCATGAATGTTATCACACATTATTGTGAATAATGTTGTGTTCACTATTTATTGGGATTCACCTTCGTCACAAGTTTCAGTCATTCACCAAAGGTCTGGATTTATTAGTCTATCCAAGCAAGCCGCGCCCCCTTGCTATTGTTATCACACACACACACACACACACACACACACACACACGCACGGCACTCCTTCTCTCTCTCACTCCCTCCTCCTCCATTGCTTAGACTGCACGGACGTCTTATCAAAAATCTTAAGAGCCTGTCAAAACCAAAATCAATGTCTGTGTATGTTGATATTTGTTTCTAAACTATCGAGAGGCAGCCACGCATACAACAGCGCGCACGCAAACTCTCACATACACCACACACACAGAGAAAGGGCACCGCTTCTCTCTGACACTCCCTCCTTCGTTGCTTCGACTGCACTGACGTTTCATCGGCTAAATGAACGGCTCGTCAGATTATGATTCAACTAGTACACCTTTCGAAACAACAGTCAAACGTTGACAACGCCACCCATTCCTCTCACATTCTCTCTAGCATAGGCTACCTGTTGATTCAGTTGAACTAATTGCACAAGCTAAACGAAACGCTACTCAGCTTGTGGTTCTCAACAACTTCTACCTTTTAAAACAACAGTGAAAGGTTAATCCCCCTTTTTACAACATGTGACTGTATCGAAGACCTGGGCACTTTTTAACTCGGCATTGTTGTTGTGCAATACAAAAGCCCATTGGCACTTTACTTCTGCTCCATACGAAATTAGCCACAGAAGAAGGATCACAATGAGTGGAAGCGTAACAACAGAGGAGTTACGTTGCCTACCTCAGAGAGAGTAGAGAGATAGCCTACAATGTCTCTGCTTTCCTGGGGGTCGTTTCTCGACAGTGCCTTTGCTAACGACGTTAGCCATTTTGTTCGTTCTTAAGACCAACGTTGTAACCAAGGTCTTGAGTTGGTCTTCAGTTGTTCTTAAGTTGTTCTTAAGTTGTTCTTAAGTTGGTCTTGCGTCTAAAGACCAACTGAAGACCAACTTAAGACCAACTTAAGACCAACTCAAGAGCAACTTACGACCAACTCAAGACCGACTTAAGACGGTTAGCAAAGGCAAGAATCGAGAAACGGACTCCGTTTCTCGATTCTTGCCTTTGCTAACCGTCTTAAGTCGGTCTTGAGTTGGTCGTAAGTTGCTCTTGAGTTGGTCTTAAGTTGCTCTTGAGTTGATCTTAAGTTGGTCTTTAGACGCAAGACCGACCGAAGTCGCGACCAACCTTTGGACGTACGTACGTACGTTCTCAGACACGAGGAAGTCTTCGGAAATGCTTTGAGTGTCTCGCCTCAGCTCGGCTGCATTGATCGCAATCAAAGTAGTGACGGCGTGCTGTCAGATACAATAATTACAACGCTATCAAAGTCCACAAATCTTTGTCAACACAACCGTGCCCTCAAAACCATCCCTCGTCGACAGCAGAAACCAAATAATGCATTACATGTCACAATGTCTTATATTTTATTCCGGTTTTGCTAAATCAATTTACGATAAGTCTTCAGTAACTTCTCTCAGAAACCGGTGGTTGGTGGATGAGTGGTTGTCATGCCTTGCCGGAGGGTAATAGCAATGATTCTAGACCCGAAGGGATAAATGTATGCATGGACTTTTAAATCTCTAACATCCATAATATTCTCCTCTGAGTCCGCTGAGTTCTAATTTTCACAATATGTTGTCGCAGTGGGAAACAAATACCCACGCGCGCACAACGTGGTCGGATTGCGCACACATTGTGAACATTTCTACTATGTCATTGTTGTCTATAGACTACGCTACACGAACTCCAACCCATCGCAACCCTGGGAAAAAAATGCAGCTTAATGAAATAATGTGAGGATAGCCTACTCTGAAAGGCATGCGACATCACATTGGGATCATTTGAATCATTGCACATTTACTTAACGCGGCCCGCTGTCATATGCGCGAGGCAGAGGGTTGAGAATATGGACACACACACACGCGCGCGCGCGCGCGCTGATATGTCGCGCTGTCTTTGGGTCTCTGTTTTGGGTCAGATATGTGTAACCTACGTTGTTACCCATGTCTCTACCTTGAAGTGACGAACTGGTTGCTTGGGGCTTTTTACGACGATGGAAGAAAGGAGGGACAGCTGTGAAGGTGGTTGCTGGAGAAAGCGCGGTCTTACTGTAGTTGAAGTAATTTTTAAAAAGGCTTCAACTGTGGATATACCCCTATGCCTTCATTGCGCTCTTCAGTGCGAGAGGGCACCAAGTTAAGTCATTTCCCTTTGAACAACCACACAGAGTGGACAGTTCAATGCTGCTTGAAATGATAACTGAAAGGAGTCGAGAAATAATAACAAAAAAATATTTGTCTGTTTGTCGTCTTTCTGCCAGCACGTCTTTATGCGCAACGGCTACAAGAAAAACAATTGCCATTATGACCTTTACGCGTAAAGATGTGCAGGAAGGGATGATGCACGGAGGGTCCGTCAAACACAGTACACATGACATCTCCATGAAAGTCGTTAAATACTTGTCAACGCAATCATGTCACCGAAATCCATCCCCAATAACCAAATGTCGGTCTACATATCACTGTAGCATAATCACTCCAAATAACTACACAGAAATGGCCGGTGAAAGCGTGATGGCATGTATACTATCCTAATTCTCACTTGCTGGTGGTAACTGGTAACATATCCATTTCGGCTGAATTTTAAATTAAGCGCAGGTGCCTTATCTGCACAACAGTATATCCAGTATATCCACTTCCACTTCCACTCATCTCTCTCTCTCTCTCTCTCACTCACTGTGTGTGTGTGTGTGTGTGTGTGTGTGTGTGTGTGTGTGTGTGTGTGTGTGTGTGTGTGTGTGTGTGTGTGTGTGCGTGCGTGCGCATCCAGGCTGGCGCGCGCGCAATTCGGGCATATTCGCAACTCTGCCTCCTCTCCCTCGTGCGCAGTGACAGTGGACCGTGTGGCTGACGCCATTGCGAAGTTATTTGGCGCGATTTTATTGTGCAGTGATATGTACAGCGACATTTGGTTATTGGGGTGGATTTTGGGGGCATGATTGTCTTCACAGGTATTTAACGACTTTCATAAAGATGTCATGTGCAGCCTACTGTGTTTGATGCACCTTTCAATCTTCCGGCACATCTTCAGGCACAATGCTCTTAATGGCAATTATTTTTCTTGTGGCCTACGTTGGACGTAAGGACTTGCTGGCAGGAAGACGGCATACACAACCAAATATATTTAAAATTGTCTAATTATTGGACATTTTGTGTGGTAAAAGTTAGACGCTTGTGCACTTGGTGGCAGTAATCAATCACTGTCACTTGAACTCTGCCTGAACCTGCCCCAAGACGCTGAAATGTCAGGAGCAAGACCAACTTAAGAACAACTTAAGACCAACTCAAGACCAAGCCGGAAGACTTAAGACCTTGGTTACAACGTTGGTCTTAAGAACGAACAAAATGGCTAACGTCGTTAGCAAAGGCACTGTCGAGAAACGACCCCCTGGCTGGCTGCTGTTCTCGTCGCTCATTGTCATGAATTTTCTTTTTCTTTTGTCGTTTCCGCAGGGAAAATGTCGTTTCATGTTGGACGTTTCACGTTTTGTGTGACGGAATCAATAATAAACAATGAAATCAGTTCGCGTTTTTTTTTTTTTTTTAAACTGGTAACGGGTCGCGCGAGGCCGTACGCTGAGAGCGTAGTGAGCGTATTGGGCGGGCCGGCTCTGGCTAATCTTCTTGTATAATGGGTGTTGATGCAACAGTTTATAGTCTTATCATTTAAAATAGTGGGGGAAGTGAAAGAAATGTACAGATGACGTGCAGGCTTGTATAGCAGAGCAGAGCTAATCATCTTCAATAATCTGATGCGATTGGTGTGGTTGTGAGGTGAAATGCATTCATTTAAAATAGTGGGGAAACATGAGCTACTGAAGATGATGCAATCTAGTCAAGGAAATGCACCAGATGGCTCCCAGACAGGCTCCCTTTCTCTAGCCTGGTCCTGACCATCCCATAATACTACCATTTCATTTCGTATTGATGGTCTGGCATTTGTTCGCTCTGAAGCGATTGTAGGAAGCAGGAAGTTTGCACTCAGTTATGGTTTGAAAGTATTGGACACCTCTCACCCAATCGCTGGCAGTTACTCAACAACAACATAGCGCAGACCAATGGCTCTGGCGCAGATGTGTACGTCATTGTCAAGAGCGTCCTCCCCCTTTCGTCCCCACGTGGGGGGCGTATTCGATTATTGGCTGTTTTCTGGGGGGGGCGTTGCGATCAAAATTCTACTGCTCCAGGCACTCCACAGAGAAGCACGGCCAGACTACAGTAGTGGAGCCAATCCTTTGGCGGAAGTACGTAGGATGGCTCGCGAGGCTACCCTTTCTCGCCAGGACCTTCGGATTCGCCCCACTCCCAAACCAAAATGCAGAAGAAGGAATCAGGATTGCAGCATTTTCAGAGATGTGACTTAGTCCAAATATAATCATGGTGGAGAATAAGGGTGTAAATCACAGCCTCCATGACGATATGATGCAGTATCGATTTCTTAAAGCAGAGATTAAATTATTGTCGATACTTAAGAATTCCCCACGATACGATGTGATTTCATTCGATTAGATTACTTTTCCACTTCAATTATGTTATGGATATGGAGCTAGGGCATTGGACAGGGGCCAGCGATTCAATTATTTTCTATACTTAAAACATTGAATACCAGCCGTTTTTTGGAATTTTAGCCGTAGACTCCCAGCCAATTTCATCATTTTTTGTCATTTTTTGAACAGTAACCGAATATTTTGTCTTAAACCTACAGACATATGTCAGGGCTTGTTCGAAAGCCCAAAATCTCAACTGTCTGTATGTCTTTACGGTTTGTTCCATGGGGGCCCCGTTTGGAATCCGGACGGGGTCATTTCCCAATCCTCCCAATCCTCCCCCTCTCTCTCCCACTCATTTCCTGTCAACATCCCATACTATCCTGTCAATAAAGGCATAAAAAGCCCCTAAAAATAT
>NC_085880.1:35508133-35540633 GCF_034702125.1 Engraulis encrasicolus
AAAAAGGTGACAAATCCTCTGCATGGAGAAATCAGTAATTTATAGATAACAGGGTGAATTTGCACATTTGAATCCCATGGTACCCCATAAGCACGCAGTGCTGACCGCAACTGGAGAGAGAGAGAAAAAAATGATGACTTAGGAATATCAAAAAGTTGACAAAGGTTTTGAAAACTCATCAGACCATCTCTGTTGTATATCACCCAACATATGAATGCCACAAGAAACCCATGACTGAGATTGAAAAGACATCTTTCCAGAAGTCAGACCATAATTATTCTAGAGAGGAGTGTGCTTGTGTGCTTTCTTGTCACATCTAACCTGTTTTTCTATTCCTCTGAAATTTCTAATTGTGTACTGAATTATAGGACCAAAGTCAATATGTTTAGTTTTAGACAAAGTGGAGAATAATACATCTTGGAGCCTTATAGGATGCACCAGGTCTTCTTCAATCTCCCTCCAGGAAGTTAGTGATGATGAGTCTAACCAGATTTTCAAGGGACGCAATTGGAAGGCTTGATGGTACAATTTGAAATTTGGAAGTGAGAGTCCCCCATCCCCTTTGGCACGTTGTAAAGTGGAGAAACGTATTCTAGGGTGTTTTCCATCCCATATAAACTTCCGTAGAAGTACATCAACTCTTTTCCAATAGTCAGTTGGAGGTGGCAGCGGAAGCATCATACTAATAAAATTAATTCGAGGGAGTACATTCATTTTTATCACAGATATCCTAGTTTGTAAGGAACCTGGCATTTTGCTCCAAGTGGCAAGGTTCTGCTGTACATCTTTGAGTATTGTTTCATAGTTATACTTAGTCATTTCAGAGAGTGATGTCTTAACATGTATACCTAAATAAGTTAACTCTGATTTTTTACAGGGATCACAGAAGGAATTGCAATCTTCTTGGCCATGTTGTTGAGTGGCAATAATGCAGACTTGTCCCAGTTAATTTTATAACCAGATATAGCCTCAAATTCCTCAAATACGGGTAGTAAGCCATTGAGGGATGTCTGTAAGTCTGATATATACAAGATAATGTCATCTGCAAACAAAGATATCACATGCCTCGACCCTTTGATTTGGATAGGTGCAATAATCTGATATTGTCTGAAATATTGTGCTAGTCGTTCAATAGACAGAAGAAATAAGGCAGGAGAAAGAGGTGAGCCCTGACGTGTTCCTCTATAAACTGAAAATGGATCAGAGTGTAAGCCATTTGTGCATACCATCGCTGATGGATTTCTGTATAGAACTTTGACCATATCTATAAACTTGGATCCCAAACCAAACTTATCCATAGCCATCCATAAATAATCCCAGCTGATTGTGTCAAACGCCTTGGCCGTATCCAGTGATAGAGCTGCAGATGGGGAGTCTGCCTCTTGAGAGTGATGAATAATATGGAGCAAATGCGTATATTATCCGCAGCTAGGCGTCCCTTCATAAACCCTGTCTGATCAAAATGTATGAGCTTCCCCATATACTTATCCAATCTTGAGGCTAGTACTTTTGAGTACAACTTTAGATCAGAGTTTATTAAAGAAATAGGCCTATAGTTGCCACATTCCGTCTGGTCTTTGCCTTTCTTTGGTAGTAGAGATATGAGTGCTGTATTCATATGATCATGAAAATGACCCTGGTCCACCGCAGCATGTATGGCCTCCAGCAATACTGGGCCTAGGCTGTCCCAAAACTGTAGTAATAACTCTGGAGGGATACCATCCGGCCCAGGCGTTTTCCCCCTGGTCAGACTTCTCACAGCCTGAAGGAGTTCTTCCAGAGATATGGGTTTACTCAATTCCTCAGATTCTGTTTGTTCCGCACAAGGCATATTTAAGGCATTCAGAAACGTATGGCATCTGCCAACTTCGAATGTTCCAGTAGGAGAGTACAAGTCTTGGTAAAAAGATTGAAATAATTTATTTATTTCTTTTGGATCAAAAACTATTTCCCCACTAGGTGACCTAATAGAATGTATGGATGCATATTTCTCACTCTGTTTTAATTTCAATGCGAGAAGTTTGCTAGGTCTACTGCCATGGAAGTAGTACGTCTGTCTAACCCTGTGTATGAGGAATTCTGCTCTTCTTCTCAATATGTCATTCAATTCATGTTTAGTTGCTGTTAAACTATTTTCTACTGACCGACTATAGCATGTCTTAAGTTGACCTTCAAGTATATTACATAGTTGCTCCAATATTTTTACTCTCTGTATCCTCACTTTATTTAAATTAGATGAGAATGAAATACAAAAACTCCTTATAAATCCTTTTGTAGCCATCCAAACAAATATAGGATCAGAAAGAGTCCCTGTTTATGGATAAAAAATCAAGAAGTCCGGTTTTAAATTCAGTGAGGAATGTTTCGTTTTGCAAAAGAGTAGTATTAAATCTCCACTTTAGTCCACGGGCCAGGTGAGATGTCGGTACCACTCAGAGGGGCAAAGGTTGCTTATATTTTTTGAAAAGATACATGTCTGAAGTTAACATTTTTGTATGATAACCCTTCTGGAAGTACAGCCAAGTTAGGGTTATCAGCCGTTAAAGTAACACCCCCCCATCAAAAATAAAGGTTTTTAAGATGGGTGCCTGTCTTTCTACTGGCCCTTGTTTAAGACATATAGGGATGGTTAATTTTGTTATGTGTGGTATCGTTGCGAAGGGGAGACTCTGAGCTTTCATCCGACACCTTTTGAGAACATTTTGGTTAAGTATAGCCCTCCCTGCAGCTCTTCAAACATTTACTCAGACACATTTTTTTCCATTTTCGCCAATATCATCTCTTGTCTTTTCATACTGTGGCATCAGGGAGCATCAGAAAGACCTATTTTAAACTCTACAATACTGTCTTGAGTATCAGGAATCTGAAAATGTATCCTTTCACTATGTTATCCCATTTGTAGGGGGTAATTTTCAGTCTTGTATCAGGCATGCCACTTTTTTGTTGCTGTTTTTTTGTGTGCTAATGTCTCGTATAGTCAAGAGGCAAGGCCTTTTTGAGACATTCTGCAGTTGGTTATCATAGCTTGTTATATATCATCAAGGAAGCCGACAGGGGGGGACAAAGGGATGTCTTGTCCCGGGCCCAGGGACAGAGGGGGCCCAGAATTTGATCCTTATTACATTGTATGTATTGAATTTGGGGCCCTTTCCGATGTCTTAGTCCCAGGCCCAGCCAAGGCTGTCAGCGACCCTGTATATCATATGAAAGCTTGGATTGTATAGTATACAGATATGACCATGTATTTGGTGTACCTATTTGCATAGTAACCTATTTGCATAGCAACGGTTGCCAATTTGTTGTTATGACTGAAACTTCATTATATGTCCAAAATACCTCAAGACGTTTCAACCTTGAAGATGAATTTGAATGGTAACCGTAATATATCTGACTCCCACTCCACTTTTCTTTTTTACACTGCATTGTTTATGACCCCACACTACGCTATCAGTTCCATGTAGTGGTAAACTGGCAATGCTTCTAGGGTCATTCTGCAATTGGTTATCATAGCTCATTATACACCATATTAAAGCTTGGAGTTTGCAGTGTATGGGATATTATGATATATTTTGCTGTACCTATTTGCTTGGCAACGCAGGTAAAGCATTTTCCTTACCAACCAGCATCAATGATACAGTTTCTCAGCGATTCCATTGTGTAATGATACGTGAATCCTGACTACTTGTCCTAATATCAGTGTTGTGATGCAATACATCAAGAGGTTATATACAACGTCTGCAACATATGTGATAATGGCCCATTTGATGTTAGTCTACCAACCGAAATCATAGCAAATGTGTGAGAAATACAATAGGCCTTTAAACATATCGTGTCAACTTTTGTAGACATATTGTGTCATGTTAAATATGACTTAAAAATGTTTGGTTACTACATGTCAGACATACATGTATCTTAATTTTACATGTTCTTAGCAGAAGAGATGGGAAAAGAGTTGAAGTTGTACTCAAGTGAGCGTAGGCCTATCTTTCTTAAATCTTACTCGAGGGGTAAGTAAAAGTCATGTACTCATCCAAAATCTGCTCAAGTATAGGTAAAGTAGTTCAAAAAAAGTACTGAACTTAAAATGTAATTTGATGAAAAATAGTTCTTTCAATTAGATGTCCTCTAGTGGCCTAGGCCTCTTTTTTTGGTCTTTTATGGCTCATTTTGTGACAGGAAAGGATTGGCGAGAGAGAGAGGCGGCAGTCTGGTGCCCTATCTAGCGGTCCATGCCTAGTCCTTTTGAGATGCTCTTCATTTAGTGGTTTTGTTTAGTCAATAATGACACATCTGGTGTTCCCAGACAGGCCCTCTTGCAGGAAATCCAGCAGGTCTATCATCTACAAACCTAAAGGCCAACTTCAGTCTTGGGTAGTGATTTGATTTTGCATCTGGTATTGGAGACCTAGACTGTATCAGAGGTGTCATGATTTATAGCAAAATGTAAAAACTGTCTGTGATATAACAGTTGAAGATCATGAAGAAGTTGAACATATTGCAAAGGAAGAGTGAGGGACAATACCATCAGAAAAGTACAAAAAGCTCATTATGTTTGGAAGCTGTCATTGTCATTGTGCACCCAAATACTACTGGTGAGGACTGTATACTGACCATTCAGAAGACAAAAATATAATTTCAGCAGGGGATGTTTTCTTGGCACACGTTGGGCCCCTTTGTACCAATCAAGCATCATTACAATGCCCCAGTCTACTTGAACGTTGTTGCAGGCAGTTAAATGGCTTCTTATTGAAAAAGGGGTAGGCTACAGCCCAGTACCCAGCCCAGTACCAGCCCAGCAAGGTGTACCTAAGTAGCAGGTAAGTGCACATCTTCTTTGTGTATGCATTTTTTCTTTCTAAAGTGGTATGTAGTATACAGTATACAGTTTTATGCATAAGTCAGTATACAGGTGGGATTTCAACCTGCAACCCTCTGATCTGATGTCCATCTCCTGAACCACTACGCCACAACTGCCCCATGTGCTGTTATAGTATGTGTAACATGGCTGTTATGTAACTGTATGAATGCCACAGTTGGTCCTACTCTCTACATTTACAGTGCATGTGCAGGGAGTACTATTCAGTGTGATATGAGGTTCTGTGCTATTGTGACATTAGCACATGTAGAGTAGCAGGGCAATAACAAACCCATTACATCTACTGTGACTACCATTTGGTTATCATAGCTCATTATACACCATATTAAAGCTTGGAGTTTGCAGTGTATGGGATATTATGATATATTTTGCTGTACCTATTTGCTTGGCAACGCAGGTAAAGCATTTTCCTTACCAACCAGCATCAATGATACAGTTTCTCAGCGATTCCATTGTGTAATGATACGTGAATCCTGACTACTTGTCCTAATATCAGTGTTGTGATGCAATACATCAAGAGGTTACTCAAGAGTCACTCAAGCTCCTCCTACTCAAGCGAGTAGGTCGCTTTTCTGCTTTGCTCCTGCCTAACTTCAATTTCTTTACTTTCTTTTCACACTATATCTTGGATTTTATTTGCCATCAGTTATACACAGTTTTTAACAAGTTTAGAGAAGAACAACAGAGGATTTTATTCATACATACATTAGTGTTTTTCACAAGAGAACCTAGAAGTCAAAACAATTGCTGAGCTGAAACAATAACAAAATGCGACAACGACAGTCCAAAAAATGGATACTGCTGGAACAACGGATTTCTGCCCTGGAATCCTTACTGGGTGATCGCCTATCAAAGACTGAAGGAAGTCCTGAAACAGGTGCCGCAAATGCAAAAGCAGACCAACGACCGGCTGATGTGACATTTGTGACGCTGGACGAAACACCTGGCAAAAGCTTCGCAAAGCAAAATGTGAGTAGGCCTACTCACTATTGGGAAAGCAAAGGGGCTCGACCCAAAAACAGAGATAAAATACTAACTTCAACACCAGTGCGGTCTGCTGCTGCCAGACCAACTTTTTCAGGGCAGCCCATAAAACTTCAAAATCGATTTGAGTGCCTTGAACAAGTGGAACCAGTTGCTCCCAGAATAAAAACTGAACGTACACCGCATTGGAATAACAAGAACAAAGTTAGACGGCAGCTGCCTGCCTCTCCAACAACACTTGTTGTTGGTGATCTGAGTGTGAAAAAATATCGGAAATGGAACTTTTAAAGTGTCCTGTCTGCCCCATGCATCCGTACGTGAGACCAAGGATAGTATCCCACAATTGGTGTCTGATCACAGATCTATTGATCGCCTTGTTGTTCACTGTGGGGCAGCGGATCTGTTCAAAGAGCAAATAATTGTCCGAAAGGATTTTAATGACTTATTTTCAACTCTAAAAGATCTGAAAATTCCATCCTTCATCAGCGGGCCAATACCAGCACCCTGCTATCGCGATTTTGCGTTCTCCAGATTAAATTCCTTAAACACATGGCTGTCAAGGACATGCAGATCCAACGGTATCAGCTTTGTTGACAACTTCGACCGTTTCTGGAGACGCTCTGTACTATTAAAAAAAAACAGTGCAGAACTGAGTTGGACCGGCGCCAAAGTGTTGACAGACCAGTTTGTTTACAGCATTGAGACCTTGGCGCTGATAAGCGACCTGTATCTGTATCCACTCAGACACATGGGCATTTCAACAAGCCCTCTGTCCCTGCCAGTGTGCAAACTGAGCCACAGACTGGCGAAAGCACACACACAGATGACGTAGCTGCTCATGTGGAAAGAAACGACATGACTGACCCACCAACACACAGAACTCGCCACAAACTGAACCAGCTTTCGGAACAGCTGGAAGACCTGTCACAGAAACTGGCAGCAAACCCGCTCGCCGGAGATCAAGTGTTCACCTCCTTGTCGGACTGGCAAAGTGCCATCGGCATCACCAATTCCACCTCCCAGGTCTGCCAAAAAGCGACCGTCAACACAGGAAATAGGAAATGTGGTTTCCTCAAAACCAAACTCACCCCCCAGATGTGGCGAAACGCAGCCACCAGCATCAAGCCCTGGCAACGGCGGCAAAATGCAATCACCAATGGAATCACAACCTTCCCGGAACGACGAAACATCATCTCCATCTCCCAGACTGAGATTTCCAGCAACTATGGCGAGACTACTCCCCTTTGCCAGATCTACCTTTTCTACCCCCAGACATTCCTACCAAGCCTCCTATGCGGATATTTCTCAAGGTCAACCTCATTATACCCCAAAATCTGAAAGAATACTTCCATCCACGACTGCACCCAAAAAAGGCAGAGCCCCACCACCACCTGTCTGTGCTCTGGAGTACAATAGTATCAGTGATGATGACCTTGTTGAAAGCACAGTCTGATATCAACTGGGTCCCTACCCACATAGCAACAGTGGTTTTGAAAATAAGCAGATAAGGGGACCCGTGGACAATCTTATTCTAACAACCAAGCAAAGCCTCCTGAGGACACGTAGGCCTATACATTACCCCAAGAAGGCGAACATGGAATATCTCAGTGCTGTCCCAAAAAAACTCACTCAAAATACCACAGTGGAAATGCCTCCTATGCTCAATGTTAAATTAGCTTTACAGAATGCCAGGTCTCTAAGGAACAAGCCTTTTATTGTCAATGAGTTTATCTGTACCCACAACCTTGATTTTTTATTTTTAACTGAAACATGGCTGGAAAAATCCACTAGTTCTATCACACTTATAGAAGCAACCCCGCCTCACTTTCATTTCATTAGTACAGAAAGGCAGAATAAACAGGGAGGGGGGATAGCAATTATTTTCAAGGCACTGTTTCAATGTCAAAAGACAGCACTAGGTGAATTTTCATCTTTTGAATACTTAGCTGCAGTTCTAAAATGTTCTTCCGACATACTGTTATTAACTATCTACAGACCTCCAAGACTTTCTGCACCACTCTTCTTAGAGGAATTTGGTGAGCTGTTGTCGAATGTTTGTGTGGACTATGATAGCCTTTTTATAACAGGCGACTTCAATTTTCACGTAAACGACTTAGAGAATGTCTATGCTAAGGAATTTTTAAGTCTTATTGACATTTTTAGCCTTACACACAGCATGTAACAGGACCAACACACAACCAAGGTCACACTCTAGACCTAATAATAACAAAAGGCCTCAATGCTTGTGCTAGTGTCAAAGACTATGGCTTTTCTGACCATTACTGCATTTTTTCTGATGTTTCTATGTACCCTCATGTTCAAAGGGAATCTGTTACAGTCAAAAAACGTATAATCAACTGTGAGACAGCCTCACTCTTTCAGCAAGCACTTTCAGAGATCCAAAGTCAAACTTCAGAGAATGCTGATGATCTCATGGTTAATTTTAATGCAAGGATGGCCCATATTATGGATGTTATTGCCCCCGAAAAAATCAAAACAGTGGGACATAAAAAAGCCCCTTGGAGAATGAATCCCACAGTTATATTGCTAAAGCAAGAATGCAGGAGGGCTGAAAGACAGTGGCGTAAATCCAAACTTGAAGTCCACTACCAAATCTATAAACACACACTCTCGAAATACAACCAAGAAATTTCTAAAGCTAGACAATCTTTTTTCTCTGACATAATTAACAGAAATATTAATAATGCACGCGTCCTGTTTGGCACTGTGGAAAAGCTAGCAAGGCCCCCAAATCAAATGCCCTCTGAGTTCCTCTCAGTCAGCAAATGCAATGAGTTTGCATCCTTTTTCAAAGGTAAGATTGAAAAAATACGTACAAACATACTCACACATGTGCAACCGACCCAAGATTCGGACCAACTTGTTACGGTGAAGTTAAATCCTAACCTCATGAGAAATTTTAATTTAGTTGATGTGGACATTCTTAATAGAACGGTACAAAGTCTTAGCTCCTCTACATCTGACTTAGATATTCTACCAACAGCCTTCTTCAAATCCATCTTACACCTAATATCACCAGATGTACTTCAGATCATCAACACCTCACTACAAACAGGCATATTCCCAGGCTGTCTGAAAGAAGCAGTTGTGAAACCCTTACTGAAAAAGAACAACCTGGATGCACTGGTACTAAACAACTATAGGCCCATATCCAATCTACCATTTATGGGTAAAATAATAGAGAAAATTGTTTTTAACCAATTAACTGCCTTTTTAATGTCTAATAGCTATTTTGATAAGTTTCAATCTGGTTTTCCGTGCCTACCACAGCACTGAAACAGCTCTTATCAAAGTTATGAATGACATAAGATTGAATTCTGATGCTGGCAAATCATCCGTCTTGGTACTTCTTGATTTGAGTGCTGCTTTCGACACAGTTAATCATTCTATACTACTACATAGACTGGAACACTGGGTTGGTTTTACGGGCATAGTGATCGACTGGTTAAAATCGTACTTACAACAAAGAAGTTTTTTTGTCGCCATTGGAAGACATACTTCATCACCAATGTCTCTGGATTGTGGGGTCCCCCAGGGCTCCATTCTGGGACCACTACTGTTCAATCTGTATATGTTGCCACTGGGACACATTATCGAGAATAACTCCATAAATTACCATAGCTATGCGGATGATACCCAGCTCTACTTATCTATGTCCCCCAATGACTACACCCCCCTTGAATCACTCTATCATTGCATGGACCAAATTAACAAATGGATGTCTCACAATTTCCTCCAGCTGAACACAGAAAAAACTGAAGTAATTATATTTGGGAAAAGAGAGGAGAGACAAAAGATTGCTACTATCCTTGAAACGAAGGGACTGAAACCAAGGGAAACAGTTAAAAATCTTGGGGTCCTCATTGACAGTGACCTAAATTTCAACAGTCACATGAAAGCTATTACTAAGTCTGCATTCTATCACATAAAAAACGTCTCTAAATTTAGGGGCCTGATGTCTAAACATGATCTGGAGAAGCTAATACATGCCTTCATTTCTAGTAAAGTCGATTACTGTAACAGTCTGTTTACTGGCCTCCCAAATAAGACCATTAAACAGCTTCAACTGGTACAAAATGCAGCTGCAAGGGTTCTTACAAAGACAAAAAGAATTGACCACATTACTCCAATTTTAAGATCGCTGCATTGGCTCCCAGTAAGCTACAGAATTGATTTTAAGGCAATGCTACTTGTATTTAAATCATTAAATGGAATGGGACCCACATATCTACTGGATATGTTTCAGCTGTATGCACCGGCCAGGTCACTAAGGTCAACGGAGAAGAATTTGCTGGTGATTCCAAAAGTCAAAACAAAATGTGGAGAGGCAGCCTTTAGCTTCTATGCTTCAAAGCTTTGGAACCAGCTTCCAGATGACGTAAAAAATGCACCCACTATTGATAGCTTTAAATCTAGACTCAAGACAAAGCTGTTCTCAGATGCTTTCTTAAATTATTGAATGAAAAGACGGTAAAATAAGAGAAGTAAATTAGTAAAATAAGAATTGTTTTTCAAGGTTTTATGTTTATTTATGTTTTATTTTATTATTATTTTTACCTTATGTTTTATCTTAATGTTTTAAATGTTTTTTTGACTCTAATTCATTTCCCTGTTTTCCTTTCATTTACATTTGTTAACTTTGTGAAGCACATTGAGTTGCACCTGTGTATGAAATGCGCTATATAGCCTAAATAAACTTGCCTTGCCTTGCCTTGCCTTGCCTTACCAGGTTCATAGAGGTCAATGCTCAGCACGGTCTCCTATTGTAATGCACTGCACTCTACTGAACTATACTCTACTGTACCATACAGTTCTCTACTCTACTTCACTTCACTCCACTCCATTGTTCATTACTGCTGCTTGGGTCTAGGGATGGGTATCAGTGTATGCCTGGAAAGTGAGCTGCAGTTGCTCAGTTGGTACACCAACACATGTGAATACAGTACATGTATGCATGTTGCTTCATCGGTGGCATGGTGTAGTAGTTGTTGCAGCAGTATGAAGTTCAGAACTTGTGCTGTCTTTGCAAAGCTCTGATGACATTGTACCCCACTCTTCCTTTGCAAACCTCTTCATGATCTTCACCTCAAATCAAGTGTTCTTGCAGAGGGTTTTTAAATGTTGCTGTAAATCATGATACATGTGGTACGACCAAGGCCTCCAGGAGGAGAGAAGTGCCGCAAATTCTCCAATTAAATAAACAAGTTTTTAATGTGACAACTCGAGAGTGTGCAGCACTTATCTCCTCCTGCAAGTGTGCAGCTGCACTCAGGACCTGCCAGGTTAGTGGGGGGATGAATTAACCAGTGCTCTCCACCATCCTCTTCCATGACTGAGGCACCCCAATTATGGTACCGTCCCGCTGCACTGCTGCCTTTCTGATGCCCTTTGGGGGCTGCCCCCTTGCACGGGTGAGGCATACATGCAATTTTGTTGTGTGTCGTGTGCACAGTGTGTAGTGTGTTGTGGCGGGCTGTGTCACAATGTGAATGGATGTAGGAGTTAACTAGTTGAACTTTCACTTCACTTTCTACTACTAAAGACTACTAAAAAGGGACAAGTTAAGGGATGAGTTTATGTTGTGTTTATATACAATTGCTATGATTTCAGTTGCAAGACTAATATCATAGGGGACATTATCACATATATTTCTGGTATACAACCTCTGGGCGCATAACAACATTGATTTTAGGACAAGTAGTCAGGATTCAGACACCATATGACACAATGGAATCACTGAGAAACTATATCATTGATACTGGTTATGGAAAATGATTTGCCTAGTTAACATTGCTCTGCAAACAGGTACATAAAATATATGATAATATATGAATATGCTACCCACTCCAAGCTTTCATATGGTATATAACAAGCTATGACAACCAACTGCAAAATGCACCTAGAGGTATTGCTTCCTGAACTTTATGAGAAAATGGTAAAACTGTGTTTTGAAAAAAATAACATGCCTCATAAAAGACTGAAAATCACCCCCTAAACATGGGATAACATAGTGAAAGGATACATTTTCAGATTCCTGATACTCAAGACAATATTTTAGAGTTTAAAATAGGTCTTTCTGATGCTCCCTGATGCCACAGTATGAAAAGACAAGAGATGGTATCGGCGAAAATGGAAAAAAATGTGTCTGAGTAAATGTTTGAAGAGCTGCTGGGAGGGCTATACTTAACCAAAATGTTCTCAAAAGGTGTCAGATGAAAGCTCAGAGTCTCCCCTTCGCAACGATACCACACATAACAAAATGAACCATCCTTATATGTCTTAAACAAGGGCCAATAGAAAGACAGGTACCCATCTTAAAAACCTTTATTTTTGATGGGAGGGTGTTACTTTAACGGCTGATAACCCTAACTTGGCTGTACTTCCAGAAGGGTTATCATACAAAAATGTTAACTTCAGACATGTATCTTTTCAAAAAATATAAGCAACCTTTGCCCCTCTGAGTGGTACCGACATCTCACCTGGCCCGTGGACTACTTGCTGCTTTTTTTATTTTGATCCCCACATCAATTTGGACTTGAACAGGATTATGGTCAGATATTGTCATTGGTAAAATAGAGCAGGAATGTACAGCTGGACTAAGAGACTGTGAAAGGAAAACATGGTCAATTCTGGAAAAAGTTTTGTGACTAGAGGAGAAGAATGTGTAATCTCTGACATCTGGATGATGTGAACGCCATGCGTCAAAAAGATTGAGGTTGGTTAAAAACGCATTTAGGTCACTAGATGCCTGATGTTGTGCAGCAGACACTACCTGAGAAGACCTGTCTAGCTTGACATCGCCCACTGCGTTCGTGTCGCCGGCAACAATCAACTCATATTCTGAAAATGAAACCAGAACAGCAGAGAGCCAGGGATAAAATGAGGCATCATACACAGATGGCGCATAAATGGATGCAAAGGCAATTTTCTTCCCTTGGATTGAAGTACACATTAAAGATAAACGACCCAGGCCCAAGTCATTCTGATACGTCATTGTTTTCTCAATAACCACGTCTAGATTCCGTTTGAGTATAATCATTGAACCCCTCGCGCTGGAGGACACCCCCCGCACTGGAGGACACAGCGATTTTGTCTTATCTTGCATGCGCGAAGCATCTTCTATTTTCAGGTGAGACTCAGTAATGCACGCGATGTCTACATTGTGCCTTCGCAGGAAGCTTAAACATTTCACACGCTTTGTTTTGGTATTAAGACCTTTAACGTTCCAACATAATAACGATAACTTAACCATTGTCGTCCGATATTAATCTTGTGTCAGGTATGAGAACGTGGTTTGAGTCATTGATCATGTACTGTATCTAAGGTTGTCTCACCCCCGCATCCCTCCCACAACTGTCTAGCACAGACCCGTGCAAACCACATAACGCAGTCAAAAATCCTCGGCTCACTTTCCCCATAAGCAAAAACATTAGTAGCAATAGGCTCCCAAAATAGTAGTCATCATGAAAAAAAGCTTATCAAAGTGCATAGAAATGCGAAGGAGTAGCAATCAAAACAGAATAATAACAATTTAAAAAAAAACCTTTGATGTGGGCCCTTGTTTAACAAGAGCTAAGCTTAATTTAACGTGAACTTGTTTAGCCATCTTAACTAGTAAACTGAACTGAAAGTACCCACATAAAAGGATATGTCGCGCCAGTTAAGGCTAGTATGCTTACGAATCATTGTGGAAATGTCCAACTTTAGCAATCTTCTTCGTTAAACAAGCAGTCCATGTTCTTCAATCAGTCAGCGACAGCCGCAGTATCTTCCTCCATGGTCGCATTCATATCTGTGCCGTCCCCGCTCAATGCAGGGAATGCAAGCTGCTGTCGCGGGGAGCTGGTGTCATCGGTAGCCGCAGCATCTTCCTCCATGCTCGCGTTCCTATCCATGCCATCTCCGCTCAGTGAAGGGAATGCCAGCTGTCGTCTCGGGCGGTTGGTGGTTGCTCGACTGGGTAGCTCGCGGCTGAAAACCTCCGCTTCTTGTGCTGACTCGAACGACAGCTCCTTGCCTCGATAAGTCACCCGTAGAATAGCAGGGTAGATCAGGAAAGTAGGTATTCCTTTCATCCATAGATCATTCCGCACAGCTTTGAACTCTGCCCTCCTGTCGCTGGTGTACTTGCTGTAGTCGGCGAAGAACAGTAGCTCCCTGTCCTCATCCATGATGGGGGTGTTGTTGACACGAGCTTGCTTGACACCCTGTAGAATGGCCTTACGATCTTGGTAGTTTAGGACTTTGAATATGAGGGTTTGAGGACGATTGGGCTTTTTGTCAGCTCTGGTGGAGTAGATTCTATGCGCCCTTTCGATCTGTACGACTTTTGTTCCAAGAGAGGGTATCCATTTAGGCAGCATTTCCTGCAGGAATCTGATTGCATCTCCTCCCTCTCTGTTAGCCGCCAAATTCACTAGCCTCACGTTGTTCCGTCTTCCACGATCATCCAACTCTGCTAGCTTTTCTTGAAGCCGTTCCACATCCGTTTTGACGGTAACAAAATCACGTTTCAGCCCCCTAGTTTCTGATTGAACACGATCCACCTTCTCACCAAGGCCTTTCATCGCTGTCATATGTTCCATCAAGTCCTTTTGCAATGCATTGACCGAGGCTTTCACCCCGCCGAGCTCGGTATGAAGCACCCTCTCCACCATAGCCTCCATTCTAGCTTCTTGTTGCTCAAGTGCTAGCAGGATTGTGTCATTGCCACTAGCATCCGTGCCAGGCTTCAGACGTTTCCCTCTTGGAGAAGCATTTGGAGATGAAGAATTAATCTTATTTTTCGACATATTTTAGTCTGTCACTCCTCCTTGAAAAAGAAAGGAGTAGCCCCCCCCCCCCCCCCCCCAATGCGTGGTTTTGAAGCAAGCTTCACCACAAATGTGGAGATCGCGGGCATGGTTGGACTGAAGAGAATGCTATTGCCTCAAGCAGTTCCAACAATTGACATCGCCGGCGTGCAGACTGAAACTGCCCCTGTAACTGCTCGGGCACGAAGACAGGTGAGTGCACTGCTTTGCTTTAGGCTACTCGTTTTATCTTGTCCATCTGCTTTGTATGTTGTTTTCAGGAAAGGGTAATGCACATTACATGCCAAACCGATGCGAATGCTCTCGGAATATGCACTTTTTGTTAATTGCCATTCAACTGGTCAATAAATTGGTTTTGGGAGGATATCCGCGCATCAGCGTGGTGCTCTCGGTCGAGGACAGCCAACTCACAGACTGGGCTACTGCTTAGCGAATAAACGGAGATGCACATAGCGTAGGCCTACTTTGAAGCGTTGATTGTTTGTTTTTAGTATTGTGGTGCACGTGTGGCTGACGTTTGGACACACCTCGTCCTCAGAGTCAGGCTGAGGGACACGCGACGCCTGTGACTTTGAGCACAAAAAATAATAATAATGATAAACGCTAAAAATATGCTGAGGACTCAGGCTATCTAGGGTATTTTTCCAACAGCCTAATACCTCTGTTTTTTCTCTAGTTGATGATATTTTTGCATGTAGCTTACATGCATTTCAATCACACTATATTGTGCAATTGAATCAAAATGCCCCCCATTTGTCAACAAACACACACGCCATGTCATCTTTGGGTCATGGCAAAGTGCCCTTAGCAACCGTAACCATAAACAAAACGAACTGTCAGGCTATGTCAACAATCGTCACTTCGCCTGTCAGACATGTCACTTTCTGCAGATGTATCAGTGCCTCTGAAATAGATTTGTGCTGCTGTTTTTTTTTCTCATGAGGTTGGATGTGTGGTTTTTTGACACGCTGATGTTTGTATCAGAATTTTGGTTCCTTTATAAGATGTGGGTCCATCAAATGTGTGTTGTTTTCTCAGATCGCCATACTAGCAAACCAGGGACTCTCCTCTTTGATGTCACAGCCCAGCTCATTAGTCACACCAAATTTCACAGAATTCACACTTTGAGTTGCCATTTTCACAAGTTCCTCCAGGATGATTGGGTTCAAAGTCTCATCGATGCTATCAGAAAAAAACAAGTCTTTAATGGGAATGACCGTTTGTTTTCGTTTCATAAACCCTTTAATATGTCTACATATTGCAATGTGTCTGTCACACAATGCTTAGGTTAATTTATGGTGTCCCATAGTGTGACAGTCAAAAAAAAAATATATAACACACTTTAAACCATTGCATTAAGACTGCTTAGCTTTAATATCCTTTTTAAATTACACGTGCAAAGTAACATCAATACAATTAAAATGGGGAAAATGTATTTTGGTTTTGCTTGCATTTTAGCCATCTGGCACTAATGACATCGGCATGTGACAGTCTGTGGGTAAAGCAAGTTTGTCCTCAAAGGCACACCGTAGTTGTGCACGTCACCCATCCTACTAGCGCGCGATATCTCCCTCAACAGTAAAATAATAATGATAGTAATACATATTGATTTGTTATAATGTCCTGATAGTTAAGACAACATAAGTAACCCATCCACACATGACATATTTCTGGATGTGGGTAATGCAAACATGTCATGATGACATTGTCATCTAGCCTGCTGGAGGCGGAATGGGAGACAAGAAGCAAAACAATGTTAGCAGTTTGCTAGCTGGGTTGGATATGTCAAATCGTGTGAATAATTGCGAGAAGCACTGTAATCAAGACAGCATTTTAAGGTAAGGAAATTTGATTATTAAATTTGCCCGCCGCGGCATGTTGACTTGGGTCTATTTGATTTTGCCTGGTGCGATTGTTGCTACTACTAGCCCCTCATGCTTTGAAGTTTGGCTAAGGATGGGTGCGCTTATCTAGACAGACTCAGACGTAGTAGCTCTGTTCTTTTTTAAAAGATTTTGTGCACATTAAACTCTGTGCCCGTGCTCATCACGTTTTGCGTTTACTTTCCTCTATGAAGAGTTTGAAAAAAACTCCCTCAAGGCTATTTAAATGTCAAAACGACAGCGGAGTAGGCACGTTGTCAAGATGAGTTGTTTGAAAAATAGATCGGTTGCACAATGCATGTGTTTTACAGTGTTTCACTTATGTATTTCAGGCGTAAGCTTAACCTGCAACTAGTGAGAATGTTTTGAATGAGTATAGCGGCCACATGTCTCAAAGATGAACAATTCATCACAAGTGATTTTGGCAACAGAACAAAGGGGTAGTGGGGTTCCTGGATTTTGGTCTGTCTTGTGTCTGTGTGTTCACCTCGCCAGTCCGCCCAAGTGATAACGTTGTTTGGTATCCTAACGACGCATAGTTAAAATAAATAAA
The DNA here is from genome assembly GCF_034702125.1 of Engraulis encrasicolus. Taxonomy (NCBI): domain Eukaryota; kingdom Metazoa; phylum Chordata; class Actinopteri; order Clupeiformes; family Engraulidae; genus Engraulis; species Engraulis encrasicolus. Next base: position 35,525,264 of record NC_085880.1, read on the forward strand.
TAAATAAAACGCTGTATTAATAGGCTACATGCTTTGAGGTTCGGCTTGTCTGACATTCTTTGAAATATCCATCCTCGAGACAAACTACTGAATATTTCAGCGTCCATATCACCTACATTTAGCCTGGGTCCGCTATTGGTATCAGTGGTATGACGCTTAGTGAGGATGAGTGGGATAGTTTGAAGGCTCTTTGGAAGAAGGATGTCTGCAAATGACGCACCACGCCGTGCCTATTTAGTGACTATAGCTTGGCCCTGGAAAACCATTTTTGTCCGGAATCAATTGTATAGTTAGTTGTTCTGTGAAGTAGTCAGTGCGTCTGTGTGTGTGTTCGTGTGTGTGTGTGTGTGTGTGTGTGTGTGTGTGTGTGTGTGTGAGTTGTGTGTCAGTGTGTGTATGTTTGGGTTTAGTGCAGAAAGTGCAGTGTGCTTGTGTGTGTGTGTGTGTGTGTGTGTGTGTGTGTGTGTGCACATGTTTTGAGTCAGTGCAGGTTGAGAGTTCAGTCACAAATATAGTAGTGCAGGTGGAATGTTCAGTCGCAGATATGGTGGTGGGGGATGAGGGGGGGGTGTTGTCAGTGGCCTTGCTGGCCAGAGGCTGACAGTGGAGGGAGAGTGGGTTGAGTTCAGTATCTTGATCGCTTGGTGCATTGTGCTGCTCGCCAGCCTGGTGGTACGGGAACGGAGGCGCCTGTACCTCTTTCCAGAGGGCAGGAGGCTGAACAGTTTGTGTGCAGGGTGGCTTGTGTCTTTGATGATCATCAGTGCTTTCCGGGTGAGGCGTGTGGTGTAGGGTGACCAGATTTGGATTTGTAAAAAGGAGGACACTTCTTTTGGGGGGGCGGGGTCATCGGTGTATGTCATCGGTCATCTGTGTCATCGGTGTATGTCATCAGTGTATCTGTGTATCTACAAGTATGAAAGTAAATATGGGTATGAGGTATGATAGTAGGCCTATAAAGTATCGACGCATCCAAAATGGTAATTTGTTTAAAAGCCACTCAAACTTTTTGCCATGCACAATCATTTGTCTACCATAAATGACAATTAAAATCTCTTCAGTTACGCCTATAGGCCTACATATGGCTTTAGGCTTAGGCATTAGGCTATGTTTATAAGACACCTCACAATTTACCCCTCCACTGTCATCCATTAGGCCTATTTAGATAGGCTATTTGTAGTGGCATGGTGATCAGAGATTAGCAATGGGCACTGCAGCCATTAAGAGAGGAACTGGAGTTTTACCTACCATTAATAAGATAACCCATACAGCGTTATCAATAACTGCAAAGGCAATAGACAGAAGAAGAAGCTGATGAAGAAGAAGCTTAATTTCTTAACTCAGGAATGAGTCCTTCTAGCTCCGAGAAATTGCTTTTGCAAATAATTTGGAAATGTCAGATCATTCTTGTGACAAGGTGTAGCCTAACAAAACTTGTAAATGATGGATTTGGTGGTGTTACTAGGCATACTCCTGTGTTAGATTACCTTCATACCTGGCTTCACACGCGGGATTTTTTTTTCAACTCCACCGCGAACGTGCATTTGCGTTTCTATCGGCATTGCAGTCCGTGAAACCGGTGGACAGATGCGCTTTCGCTTGTAAACATGGGGCGCACTGGCTAGTCCCCTAGGCTACTTCTTTCGGACACATGGTGCGAAGTGGCTAGATTTGATGAGAAGGGCGTGACTAATTTGTGAACGGTAGAGAGAAACCTGGAGTGGAGTCAAATGGAACGGAGTGAAAATTACAGTGCAGATGAATTAGGTCTATATTTCAGACAGTCCAACAAAATCCCGGACATTTCTGAAATTCCCCCCGGACATTTTTTTAGGTCTCAAAAGTAGGACATGTCCGGGGAAAACCGGACGTCTGGTCACCCTAGTTGAAAGGATTTCAAACTGTCGCTCTTGGCCTGCAAATCGCTGTAGTCTCCAGAATCGCTTTTGTCGCGCAACTCAATACAAAGTCAATTACTTCCGTCGCTCGCCTCGCTCTTGTCGCGCTAGGTGTATTTGTGCGCCTCACTGCGCTGGCATGGACCTCCTCCATGTCATCAGTAGTCTGCCCTAATTGGCACTTATCTACCTGACATGAATTGCGTGTGCAGTCCACATGTTTGCGAGGCACTTCACTTGCTGGAAGCAGTGTACCGTAAGAAGCAGCATTTTTTACATCTTGGGAAGTCAGATAGACACACATGTATATTAGATCACTTCTCGCATGTAGAATGAAGTGGATGAAAGAAACGCTGCATTCAGTTCAGTAGAAGAATTGGGTCAACTCAACAGGTCTCTTTCTTTCAGTTTCTTAAAGTAATGTTGCTGAGGCACCAACCTTTTCATGCCGAGCCAAGTATTGCATGTGAGATAGTTGCTTTGGGGTGAAGGAAATGTAAACACAAGCACGAGACGTTATGCAGTGTAAACAGTAGCCAACCAATATTTTGGCAAGCTAAAGTTATGCTCTTCCGACACTTCCAGTGAGGAACAGTGCATAGTGCCCAAACTTTTCCACGACACTATGCACTAAAGACCGCAGTGCCCTGTTCACCAAAGAAACTCAACAGAAGAACAATCTCTCGGGGGGAAATGCATTGGCCACGGTGTAGTACGGGGGCGTTGCCTGAGGACACGAGTGGATGGAAAATTAACTCCCTTGCGCATGGTCATTGGGTGCGATGGATACAATTTTCGTACTCCCTTGCACATGGTCAGTGGGGGCGACACCATGATGGATAATTTGTGGCCAATTAACGGCAGCTGTTGGTCAGCAGTAATTGCTGGGGGTAATTAAGGACAGCTGACAGACATTCACGCTGTCCTATGACCTGTTCCACAGTGAATAACATTTCCGTACTCCCCTCGCCATCATTTCGTACTACGCTGTTAGGACGTGAGTAAGCCCTCTTGTCTCAAGCCTCTTTGCTGTTCACTAACCACTAACCGTCAGGACACTGACACAAGTGTGCGATAGGAGGCCCGGCACACTTCTGAGTCCTTCCTCCCTCCTGCCAGGTGCCACTCAATGGGAGTGAGAGAGAGGCCACTGCCCTCTAGTCATTACCCTGCCACCTGCCCCCCATCAGCCCTCTGTAATGCTCCATTGAGCAGCACTACAATGAGCAGGGCACACAGTGACAGACAGACCCCATTATGGTAGCAGGTAAGGACACGATAGAACAGGAGAACAAGGCCACTGTGGGATGGAGAGAAATAAGGCGGAGGGGGGTGGAGAGAGGGGGGATGGAGAGAGAGAGAGAGGACAGGACATGACCGAACAACAGGGCAGGGCAACCGAAGGGGCATTGAGAATAGCACATTAGGAGAGGGAGAGGCGAGAGAACAAAGGGGGGTTGGGGTGGGGGGGGGGGGGGGGGGGGGGGTGAGAGACGACGAGGGTGGGATAGAGAGAGAAGGGGGGAGGAAAGGGAGGCAGATAGAGGGGGTGGAGGAGAGAGAGAGAGAGAAAGCTGTTGCACACAGATAAAAGAACAGCTGTTGTGACAATTCCTCTGTGGATCGATCGCTTCTGTCCCAGTTCGCCTTTTCACTCTACTGAAAATACTCAACTACACTCACCCCAGTGGTGTAGTCTACGTAGAACGCGGGTATACAGAGTATACCCACTTCCAAATTTCAGGGATTTCAGTATACCCACTTAAAATTAATTGATTCATTGTTTTGAATAGCACAAATATATACAGTATACCCACTTCAAAAAATGCTCAAATATATAAAGTATACCCACCATAAAAAAGTAGACTACACCACTGACTCAGCCGTCACTTTATTAGGTACACCCTGCTAGTACAGGTTGGCGACCCCTCTCAGAACTGCCTTAACTGCCTACAACAATACTCAGGTAGACTCTGGCGTTGTAACAATGCTCAATTATTATAAAGAGGCCCAAAGTGTGCCAAGAAAATATCCCCCTCACCATTACACAACCAGCCTGAACCTTTGATACAAGGCAGGATGTTATATGAGGATGTATCTATGTTTTCATGACACAACATACTGGCCTTACCATCCCAGTGTTGTAGCAAACATTTATCCAAATTGTAATGTCCAATTTTGGTAAGTCTGAGCAAATTGTACACTGAGTTTCCGGTTTTTAGCTGACAGGAGTGGTGCCCTGTCTGGCGTTCTGCTGCTGTAGCCCATCTGGCTCAAGATTAGACATGTTGCGCGTTCAGCTATGCTGTTGGATGTTACAAGTCATTATTTGAGTTACCATTGTCTTTCTATCGGATCAAATGAATCTGAATTCTCCCCTGACCTCTGGCATTCAACAAGGCATTTTCGGCCACAGAACTCATGCCTACTGGATATTTCTTATTTTTTGGCCCATTCTCTGTAAACCCTGGAGATGGTTGTGTGTATAAATATGCTAGTAGAAATACTTTTCTGAAATACCACCATGTGATTGGCTGAACAGAAATTTGTGTCAATGAGCAATCAGACAGGTGTGCCTGTGTTAAAGTGGCCGGTGAGTGTACATCCTAACAAATTGCTTTGACATTATCGAGAGCCTTAAGTAACATATTAAGATAAGATCATTACAATTTTGTTGACAGTAAGGTTATGACATGGGCTCACTAAGGGGTTAAAAGCAGTTACTATGCTTAGTTACTAATTTGGGGACTCTTCGCAGAGCTGGCTGATTTACAGTTTTTCTCGATTGGTTTGGCTAATTTCTCAAAACTGAGATGACATTCTCAAAACAACACAGACAAATCCCCAAACCAACTTGCAATTTTTTCAAACAGAATGGTATTTCTCATTGCAATCAAATATGAAATGCTTTGTACATGTCTCAAATGTTTAGTACATCTCTGTAGATGGCTATGTTCAAGTACCCTACAGTTGACACATTGAGCATACATTTAGCACATTTTCCAAATAAATTGATCTTGCTTATCTAAACGAATTAGACAATTCTCAGTGTAATGGTTGCCCTCTCCAAAACATGTCAATATGATTTCATTGTGTAAGTCATCATATGCAAAGTAGTCTACACAATTGCACACATGAAACAGTAAATTCATGACAGTGTTCAACAGGCCATATGATATTGTAACTTGACTAGTTTGTAGAAAATGATTTTACAACCGTGTGTACTACAATTTCCTTATTGTATTCCCTATTATTTGGCTAATTTCTTGACATTTTTCCAAACGACATTCTGTTTTGAACAATTGCTAGTTATTTTGGGATTTCTTATTTGGAGAATGTTATCTCTGTTTTGAGAAATGAGCCAAACCCATGAGAAACCTGTAATATATCAGCATTACTTTCTGTATATGAATTTACAGTAAAGAAAGTTACAGATAAATGTCCTTGGTAAATTGTCTGTGTTGTCAAATTTCAATGGTTTCACTCACTTTTTCATTTTTATACATAGTCGAAATCTGTTAGCTGAACGTAGACAAAACATCTAACCATTTTGACTTGCAGTGCTTACACAATGGCAAAGGGACAATGTATTTTGGGGGTACTGATGATATATGTGGGGAAGGAATTTAGTTTTGACACTCAGGTAAACTGTTTTTTGAGTGATATGAACAAGTCATGAGGATCCATGTAGTTATAATGCTGAACCATCCAGTTTATTTTGACAGAAGGACTGAATGAATGTAAATGAGCCACATCAATTGAGAAGGATGTATGCCATTTTTATGGTACTGACCATTAATGTGGGAGAAAGTCTAGTGCTGATTCAAGAATGAGCTGTTTTGGGAGGTATATGACATTTTGCTAGTTAGCTGATCTGTTGTGCAGAAGTGTAAGACTGTTTAGCCAAATGACCCAAAATTTATAGAAATGTCATCTCGGTTTCAAGAAATTAGCCAAACCAATCGAGAAAAACTGTAAAATGTGCTTTCTGTTCATCAAGTAAGCCTGGCCCAATGCAGAAACGAAACATTTCTGAGTAATGGATGGTGGAAATTAAATAGTTTTTCTGGTGCACTACACTTAGTGAAGCCCTAAATACCCTACTTCTCTCTCTATCTCAAGCACACCTGTGGCTGGTCTTGATCCTCACAGTGCTGAAAAACCACATATGCTTGCCATTTATAATGTGACAACTTGCAGTCAGCTAAAAGCTGCTTTGTGCCCTCTGTAGCCTACCTCTACACACACACATACACACACACACACACACACACACTGATGCACATTCTGGAAGCGCCTGGGGCCACAAGATAGCAACATGGTGCCAGCCAGGAATGTAAGACCACAGAAGGACAAAAGATGATGATACACATCAATAGGCCCCCACATACACACCTGTTAGACAGACAGACAGACAGACAGACAGACAGACAGATATATAGATAGATAGATAGATAGATAGATAGATAGATAGATAGATAGATAGATAGATAGATAGATAGATGTACATACATACAGAAAAAATCTTCTGTGCCCAACAGACACAGTTAGGAAACATAACCTCACACAATAGACACCGTAACCCCAACCCCCAATTTGACAAAAGACAATGTGACATTAGACAAAACTCCTGCTAAACAGTATTTAGGTTGTAGAATGCAAGAAAGAAATAGATTTTTTTTTAAAACAGGGGGAATGAGGGCAGACTGAACTTCCTGTCTGAAGGCAACAATATGAAAAAGTGGCAAACATCTTGCTGAGCTAGCATGACTTCCAAGAATCAGAAAACTTTTTGGGGTTCCCCGAATTGATGGTGGTGTCGATACACCCTGGCCTCCAGCCCCGACGCTAGCTCTACTGTATTTTATGGCATCCATCACTACTGTCTGTCGGCTGTGCAATTCATTTCTACTCGTTTATCGCTGAAGCAGTTTTTGTGACGATTGGCTTTAAGCTTGTTATATGAGATCATCGCCAGCGTGCTCATTAACAGAAACACACACACACACACACACACACATGCACACAAACACACCAATACCCAGACACACTCCATCATTGCGACAGGGCTGTTTATTACTCACATAAACAAGGAGTGGAGCAGGGGAGCGCTTCCATAAACTACCCAATCACTGCAGTCCACCGCGACCAGTGCACCGTGTGCATTAATGCATCCACGCGCATCACAATGCCCCAGGCACACACACACACACACACACACACACACACACACACACAAATGCCGATACACTTAATTTCCTCTCTTGCTTCACAGAAAGACGTTTACTGCCCAGATGGAGAGAAGAATCTGAAATGAATTTCTTCACTGACTGGGAACTATAGAGTGAATGGCTAAGCTTTGATGTGCAGAGATGAGACAGAGAAAAAGATTTTAAAAAATTAACAAAATTAGATAATAAAACCAACTCTAAAAAGAAATAAAACAAAGAGACAAATATCAAAAACAGAGAGAGAGAGAAAGTGTATAAATAATAGTGGTACAGGAATTGAAACTGAGAGCCACATCCTTATGTATACTGCCATATGTGCTGTGGAGAATTGGAACAATTGCACATAGGGCTCCAGGGCAAGACACTGATAGGGCCCTCAGCCAAGGTCACAAAAGGGCCTCCACCAGCAATACCCGGGGGGCCCTAAACCACCACTCACACACTACACAGTATAAAATATATATTGTTTATATTCATCGTCAGCTGGTTGTTTTGGTTCTGTGATCGTTTTCTTTTCCGCCTCGAGCACACGCATTGTTGCATCAAAATGCTGCGAACTACTGACATCAAAATGCCTGAAACATACAACAGTTGTATCTCTACTGTATCTCTTATCTCTGTCTCTGTCTCTGTCTCTCTCTCTCTCTCACACACACACACACACACACACACACACACACACACACACACACACACACACACACACACACACACACACACACACACACACACAAACACACAAACACACACACACACAGTAGTTGCATTGGGATGCGTGCCTGTCTTCCTTCATTATTGGTAATGTGTCTCCTGGAAAAGAAAGAGAAACGTCAGATGTCCTCGCAGGGAAAACAGCGGTGGCATCAATCAATGTGCAACCTTGGGGCACAGTTAGAGAACACACACACACACACACACACACACACACACACACACACACACAGACACAAGGTCCCACCCCGACCACAAAGACAAAGAGGGCCTTGAGTGTAATGTCATTAGACAGTGTCATTAGGGAGTAAATACTTAAGCGTGTTTTTGAAACGTGGCATCTCCAATTACTCCTCAAGGAATGACGCGACACATTGTGCTGACAACGACTGAGGACAAGCAAGCATGCATCATGCTTTCCCGAAGAAACACCAGAGGGCTGGGCAAAAAAGAAATTGCTGCTTTCGAAAACATCCCATCATTTGTAAACAAAAGTGATTTTGACACTATGACAGGAGGAACTCCAGCGGCACTATTGATGTAGACACATACTCTCCACACAAAAAAATACAGTGTTAATTCAGCACTCAGAGAGTCAATGCAACATCTTCTGGAGTGTATGTGATCCCAGAGTTCTCTCTAATTATTAAATTGACACTGCATCTCTTTTCCTGTGCAGCGTCTTATGTAACTGACCAATACCACATGCCTCTCAAGTGTTGTCTTGTTTTGGGCTGTCTGCTCCACTGGATCCTCTTCTCTGGATTTTACTGTAACAGACAGCCACTCACGGCCTCAAATCGGATATGGGTCCCTATTCATCATAAACTTAATTTAGTCTCTTGTGGGGATCCATTGTCCTTAACATAACGCGCAATACATCAATTGTCTAAAAGAGGTGGGATGATATTTCCTGGTGAACCAGAAGCTATGTGTTGACGCCCAGGGGGCTGGGCTACACAAACCTTCTGGTACACCAGTGATTCGCTCTCCTCCTCCGTTTTCGAAATAACCGGGGCAGCACGACGAATCAGGATCGTAGGGAGGGATTTCAGTGGGTATGACGTTTATCGAACGCGACACCCTCCCCCAGGGTAGTTCGGCTGTGCCCGCCCCCTCCCTGAATCACAACAGTAATGGCGGCGTGCGAGGAGTTATCATGCGTCGGGATGGAAGCAGCAATTTCAGCGGTGTTATCCAAAATACCTCAAGTTGATTTTCTAAAGGACGAGCAGAGAATGGTTTTGGAAGAATTTCTTACGACACGTCCTACGTCACAAAGCTTCAACGTGAGTGGTCGAAGTGTCATGTCATTCATATGAGGTTGCTCCAACCACGTGCAAGCATCTTTTGACTAAACCACGCCTGCGGAGAGGCGTGAAAGGGCAGTGTGCCAGTAGCCTGTTACTTACAGGCTACTGGTTGACCAGGAAAGGGATGATATTCATGAAATTCATATCGGTTCTCAGGAAGATAATGAGTACATAGTAGCGTTTTGGAGACCGCGCACATCCAGATTGGACAGGTGCCGGACTTAAAAACGATCAAACATGAAAAGAAGGAAGGTCCGCACACTGTTGCTGCTCCAGGTTTATTAACACAACGTTTCGACCATGCAGTCTGGTCTTCGTCAGGTGTATGTGAGTTTGTGTAACATGACGTCATACTCTCAGCCTATTGCTTTGTGCTTTGAAGCTCAGCATCACCACGAAAAGGTGAGAGGACGGAGGAGGATGCTATAAGATTTTATTTGGACTGCTTATCATTGAACCTTTTCATAACTTGAATGAGCAGCATTCTAGTTCTACTTAATCTTTTTTTTTTTCCCCAAATATTTTTTATTAATTTTTGAACATTTTTATAATCACACATTAAACACAGAAACTGAAGGATAGTACTGCACAGTACATACAAATAAATCCACACATACACACAATTAAAATTACAACAAAATGACAGAAAGAACAAAACTATAAATAATAATACACATTTAAAAAAAAATTTATAATAAAATAATAATACATTAAAATAAATACATAAGAAAATAAAAATGCTTCTCAATTAGTATCAGTATCGCTTACATTTGACATCCCATTACCTCCACCTTCTTCCAGAAAGGATAAGAATGGGTACCATATCTCCTCAAATTTTTTGCATTTACCTCTCACTATATAAGTTATTTTCTCCATGATCATGTTAGTCGCCATTTCTTTCAGCCAGTCATTTACATGTGGTGCATGGACTTTTTTCCAAAACAAAGCTATTAAACGCTTAGCTTGTAACAAACACATGTCAAGAAAAGCATATTCCCTTCTTCTCAAAGGCATTTCAGGAGGGTATAAGTGCAGAACAAATATTTTTGCTGTTAATGGTAGATTAATGCTTGTCATTTTATTAATCATATCCCTCACACCTTTCCAGAAAGACAGTATATGTTCACACTCCCATATGCAATGATAAAAATCACCTTTGAATACGGTGCATTTTGTGCAGGTATCAGGAATATTTCCATTATACTTGTGTAGAATAGCTGGAGTTATGTAAGTCCGCATCAACCATTTATATTGCAGTAATTTCAATCTTACACTTATTGTTTGTGTCTGAGCTTCCTGACAAGCCTCTGTCCAATCACTCTCACACAGATCTTCTTTTAAGTCTTTCCTCCAGGCCTCTAGTTTATTGATTGACGATTCTTTTGATTCTGCTGCTATACTTCTGTATAGATGTGATATTAAACCCCTTGCATAGCAGTCCTTTACCATTTCTGTCTCTAAACTGTTCAGCTCTGGTCTGTCCAAAGAATTATTCTGCGCAACAAAAACAAAGTTCCTTATTTGTAAATATTTAAAGAAATGATTTCTAGGTATATTAAATGTACTAACTAGTTCCTCAAAAGACTGAAATTTGTTTGAAGAATACAAATCTTTTATAGATTTTATCCCTTTATCTGCCCATTTTTTAAAGCCTGCATCCAACTTGCCTGGTTTGAAGTCTGTATTACCCCAAATGGGGCTATAACAAGATAAATTATTAGGAATACCAAAGTGTTTCTTCACCACATACCATACATTGATCATATTGAGAACAATTGGGTTTGAACAGTTTTTCCGGTGGTGTTTGAGATTAGCTGAATATATATACCTTTTTAAGGTAAGACCCTGTGCGACTTCCGCTGACTCCATATTAACCCATGATGGGGGACTTTCTGTAGAAAAATAAAACATTATGGTTCTGAGCTGAGCCGCCCAATAATACCATTGCACATTAGGACACTGGAGCCCTCCTCTATCATAAGGCAAGTACAAGAGTGAAAGGCGGAGCCTTGGACGTCTGTTGTTCCAAATGAAGTTGGTGAATAACTTAGTAAGTGTCATGAAAAGGTGCTTTGGAGGTGGTAAAGGAATGTTCTGAAATAAGTACAGTAATTTGGGTAAAATATTCATTTTCAAAACATTTATGCGACCAATTAAGGATATGGGTAGTAATGTCCATCTATCTATAGAATCAGAAATACTTTCAAATAGTGGTTCATAATTTACAGAAACTATGTTCTCTAGTTTTGGTACAACTCGTATTCCCAGATATGTAAAACTATCGGTTAAGTGAAAAATTGTAGGGTTGTTCTGGAAATGTACCCTATCATTATCGTCTAGTAACATTAACTTACTTTTTGAGTGATTTACTTTGTATCCTGATATCTTCCCAAATGTTCCTATAAGCTCTAAAAGAGCCGGTATAGATTGATCAAGATTTTTAAGAAAAAGGAGAACATCATCAGCAAATAAAGCAATTTTGTGTTCCATCTGGCCAACATTAACTCCAGTAATGTTCATATGTTTTCTAACTGCAATGGCAAAGGGTTCTATAGAAATCACAAAGAGGAGAGGAGAAAGAGGCGACCCCTGCTGACATCCCCGCGCTATATTGAAGGGTTTTGACACTGTATTATTCGTAAGCACCTCAGCTACTAGGTCATTACAAAGAATTTTAACCCATTTGCAAAAATTCTCCCCAAAACCAAATTTAGTCAATAGATCAAATAAGTAGGGCCATGTTAAAAGGTCGAACGCCTTCTCTGCATCCAGCGACAAGATGGCTGTGTCTGACGCATTCCGCTGGTTATGAAGGATGTTAAAAAGCCTTCTTACATTATGAAATCCTTGTCTGCGTTGTATAAAACCATTTTGGTCCTCTCCTATTAAATTAGGTAGTACTGCTTCCAATCTCCGTGCCAATAGTTTACATAAAATTTTGGTATCTGAATTAAGAAGACTTATTGGGCGCATGTTTTCACATTTTGTATTACTTTTTCCTGGTTTTGGTAATAGTGTAATTAGTGCTCCTCTCATTGATGCTGGAAGAAGGCCAGATTCAAATACCTCTAATGTCATATCTAACAAGGGATTTAACAGTTTTTCTTTAAATTTCTTATAAATATCTATGGGAAGGCCATCTGGGCCTGGCGTTTTTCCTGATGTCATTGCATCAATAGCTAATGCTATCTCTTCAACAGTTATGCCCTCTTCAAGGTTCAGATGATCTTCTTCTGAGATTTGAGGCAACTCAAGATCTCCTAAAAATTGTGTTCGTAACTCATCCTGAGGAGAGATTTCTGGACTATATAGATTACTATAATAGTCTCTGAAAGCTTCATTTATCTTTATTGGATCTATGATGTCTCCAGATGGTGATTCTATTGTAACAATAGCCCTTTCCTCTTGTCTTTTTTTAATTTGCCAAGCAAGTAATTTTCCTGCTTTATCTCCATGCTCGTAGAAATTCTGTTTCAGTTTATTTATTTTTGCTGCTGCTTTTACTGCTGATTTTTCATTATATTGTGCCCTTAAAAGAAGTAGTCTATCATGTTCATCTTTATTTGCTACTCTATTCTGATATATAGTCCTTTCCAATTCACTAATCTGTTTCTCCAACTGCTTTGTGTCTTTTCTAGCTTGTTTGGATTTTGAGCTACAGTAACCAATAATTTGACCCCTAATGTAAGCTTTGAAAGCTTCCCACCTTATACAAGCAGATGTTTCAGATGTATTCATTTCAAAATAAAGGTCAATTTGTTTGCCCAAAAATTCTACAAATGAAGGGTCTTGTAACCATCCTGCTTGCAATCGCCATTTAGGAGGGTTGTTGACCATCCTTTTATCTGTATATGCTAATGATACAGCAGCATGGTCAGAAATGACCACAGAGTGATATGTACAATCTGTTATGTTTGAAAGCAGTGTTGCTGATACCAAAAAGTAGTCAATGCGTGAGTATGTTTTATGGGCCCCAGAATAACATGAGTAAACCAAAGCGTTAGGGTTAAACTGTCGCCATATATCCAACATGTTTAAATCTCTCATAAATTGTTTTATTATTTTCCTAGATTTGGTATGTGTAGTATCTAAGCCTGTTGAGCGGTCTTTCCCTGGGTCCAATGTGCAGTTCGTATCACCTGCCACGATATGTTGGCCTCTCAGACCTGATATTGAAAGGAACAAATCACTAAAAAAAGCAGGACTATCATCATTAGGGCCGTAAACATTAATTAAATTAATTTTATCTCCAAACAAAAACCCTTCAATTATAATAAACCTACCTGCTGGGTCTTTCACTACTTTTTCCACTTGAAAGGGGATGGATTTATGAATAAGTATCATTACTCCTCTGGCATTTGAGGCGTAACAGCATGAGAAAACCTGACCATGCCATCTCCTCTGAATTTTAATAGTTTCCCCTGTTGTCATGTGTGTTTCCTGCAAAAACACTATTTTTGCCTGCAGTAATTTAAGTCTGTCCATTACTTGTTTCACTTTTTTAAGGCTACCCATTCCCCTACAATTCCAAGTGATGAATTTCACCTTTTCCGTTTCAGACATTACATTTTTTTACTGTACTTAGTCACCCCATGCACCCATTTCAAACGATGAGACGAACCTACCGTTGAGAAGCCAAAACAAAAAGCAAAAAACACATAGAAAAACAAAAACACAGTAAACGCCACACAATTTTGAACTTTAAAACTAAACCTTGTAACCCCCTTCGCACCAACCTGTTCATTATGTTGGCCTATCCCCCCTCCCCCCTTTACGTTTACTTCCTGTATGGGTATGTTAGATCCACACATCTGTGAGGAGCTAACTACTGATTGGTCCTCTCAGTCACCTACATTTGACTCAACCCTTTACCTTCTAATATTCTACTCAAAATGTCAAAGTAAAAATTCAACTTCAAATTACACCTGCCTTAAAAAAAATCTTTTTTTGTTTTTCAGAAAAGGCACACTGTTAATCAGACTAGGTCTCATATTATCCCCCTTTTTTTTGAAGATCACAACATAAAGAAAATGTCCATTAGTCAACCAAGGGGAGAGAGAAAAAAACTAAAACTGAATGTGAGGTAAAAGTATTACCATCGCTAAAAAAAATGAAATAAAAAAAAATCCTCAGTTATTAAACTTGCTCAGTCCGTCTACATTAGGCGTTATTGAGCCTATTTCAAGCCTTTAACATAACCTAAGCTGCAGACAAAATCAGAATATAGCAAGAAAAAAACAGTTTTAACTCTTTTTCTCAGTTACCCAGTCCTTCCATGAATTGCTCCACTTCGGTTGGCGTGTCATACAGCTCGGTTTTCCCGTCGTAGGTGAGAAGCAGTCGTGCAGGAAAGACGACACGGTGCTTGTCGATTCCCCTCTGTCGCAGCTTCTGTCTCACTCCATCGTAAGCCCTCTGTTTCCTGTGCGTCTCAGCGGTGACATCGGGGAAGAATCGGATTGCTTCATCTTTATATTTCACTGACCCTTTTTCTTTGGCCGCTCGCAACACCTCTTCCTTCTGTCTGAAGTTGAGAAACCTCATAATGAGAGTTCTCGGTCGGGGCGGAGTGGCATCGGCATTGGCATCGGCTCCCTCCTCTGTCTGAGTCTGGGGTCGTGGACCGATTCTGTGTGCGCGTTCCAATGCCAGCGCGGTGTCTTTCATCTCTAGGATTGAGGGAATCCAACTTTCTAGGAATTTGCAAGCGTCTCGTCCTTCTTCTTTCTCCGGCAAGCCCACTATTCTCACGTTATTTCTCCGACTGCGGTTTTCCATCTCGTCCATTTTCTCTAGCAACAACTTCACTTGGGATTCTAAAGTGTTAACGCGAGTTTTAAGTTGTGTTACTTCGTCCTCTGCGCCCGAAATTCGTTCTTCCGCCTCTTCAACTCTTTCGGTTATATCTTTGACTTGTTGTAACACCCCATCTATCTTTTCAGTAATTCGCTTTTCCATTCCTTGTATTGCTTTCATGACATCCGAAGTGCTGGGGCTGCTAGTGTTACCGTCGTGGGTTTCACTTTCGCTGTCGCCATCTTCACCATCCTCGTGTTCAGATTCAGAAAGTTCTGGTCTTTCGACGTCTTTATCTTGCTTTTGCAGTTTTTGAGCAGCTGTCTGTCTCCTCGTTTGTGACATTATCACTAATGTGTTGAAATCAGAACAAAAATTTCGAAGATGAGTAGAATTAAATGTTTTCAAGGAATTATAATCA
>NC_085880.1:35545633-35550633 GCF_034702125.1 Engraulis encrasicolus
GTTCTTCAGGCCAGGGCAGCCATAATACAGAACAGCAGTGCAGACATTCCAGCAGCACCAGCCTTAGCACTCAGTTCACGCCAGGACATCTCCACTCATGCATACTGCAAGCGGGGGAGAACGGTGCGGAGATATGGAGTGTGTGTATGGGGTAGGTGCGGTGAGGCATATTGAGTGTGTCTGTTGCGTGGGGGGTGCGCAGAGATATGGGGTGTGGAGGGGGCGCAGAGAGGAATATGAAGTGTGGGTGGGTGGCTATGGGGAGTGAAGGGTGATTAGAGAGACATGGGGCAAGGTGAGGGGCTCATAGGGGATGGGAAGGGGTGTGAGGGTGTGGAGCGTGCACAGAGGAATAAGGGGTGTGGATGGGTGAGGGTGAGGGCAGTGGCGAGCCTACAATCACGATCATGGCGTCCTGCAAAAATAAATTGCAAAATTGGGGAGAAAACGGCTATAAACGTTGATAAAAATTGTAAATATCATGTTACTACTACATGTAACGGGGAAATAGCACGAAATTAACATGTTACAATAGCACTAATTAGGGGCGGAGTTTCGCGATGGTGTCGCCCCCTCATGGGTGCTCCACCAGGCAATTGCCCGGTTGCCCCTCCCCTAGGACCACTGGGTGAGGAGTGTAGAGTAGAGTAGAGTAGAGTAGAGAAACTTTATTGATCCCCAGGGGGAAATTCAGGTGTCAAGTAGCTACATAAATACAAACACAGACACAGACACATACAGACACACACACACACATGCCAAGAGGTTTCCCGATCTGGGCCAGCTCTGGCATCTCAGGCAGTCCAATCCCCAATAATGATGTCCTTCTTAGTGTCTTTCTGTATACTGTTAAACAGTTGAATGGCCCATGGGACAAAGGACCTCCTTAGCCTGTCTGTCCTGCAGGTGAGAGCACGAAGTCTGTGGCTGAACAGACTCAGCTGGTTACTGAAGGTGGTGTGAAGGGGGTGTAGCTGATTATCCATAATACAGTCCAGTCTGTTCAGGGCTCTGCTCTCAGCTGTTGAGGTAAGAGTCTCCAGCTCCATGCCCACCACTGACCCCGCCTTCCTAACCAGTCTGTCAAGGCGTCCCTCATCTCTCTTCCTAATGCTTCCACCCCAGCAAGTCACGGCATAGAAGAGCACACTGGCCATGACAGTTTGGTAGAACATAAGCAGACGTTGGCTGCAGACATTGAAGGACCTCAGCCTTCTGAGGAAATAGAGCCTGCTTTCGCCTTTCCTGTAAAGTGCATCAGAATTTGTAGACCAGTCCAGCTTATTGTCAATGTGCACTCCTAAGTACTTGTAAGTACAGACAGTCTCCACATTCTCTCCCCCAATAGAAACAGGCACCAAGGGCGGGGTGGAGCGCCTGAAATCGATCCCCATTTCCTTGGTTTTGGTGGTGTTCAGGTGCAGCTGGTTGTTTTGTCACCATCCTACAAAGTCGTCCACCAGTCCCCTGTACTCCTCTTCCTGACCGTCTCTTATACACCCCACAATTGCAGTGTCGTCTGAGAGCTTCTGCATGTGGCATGACCCAGAATTGTAGCTAAAGTCAGTCGTATACAGGGTGAAGAGCACTGGAGAGAGCACCGTTCCTTGTGGCGCTCCTGTGCTGCTAATCACTGTCTCAGATGTAATGTCACCCATCCTTACAAACTGGGGCACTCCAATCCGCACCAATTTCTCTCTCAGCAGCAGTGGTGGTATGGTGTTGAATGCGCTGGAGAAGTCAAAAAACATGATTCTCACAGCACAGCCACCCTTATCCAAGTGAGCATGTACCCTGTGAAGAAGATACAGGACAGCATCCTCCACTCCCACGTTCTCTTGGTAGGCAAACTGCAGAGGATCCAGTGCGTGGCGTACCTGGGGTTTGAGAAAGTTGCGCAGCAGCACTCGTTCAAAAGTTTTCATTAGGTGTGAGGTGAGGGCAACCGGTCTGTAATCATTAGGTTCTTTGGGGTGAGTTTTCTTTGGAACAGGTACCAGGCATGACGTTTTCCACAAGATAGGAACCTTGCCTTCTTGTAGACTCCTATTAAAAAGGTGATGAAGAGGCTCAGCTAATTCCTCAGCACATGTCTTTAGCAGTCTTGCACAGATGCCATCAGGGCCGGCCGCCTTGGACTTAAGTCTTTTCAGTGCCCCTCTAACTTGATCAGTGGTGATTGCCGGCAGTGAGTGTGCTGGGTTGGGGTAAGGGGGGAGTGTGAAAGGGGTGGGTGGTGGCTACGTTTTTTCAAGTCGTAGAAGTGAGGAGCAGGGGAGGGGGATAGAGGTAGTGGGGATTTGTGAGCCTGCTGTGTCCATTGGTGGAGGTACGGATGGGGTGTGAAGGTGTGCAAAGTAGTTGAGGTTGGCAAAGTTGCCTAGGTAAACAGAGGCAGAAAGGGAGGGAGCCTGTATTCAGACACTGTGGGTGAGACGGAAGGAGTCAGGTTAGGGGGGTAGAGAGGGCAGGCAAAGAAAGATAGAGATATTAATTTACGTTGATGGAGAGGAGCAGAGAGGGAAGAGTGGAGAGAGGCTCCTTTAGTCTATAATGAGAGGGAAATAGGGGACAAGAGCAGGGCAAGAGAACTGTGTGTGCATGTGCGTGTGCGTGTGCGTGTGTGTGTGGCGTGTGCGTGTGCGTGTGTGTGTGTGTGTGCGTGCGCACGTGTGTGCATGCATGTTTGTGGCCGTGTCTGTGTGGCACAGACACAGCATCAACCTTCTCACTGGAGAGAACTAAATCAAGTGCTCCACACAAAGATAGTAGATAGCTCGTTGCCTAATGCCACACACGCGCACACACACACATACCGACACACACACACTCACACACATACTCACAAAGCAGATATCTTGAGTCCTAATTCAACATGAATGCAGGGAACCCTGACTGACCCCAGAGTTAAGATGTGCAGATTGATTGTTTGTTTGTTTCATTAGAGCAATCACACTGACCATGCCTGACATGCTAACTGGGTCACTGCATAGTACCCTACATAGAGGGCACAAATTGTTTTCCCTTACATACTGAATGAGTGGGAGGCTCAGTGTGAGAGACGTCATTAATTCTGGGGTGGAGAAGTAAATATGGAGGGCTGCAGTGGGGATCCTACAATGACTGGCGCCCCAGGCAAAAAAACAAACAAACAAAAACCTTGCAAAATCGGCAAAAAAGGCATATAACTGTTGATAAAACAGCAATATCATATTATTATTGCAATAGTGTGGTAATAGTGCAGAAATAACAATAGTCCTAAGTGCCGATTTTTGCAATGTTGTTAGGGGAGGAGTTTTGCAAAGGTGCTGCCCCCTGGCCACCCCAGGAAATTCACCATTTGGCCCGCCCATAGTACCGCCCCTGGTTAGCTCTGTGAAATCTACAGAAATAATATGTCTGTGTCTGAAATGTTTAGTTGTTCGCAGTCCATACAGTAGTGCACAACAAGGCATGAGTTCACTTATATATCAACCGTATCTCACGCCTTTCGTAAAGTATTCACGAAAAAAAGAACTTTAATTTTCGTGGTGCATTCACGTAATTGCCCGTTTTTCGTGGTTGGGCAACGAAACGCTGCCTATTCATTTGAATTGACTGCTGCCTAGCAACCCACTAGTTTGACGCCCTTTCGGTATCGTCACATGGTAATCAAACATTTCAAACAAGCGATTTAGGGTTAGGTTTAGGTTTAGGTTTAGGGTTAGGGTTAGGGTTAAGGTTAGGTTTAGGTTTAGGTTTAGGTTTAGGTTTAGGGTTAAGGTTAGGGTTAGGGTTAGGGTTAGGTTTAGGGTCGTATGACATAAGGCGTAAGTACCGAAAGGGCGTCGAATTAGTGAGTCCCGAGTGTATCAGCAGTGTTCTGTCAGCACCCCCTCCCTGCCCCTGCAGACGCTTGGATAACCATAGCAGCAGTGGGGCAATTCAAATGAATAGGCAGCGTTTCGTTGCCCAACCACGAAAAACGGGCAATAACGTGAATGCACCACGAAAATTAAAGTTCTTTTTTTCGTGAATACTTTACGAAAGGCGTGAGATAGGGCTCATATATACACGTATATATATATTACATTACATTACATTACATTGCATTTGGCAGACGCTTTATAACCAAAGCGACTTTCAGAAGAGGACATAATCAAGCCAACATCACAAGCAAATACAAAGTGCACAGGAGATATACAGAACAACAAGTGCAATTACAAAGAGGGGTTAGTTTTTTTTTATATATATATATTTTTTTTATATAATAAAGAGGAAATAACGAGAACACACACACACACAAACACACACTCACAAACTAAACTAAACTAAACATCATGTCAGGATTCTGCCCTGGGGCAAGGCCAGTTCAATCATTAGTCTAGTAGATTCTCTCGAAAGAGGAATGTCTTAAGTTGTTTCTTGAAGGCTGCAAGAGAGGTGCTTAGTCTTGCTGCCTCTGGGAGACTGTTCCACCACTTGGGAACCACAACGGAGAACAATCTTGACTGGGAGTACCTAGAGCGACTGGATGGCAGAGCCAGCCGGCTTGTGCTGGATGAGCGCAGATCTCTTCCAGTAACATAAGGCGTTAGTAGGTCCTTCAGATAAGCTGGGGCCGTTCCTGTGATGGTTTTGTAGGCAAGGGTCAATGCCTTGTGCTTGATCCGGGCGGCGATCGGTAACCAGTATCGGTAACCATATATATATATATATATATATATATATATTTGCTTAGCAGACAGAAACAGCATTTTACGCATAGAATAGAATAGAATAGAATAGAATAGAATAGTAGAATAGAATAGAATAGAATAGGAAGCATTTACTGTCAATAGTACAATGAGATGTGAAGCTGTTCCTAGAGCATGCAAAAGTGTGCTCCTTAAAAGTGCTCTCTCTTCTTTTGTAGTGTCGTTTTTTATCAAACTCATCTTCTAATGTAATGTAATGTTTGGGGAACACCTCAACACTGCCTTACAGACTCTACAGCTCTCTGCTTTTATAAGTCACTTTGA
>NC_085880.1:35555633-35673133 GCF_034702125.1 Engraulis encrasicolus
CTCCAGTCTTCTCCACCACCTCTGCCTTTCTTCTTGTTTCTGCAAGGTTCCCAGGATCTGTCTGAGCTGTAGATCTTTTTGCTTCTGGGTCATTCCATGTCAATTCACACGCCTTCCCCACGTGACCCTCTCCGATTTACCCGATAATAATCAAAAGGTACCTGTATGTGAGATATTGGGTAAATTGGAGAGGGTCACCTGTGGAGATTCTAGGGAATCATGTGAATTGACATGGAATGACCCTTCTGAGCCTCGGCTTTCCTTCTCTCCAGCTCCCTCCACTGTCCCATCACTTGCTCCGTGACCTGGCGTTGAAAATGGCATTTGTGTTGAGCCTCTGTTCGTACGGTCTCAATCTCTCCCCTCATCACAGCCACCACCCTCTGCAACTCCTCCAGCTTTCTTTTGTAGAATTCTCTGTTGGGAAATGGGCGATTTTAGTGTATTTTTGTTTTGCTTGCTTCTATTGTGATCAGCACATTGTCCAATTAGAGACCTTGACCCATATTAATAATGCATATGTAACAGACAAGACCTTGCGTTTTCTGTTCTTCTTTTATTCTGAAGAAAGGACATTAAGGCATGGTTGAGGACGGGCTGCATATACATGAATGTCAGCATTCATTTATACTACATGATCTTCATAAGCCAGATCTATAACCTCAGAGCAAGTGCACCCGAACACACAACGCTACACTCTTATAAGTTAATGTCTAGATCTAGGTACATTTACAGTATCTTGAAATAAGGGGCTGAATCCATGAACATTACAAAAATACAAATATATATTCAGAGATTCAAAGACGTGACCTACCCTTTACATATCCAAAACAAACTGAAAGATACCAGTGCTTCGTTCCCATAACCACTTGCGCTCTTAAAGGGCCAGCGTAGCATTTCACCAGCAATATACACAGTGGCAAGTGGAAGAAATTACAGTATTTCTCAATTGGTTTTGTACATTTCTCGAATCTCTCTCGCAATTTGCAAAACATAATATTCATTCTCAAAACAGCGTTAACAAATGGCAAAACACTGTGGATGACATGCAAAACCGAGTCTCTTGCTCAAAACCCAAGTTTTTGTGTCAATGAACGTATCAGTGCCAGCAGAATGGTTAGTCATTGTGTCATAGTGTAGTCCGTGTATGGACAAGCTAGTCAAATCGATTTGTCATGTTGTCAATTGAATAGTACACGCTTGAGGATCTTTTCTGAAGCAAAATGTTGTATAGATTGAATGGGAAATGTTGTAAATTCGACTTTATATTACATTGATCAGATAAGATTGTCCGAGATATACATTTAGACTATGACCTATTTATTGATGGGTTTTCTCATTGCAAAATAGGAAAAATAGCAAACTCGGTTGAGGTGTCAAAATGCGCCCTCTACCATCCCTTTTTACTTGTCTTGCAAGCCCATGTGAAAAAAAATAAAGCAAAATAAATTTGAAACAATACACTGATACTGTATAAAGTGCACTTACTGTCTTCTGAAATTATAGGGAAATATTGTAATTTTGCGTGGAGCGTAATTATAAAGGCCACATGAGGCAAAGAGTAATATAATGCAGTACAGTGCCTACTGTTGTATTGTATGCCTGTTTTCTCTATCCCTTATACTGCCTTTGATTAGAGAGAGTCAATATTTACCTGCGAGCAATTTACCAATTCAGATCACATTTATAGACAAAAATCCAATGGAAATTATACAGTGCTTATCACATTATGACAGCTTGGTAAATCATTTTGCATGTCAAGACTTAAACTATGACCTAGGGCCTAAATGTTTTGGGGGGTGCGATAGTTTCATGCATTCAGTGACAAAGCTTTTTGAGTGATATGACAAAAGCAATTAATAATGTACGAAAAAGCTGAGAATTGTACACAACCATTGCATGGTGAATGAAAGCATTTGCTAAATGCTGAAAACTATGAAAAACGTATTTTACCATGTGCACAGGTAATGGCAGGAAGTCACAATTGAACAAGAAGTTTTGAGAATGATTATTCTGTTGTGAGAAATGTACAAAACCAATTGAGAAAAACTGTAAACCTGTTACACATACAGTGCTGGCCAAACGTATTGGCACCCCTTCAATTCTGTCAGATAATACTCAATTTCTTCCAGAAAATGATTGTAAGCACAAATGCTTTGTTATTAATATCTTCATTTGTTTGTCTTGCAATGAAAAAAACACAAAAGAGAATGAAAAAAAGTCAAATGAATGACCATTTTACACAAAACCATTGTACACCTATATGCGCATGCGTGAGAGGACGCTGGCGTGTATGTCGCCGCTTTTCATGTCATGTCAAACTTTTCTCCCTTAAACTTTCTCTTACGCTTTTGGACCTTGAAACCGCCGCTACAAACTTACAACTACCGCACGTAATTCCAACTGTACAGTGCGATGTGCGATGTGCAGTGATCTGACACCATCAGCTGCGTGGACTACATCAACTGGCAACCATACTGAATTGTCTTACCGTTCGATGGGCTATTCCGGATCTATTCCCAGCTGATCCGCTACTGTTGTCCTCCAACGCGGCAGTAGGCTAGACCTACACACTTTGGGTCATCCATCCACCACTCCACTGCAGCATCTGGGATCTGTCATTGATTCCCACCAGCTAACAAGTATAGCTAGGTGCGCTCCGGAAATGGCTCTCATTAGATACTCCGCAGCCGAATTGAGAAACCTCTGCTCTTCCATCCTTCCGAGCTGCCTGGACGTCATTAAGTCTCTCCAACTCTTACGACGCCCTCGATATGTGCACAGAGCCTCTCGACACAAGTTTGTGGAACTGAGTACAACTTCGGCTGTTTCAGCTGTTCTGTGGTGCCACGCTTCCTCGAGCCGGCGACGTCATCAAAACAAAAACTACGCACGGTCTGCCAACCTGCGCCCTTTGACTTGTGTTGACACGGCTCCCTGTACTGTGCTCACGAATAAATCCGCAACTTTCATGCTCCAGAACACTCGATCTTTGAACAATAAAGCTGGACTAATTTATGACATTATCACAGACAGGAAACTGGATTTCATGTGCCTGACTGAGACCTGGCAAAACCAGCAAGATTTCCTGTCACTCAACCAGGCCACGCCCCCAGGCTACAATTACATCCAAAAGCCTCGTTCTCTTGGTCGTGGTGGTGGGCTGGCTGTAATTTACAACGCTGACATTATTGTTAAGGAACTTCCCACAAATGTGGTCACTTTTGAATGTGTCCATTTTGTGATGGCCGGGGCAGTGCAGCTCCAGGTAGTCCTTGTTTACCGCCCCCCCAAAGTCCCCAAAAGTTCTTTTTTACCTGAGTTCTCTGAGCTACTTAGTACTGTCTGCCCCATGTCCCCATCCACTTTAATTCTTGGCGACTTTAACATTCACCTGGACTCCAGCAATTGCCAATTTGCTGCTGAGTTCATGTCCCTCCTTGACTGTTTCAACATTGCACAACATGTGCAGGGCCCCACACACAACAGAGGCCACACACTGGACCTGGTGTGCTCCACTGGTATCGCCCCCTCTCAGATCCAGTGTCTTGACCTTGCCGTCTCTGACCACCATGCCATCATGTTCACAGTGCCCCTGCCTCAACCCAAACAGCCTGCCAAACGGACAATTATGTTCAGGAACATAAGACGTGTGTCTACACCTACACTGTCCAACATACTGGCAACACATCTCACCCCTCATCCCACTGCTCATTCTGTGGACGGCCTTGTTGAGCATTACAACACAGCTCTCGCTACTAGCCTGGATGTGGTAGCCCCCCTAAAGACCCGATCTATGTCATACAGCCAGCCAGCTCCCTGGTTCACCCCTGACCTTCGGCAAATGAAGGCAGCAGGGCGTCGGCTCGAGAGGCGCTACAAAAAATCTGGCCTTGTCGTCCACTATGAGGCCTTCAAAAGCCATGTAAAGGACTACAAAGAAGCTCTCTCAAGGGCAAAAACATCCCACTACTCCAGTCTCATTAATGATCAACAACACCACCCAAAGCAGCTGTTCTCAACAATCAACCGTCTCCTCAGCCCTCCTAATGCCCCACAACCATCCAATGCTGCTGAGCTATGCTCACAATTTCAAAGCTTCTTCCAGATGAAGGTTGACCGCATCCACCAACAGCTCCGTCATGTGGACTCTCCATCTACACCTGCCTGGTACCCTGAGGACTACAACCCTACTGCCGTGAGCCACACACCTGGCTGCTCTCTATCCTCCTTCTCCACACTTGCTGAGAACCAGGTCTCTGACCTGGTACGGAAATCAAAATCTACCTCCAGCAAGTTGGATCCAATGCCCACTCCACTGGTGAAGGCATGCCTGCCTACACTCTGCCCAGCTATGACGTCCATCATCAACTCTCTGACATCTGGGGTGGTGCCTACCAACTTCAAGACAGCAGTGGTCATCCCGACCCTAAAAAAACCCACCCTTGACCCCGACGAGCCAAGCAACTACAGGCCAATTTCAAATTTACCATTCCTCAGCAAAGTACTGGAAAGAGCCGTAGCGACCCAGCTACAAGACCACATGACGCACCACAACCTTCATGAACCCCTTCAATCCGGTTTCAGAGCCCACCACAGTACAGAGACAGCTCTCATCAAAATCACCAACAACCTCTTAATAGCCACGATAAAGAACTCATCACCCTTCTCATTCTCCTCGACCTCTCCGCAGCCTTTGACACGGTCTCCCATGCCATTCTTCTGACCCACCTCCATGACTACCTTGGCCTCACCGACTCTGCACTTGCCTGGTTCAACTCATATCTCACTGGAAGGACACAATATGTCACCATCAAGGATGCAAACTCATCAACAGCCCCAGTCAACCACGGCGTGCCCCAAGGATCAGTGCTTGGCCCCCTCCTATTCTCTATCTACATGCTCCCTCTTGGCAATATTATCCGTCACCATGGTCTCAATTTTCACAGCTATGCAGACGATACCCAAATATACATCAGCATTAAGTCCTCTGTCCCACTCCCACCCTCACCACTCATCAACTGCCTGCGCAACATTAAAACCTGGATGGCTGCAAACCTACTCAAACTCAACAACGACAAAACAGAGATCATTGCAGTGTACCCCCCATCCCGGGCCAAGGAGGTTGCTGATCTGTCCCTGGATGTGGATGGCTATACCATCAGGCCATCTTCAGAGGTGCGAAACCTAGGTGTCATCCTTGACCCTTCCCTCTCATTCCAGTCTCACATCAAAAGCATCACCAAATCTGCCTTCTTCCATCTCAAGAACATCTCCAGACTCCGGCCCTCACTCTCTGACTCTGTGACCGAAACACTTATCCATGCTTTCATTACTTCCCGCCTGGACTACTGCAATGGGGTACTGTATGGCCTACCCAAGAAAGCCTTGGAACGACTACAGTATGTTCAAAATTCAGCAGCCAGAATTATATCTCGCACAAAGCGGTGGCAACACATCACTCCCACACTCAGACAGCTCCACTGGCTCCCAGTGAAGTCCCGCATTCAATACAAAATTCTCCTGCTGACATACAAATCACTACACTCTCTTGCTCCTCAGTATCTCTCTGATCTCCTCCAACCCCACTCCCAGTCCAGGTCTCTGCGGTCTTCTGAAAAGGACAATCTCATCATCCCCCGAGCCAGACTCCGTACTGTTGGTGACAGAGCTTTTTGTGTTGCTGCCCCCACGCTCTGGAACAGTCTACCTCCCAACATACGCCAGGCCCCCACACTGGCTACGTTCAAGAAGCACCTGAAATCACATCTATTCACAGAGGCATATGGACTTTAACTTCACTGGCCCATCCCCTGCCCCTTCAACCCCAACCCAATCCCCCCCGCCCCCCCAATGTAAAGCGACCTTGGGTTCCTTGAAAGGCGCTATATAAAACCAAGTTATTATTATTATTATTATTATTAAAACTACAAAAATGGGCCGGACAGAAGTATTGACACCCTCAGCCTAATACTTGGTAGCACAACATTTAGACAAAATAACTGCGAACAACCACTTCTGTTAACCATCAATGAGTTTCCTACAACGCTCTGCTGGAATTTTAGACCATCCTTGAGGTGATTTGACAGGTGCGTTCTCCACACTGACGTTTTGAGATCTCTCCATAGGTTTTCTATGGGATTCAGGGGTGGACTCCTACATTATGCTGCAAAATTTGTCTTCAGACTTCATAATTCCATGCACACGGTCAAGCAGTCCAGTGCCAGAGGCAGCAGAGCAACCTCAAAACATCAGGGAAACACTGCCATATTTGACTTTAGGGACCATGTTCTTTTCTTTAAAGGCCTCTTTTTTCCTGCTAATTCAAATGAATAGAGGACAAATAAATGAAGCCTTCAATGAAAAGAACATGGTCCCTAAAGTCAAATTCGGCAGTTTTCCTGATGTTTTGAGGTTGCTTTGCTGCCTCTGGCACTGGACATACTTGACCAAAAAAGAAAACAATAGCATCGGCTCCTGAGGACAATCAACCCACCAGGAAATGCCCTGTATGCCAGGCCTGTTTATTTATTATTTCAGGCCTGTTGCCTGCCTCCCTCCCGCCTGTGTCTGTCAACCTGACTAACTGTCTGTCTGCCTGTCTGTCTCCACCTGCCTCCCTGTCTGTCTCTCTGCCTGTATGCCTCTTTCTCCCTGCCTGTCCTCCTGCCTGTCTCTCTTTCAATGCTTGCCGGCCTGTCTGTCTCCCTACTTGTCTGCCTCCTTATCTGCCTGCCTGCCTGCCTGCCCATCTCTCTGTAGTCTTGGAGGTCAGCCATTGTTGGCCATGGATGTTTCTCTCGGTGGCCCTTTGTAAAGCACATTCCAAGGCATTGGTATGAAATGTGCTATTTGTATAGGCTACTAAATGAAATGAAATGGCCTTGCCATACTTTCTACTGCATACCGTATCACAGACAAATGAACTCTGGTACTTTTTTTTTTACTCTTGTCTTTTTTTTGCTAGCTCTTGTTCACTGTTTTTTTTCTATTTACATTGAATATGTCCTCCACTGGCAGATTATAATAATAATGCATTTTATTTGTAGCGCCTTTCAAGATACCCAATGACACTTACAGTACAGAATTAAAAATTATAGCATGTAGCATAGCAACTGTAGAAAAAAAGTATTAAAACAGTAGAAAGAAACAAAACATTTAACAGGAAGCCAGTGCAGCTGAGATGGAGGATGGGTGTGTGATGCCAAGGTCTAAGTTTGGTATTGGTAGTAGTATTATTATAACACCACAACTACGCTGTCTAATTTCACATCTTCGGGAGGACCACATGACTAAGACTGAGTCTGTCTTACATCTCATGGCTCAACATTTCCATGCGTGTACCAGTATAGAGCATATTGTGCTTACATCACATATAGTCACAATTATTGAGTTTCATTGTATGTAATGCGCTATGGAAATATAAAACAGCCTGGCTTTGTCTTACCATACACAATGGATCACAGCTGCCAGTGGGGCGATAGCGCTGCAGGATGGCATTTTTCCTTTTTTGCTGTGTCTTTCTTTTTTTTTTTTGCCTATTGCTTGCACCCTTTATCTTGTTAATCTTCCCCATTTTTTTTTTTAAGTGTTGGCTAATTAAACAGTGCATTAAAATATGTCTTCCACTGATGGCTTAAAACACCCCGGCCCTGCTGTCCAATTTTACATCTGAGAGGCAGTGGAAGGTCTGCATGGCTAATGCTAAGCCTTTCTTATATGTGCACTTAGGCGGAATTAAAAGAGCCAGAATAATATTATGTGAAAGCCAATTATGCTGCATGTGCTCCAAGGCCGCATCACCATTGTAGAGGGAGGTAGAGCACAGGCCTACTGCATTTGCTTTTATGAAGAAGAAGAAAAAAACCTCTCATATAGGGGAGGATTTAGGGTCTTGGGCGAGAGCGGCAACTACTGCTGCGAATAGTGTAATTGCATGTATTCCCCAGTTATGCTCCTGAATAAATCACCAGAGAATTTGTGTTTCCGTGTTTAGCATTATTATTACATTTGCAAACATGCTTCTGTCATAACAGATCCGTGGCTGCACATCTAATAAGGACATGTTAATATTTCCTGACTTTGTAACACTAACCTTGGATGTATGCTTTTCATCTTGCTATTTATTTGTTTACAAAACATTTAGGCAGAATTAATATTTGATGAGCTACGGATACCTCTCCAGGATGCACTGTGGAGAAATGGGAGATCAGTGACAGGGAGACGTTTACAGTCATTTGTTTGCTTTCATCCTGTCCACTGTAGAAATTCACGGTGTACAGTGAAAATGGCATACCATATAATGTGGATATGTACTACAAGCATGCTTTTGTTATGATGACCACGTCACCACTCCTGTGGTGTCTAGCATGAATATTTTATGAGTTCCTACAACTGTGCTAGGCTGTTTTCCATTATGTTATCTATGTGCATACAGTACTTTGAATAAAATATGCACGTGCATATTTTATGAGTGGATGTAGAGATTCTTGTGGAGGGAATGGAATGGGAGGTCAAGGGCCAATAGAGGAAAGCTTCCAAGCTGTTTATCTTCACTTGCTTTTCTTACGGTAGGGACACATACACACGAATTTGCGAACTTGGCCATTCATTCCTATGAGAGAGGCGAAGGCAAGCGATGGCGAGGCGAAGGCAAGCGATGGCAAGCGACAGCAAGCGAACAGGAGCGAAGCGAAGCGAAATTATTAAAGAAAGTTTAATGTTATGCAAATGAGGAGCGAATTCGCCTACCACGGCCCAATCAAATCAACAACATAACTGTTCCATTCCATTTGGTTCGCCGCGACGACCTGATGACGGTTGAATTTCGCCTCTCTTCGCTTCGCCTTGCTTCGCCTCCTATGTGTCCCTACCGTTATGCATGTTTTATCCCTGTCCACTACACCCATTTGCTCTTACACTTATATTATATAACCTGGCAGGAGCATAGGCGTCACCAATGTGGTGCACACGGGCAGGGGTGTCGTACAAGGGTGTAAAGTGTCTCTGAGTCACCAGGGCTCCATGTACGCCTATAGGGGGCCCACATACTGTCTGTTTTATGTAGATATATGACTGGAGCGGGCCCACAATTTGCTGCTACGCCCCTGCCCGCGGGTGCCAGGTAGCCCTTCAGGAAGCCACCAAGGAGGTTGATAAATAGTGATGACTACAAGATTTCAGTCACTGTTAATGTTTGTCTTCATAAATATGAGATTACACTTTATAACCGCTAAAGAATATTTCTTTATAACCTATGAGCAAATTACCATTCAATCAGTGTGATTTGAGAACGATGTCAAGACATCGGTAGAGGATTTTGAACAAGCAAGTAGCCTTCAGGTAGCCCTTGGTACACCTTAAACCAGGCATAGGCTTACTGTTAGTAATGTTGACAATATAGTATGTAGTATGTGGTATGTCTCCCTTCCTGTGCTGTTTATAAATAGGCCTATTTCATGAGTTTTTACCAGGGCTTTGAACCGATTTTTTCCCTCCAAGGAATTATAACGTTTCTGGTTATGAGTTCCACCAATAAATTGACGTTCCCGAACCGGTTAGAAGTTCAGACGAGGTCAGCCTACATTCCAAACTATTTATTCAAGCGGATGAAGTGAGTATCCTATCCAAGACGCTAGAAAGGGCAGTTGCAAAGCAAGTCACCAACTTCCTAAACCAGAATGATTACTGGACCCAAAACAATCTGGTTTCAGAAGTGGACACTCAACTGAAACTGCGTTACTCTCAGTGACTGAAGCTCTAAGGACTGCAGGAACGGAAGGACTATCCTTGGTCCTCATCCTACTAGACCTGTCTGCAACCTTTGACACAGTCAACCACAAGATCCTCCTGAGGATACTCACGGCCATGGGAATCACTGGCGTTGTCCACTCATGGTTCAACTCCTACCTATCTGGACGCACCTTCGGTGTGTCATGGCAAAGGAAACTGTCGACGACTCACACCCTCTCCACAGGCGTACCCCAAGGATCAGTGCTGGAACCCCTTCTGTTTGCAATATACACCTCCTCCCTGGGACGTGTCATTCAAACACATGGGTTCTCCTACCACTGCTATGCTGATGACACCCAGATGTACCTGTCGTTCCGTCCAGAGGATACCACGGTTTCGGCACGCATCTCTGCCTGCGTCACCAACTTGTCAACATGGATGAAGGACCACCACCTACAGCTGAACCTGTCCAAGACAGAGCTCCTGGTGATCCCAGCTAAAGAGTCGCTCAGTCACAACCAAAGAGACTTGAGACAAGAGGGCTTACTCACGTCATAACAGCGTAGTACGAAATGATGGCAAGGGGAGTACGGAAATGTTATTCACTGTGGAACAGGTCATAGGACAGCGTGAATGTCTGTCAGCTGTCCTTAATTACCCCCAGCAATTACTGCTGACCAACAGCTG
Source organism: Engraulis encrasicolus (assembly GCF_034702125.1). Lineage (NCBI taxonomy): Eukaryota > Metazoa > Chordata > Actinopteri > Clupeiformes > Engraulidae > Engraulis > Engraulis encrasicolus. The sequence goes on from NC_085880.1 coordinate 35,566,053, forward strand.
CCGTTAATTGGCCACAAATTATCCATCATGGTGTCGCCCCCACTGACCATGTGCAAGGGAGTATGAAAATTGTATCTATCGCACCCACTGACCAATGACCATGCGCAAGGGAGTTAATTTTCCATCCACTCATGTCCTCAGGCAACGCCCCCGTACTACACTGTGGCCAATGCATTTCCCCCCTAGAGATTGTTCTTCTGTTGAGTTTCTTTGGTCACAACATCAACCTCAAGATAGGCTCCACCATTGTGACTCCAAACAAAGTCGCCAAAAACCTTGGCGTCATGATTGATGATGAGCTGTCATGCTCCAACTACAAACCCCAACTCCGGTGAAGTTGGGACGTTTGGTAAACTGAGAATAAAATCAAAATGCTATCATTTTCAAAACATTCAATACATTCCTTAGATGGAGAATAGTGAAAAGACAACATATCAAGTGTTAAAACCGAGAAAAAATATTGTTTTAGGGGACATATGTACTCATTTCTAATTTCATAACTGCAACACGTCTCAAATAAGTTGGGACGGGGATCAGTGAAATGTTATAAACATCCAAATAAGATAAAACAACAAGGAAGAGCATTTCAAAATGAATTGTACTGATGTACAATTTGAGTGCCCAGGTATAAGACTATCACAGACAGGCTGGGTTTCTCAGAATTAAAGATGCAGAGGGAACAATTACCATAGTTATTACATAAAGTTTTGAATTCCCTTGATTTACCGTGATTGAGTGTATATAAGACATGTTTTTGTCATTAAACACAGAACAGGGGTGTGGCTCACAGTCATTACGAATGTAAAATCAGATCAGGGGAGCCTTTAAGCTGTTTATATTTCTAAACTTGGTGACTTTTTTCGAGTTGTAACCATTCACTCGAACCACCAATTGCTTTTTCACATTGATGTCCAGTGACACCATTGGTGTTTCACTCTCATGATCTGAACCATACGTAACTATTAATGTGTACTGCAATGGTCAAATGTGGAAATCAATGATAAATGTGGTCATGTATTTTCATGCATGTGCAAATATTGAGGTCTTAAAAGGTCTCCCATGCAGGAGATCAGCATACTATGAATACATAATAAATATATTCCCATAAGCTATACAATATGCTAATGTCAAGTCTCATTTTAGCCTACACGCTCTCCTCTCCTGTACAGGAAATAGGTGGGGAGCGGATGCATAAGCACATAAAGTGTGCCGCCTCGACAGTTTGAGACGCTTAAGTGCCTTCATATAGCATATGGAGGGCCATTTAGTTTGCAGACAGTGTGGGTCAGCCATCTTGCTGTAAGAGGCATAAATACAGTGTGGGAAGTGACAAGGGGAAATAGTGACAGCAAGGGAAGGCAGTAATGCTGTTATTGGCATTGCGTCTTTGGGTAGCCCCAGTCTGGCTGGGAGGCCAACCTTTCCACACTGATGAAGTGGTGGCATTAAGGTTGCCAACATTGGGTGGTAAATAAACTCACAATCACACAGCACCACAGTAAGTTAGAACCAGGAGGAGAAGGGTTTTTGGAAAATGAATACATTGCTACTGTACATTCGGAAAAGGTATATATAGGAATGTTTCTGGAACTGGACTGCACTGGAAAAGGGCTTTTTGCTTTAGTAGCCTAATGTAGGTGCATAGCTACAGTACGGAGACATGTATTTAGGTAAGTAAGTGCATTGCATATCAGAGGTGTATTTGGGTAAGTGCAGTAGCATACATGTCTACAGTGCATTACATGCGTGCATATATGGGCTAGCAGATAGTGAATTGCAGAATGGTAGGCCTAAATGTATGGATATGTGCATCGCCATGGCACATTTGAGAGTAGGTTATCTGGGTATATAGATGCATTCAAACAGCGTATTGAATTGAATTAAATTGGTACGTGTATGTGCATTCCTGCATATGGGTATTTAGTGCATCCACAGAGCATTTGCTAACAAGGAGTATTTGGATAAGTGCATTTCTACACCTGAAATGACTGAGGAGGAGAGCAGTTGATCCCTGGCACTACGGCTGCTGCTGCTGCTGCAGGGTCGAAGACAGCTTTAGTGGGGCCTTGGACAATTTCATCTAAAAGGGCCCCATGCACACCCAACACGTACACAGTAACGAGGACTCAAGTTTGGGCCCTCCTCTCCCTTGGCCAGGGAACAGACCTGGGTTGCACTTCACAATAACCTTCCACTAATTGGTTAACTAATGTTTAATGTTAACTAATGGTAAGGTATTTTATTATGTCGCCCCGGAAATTGGGGAGATGGGGGACATAAGCTCGGCTGCATAATCGTGATTAATAATCGTGATCGTGATTTTGATCTTAATAATCGTGATTATAATTTTTCCCATAATCGTGCAGCTCTAATATGTTATCATCAGCAAATGTTTAGTTACTGTTATACAATTGATTTAATAATGATATATCAATGCTTATAATGGCATTATAGATGCACACCAAACCATTAGCTAACCATAAGTTTAGCTATGCTAATCATACGTTCCCAGCTGATTTGGCGACGTCTTCTGTGTCCTAATATCCTTTTTAGTAGTTAGAAATAGGTCTTCAACGGTTAGGATACTCAAAATAATTCTAGATACTGAATCTTTATCCCTTATACCAGTGCTTAATTTGTAAATCACAAGGTACCGGAACGCAAAACACATATGACATCACAGCGACGATGAGTTGGACAGAGGTCCCGGAACGCACAGAAAAAACTATTATTACGCAAACGAATAAAAACGGGGGGGAAAATTAGATGCAATTCCCTGCATTTTAACGACATTGAGTCCCATGTCAGCTCATAATATCCATAGCCTACTTTTGTTTCTTAATACAAGGGACGGTTGGCAATCCAATGGCTATTTTAAACAACAGCCATAGCCTATTAAATGCTGTAATGACAACAACCAATATTTTTTGTTTGATCGCTAACTTTTCGTGCAGTGCATGGAAATTATGCTTTCCCCATGAGGTGAAAAGAAACCGAAGCGGTCTTCTACTAGTCTAGGCCTACCTATTGAAAGGACAGTGCATGGCTGTCCAATTCTTATCCTTTCCCGTATTCACACAACGTTGGCATAGGCCTATTAAACGTTAAATCCACGCTTTGTTGGCGACTTTGTTGCATATAATTTGGCTAATCCGCATGTGCTGTTGCGATATGCCACTTCACTGTTTCAAGGGCTCGCGCACTGATGGTGCGAGCTGCGATTTTCAGGGCTCACGCACTGATGGTAAGCAAGCGGCGATTTTCCCGGTAGACTTGGCTTTTCACACTGACTGTCTGCTCGCGCTGCGGTCCGGTTGAAAATCCCTCCGACCAATGTTTTATTTGGAGCGTGTAGGCCCTATTTGAATGAAATATCACCTTGTCTTTGCTGTTTTCGTGCTCAATTTGACTTGTAAGCAAATGTCGGGTCTTGGAAGAAGGAAACGCGCGCGCACACATGCTGAGCGCTCGCCAGCCGAGGAAGATCTCATCCTCTCACCCAGGCTGTCTTTTTCGCTAGTCTACCAATGCACCAAACGCAGCCCAGGTGCCACTAGAAATTAGTATGTCCAAATCCTTGTGTGCCGACCAAAATTTGATGAAAACTTTTAAACAATGTTTGGCACAGCCAGGCTATCCATCTCATCCGCGCATATGAACAAACAACGAGAGAGGGGCTTCACGTAGCCTACATTTAGTCAGATAGTAGGGATGGAAATGTAGCCTAGTAAATCTATAGTTATGATTCTTAAATGTATGGGACAAGCAGTAGGCTACCAATTGTGCTTTCCCACCAAAATAGCCACGCAAACGCTGGACTTCTCCTACTGCAATAAAGTGGGGAGGTCGCGACTTTCGTCTTGAATGTTGCTAAATTTTAACTTGGCCTCCTCCATGCTTGCAGACAAGTCCCCAAAAGCACTTCAGAATCCTCTCCCGTTCACTCAAACAAACACACTATCTTACACTATTGTAAGATGGCTTTGTTTTCCATTGGAAATCCAATATGTCGAATAATTAACTTACATGCCCGTGCGTCGTGACGACAAAATAGGCAATGTCGATAGTTTTGTTTTCAGTCGGTGCGCGTTGCCTTCAGCTACCATATTGTAGCGGTGCAGCCGACTGTAGGCTATTTTAAAGTTTTAAAGGTTATGAGTTGGGCGTCAGGCAGCAATAAGACTGCATTTGGTTTAGCCTTGTTACCTTTCCAAATATGAATAAAAACACTGACCAACACACAAGAAATAACTCAGATCAACACAACGAACATATTTTCTCATTTTTTAAGTAGTGCACTTTTGCAAACCCTTGTTTGCAGACTTGCGCGCTCGGTCTCAATTTGGAACAGCGCACATCAGTGTCTGGCTTTAGCATTCAGAAATGGCGGTCGTCTCTGCGCGCACACTTCATGGTTCCTTCTCGCTTGCTCACTCGGCTTGTGGTTGTTGCGATCCTGACAGTCTCAACCCCAATTTAGGCCTATAGGCTGCTCGGTGAGATGGGAAATGTAGCGAACATGGGATAATGCTGCGCTCTCAGTATTATGGGATGGTCAGGACCAGGCTAATAGTCCGTTACAATATAGTAGTCTCTCTATATTTTTTTTATTCATTCACGAGAGGTTCCGGATCAGCCATAATAAGTCCCGGAACACAGGGGGGTCAAAATTACGAGGTGGGGGATCCTGTTCCGGCATGATCCGGCTCAAATTAAGCACTGCCTTATACTTGTCCAAGTGTCCCCAACATGACAGTCATTTCACGAATTTTGCGTGATACTGGAAAGTTTTCAGTCCAGCTCTGGAATTTCTGTTGTTCCCGCGCTGCGTTTCCACTTGTATAGAAAAGCGTCTTGAATTTACGATCAGCAGATTCATTAGAAAGCGCAAGTCAAGAGCTGTCACGCAAACTTTGAGCTGTCAAAGAGGCATTCAAATGTGAATGACTCTGACTTGCTAAACTGTGAGTGGATATGATGAGTGAGATTAAATGAGTGAGATAAACATTAGCATTAATTAATAGGGCTATTCCTTGTGGAAAAAATACTTCAGTAATAACCTATTTATTTATCATTTATGCCAATATTATGAGCCTATATTATAGTATCATAATATAATATAATATAGTATAATATAATATAATATAATGTAATGTATTACATTATACACACACACACACACACACACACACACACACACACACTCCACCCGATCTGCTATTCTGTCGGTTCCTGCTCTGCCTGTTCTCTCACTACACACAGAGCTATTCTTGTTCAACTCTAACTGACCCACTGTTCTCCTCGAGACTCAGCCAACACCGAAGAGCAATTAAGCCCCTCAACACAGATGGGCATTTCCATACGCCACTTTCTCCTAAACAGCTGCATTTGTGATAGAAAACACAAAGGGAAATATTATCTGCGCTACGGCAAACAATGCAGTCAGTGCAACCAGGGCAAGACCAGGATATGCAAATAATAAATATAAGCATACCGACACAGGTTCGATGCCTTCTTATTAGTTTTACTATTCAGTCAGGGTACATAACATACAGACTGACGTTTCGACGTTAAGGTAACATCTTCTTCAGACATCCAAACTGCATCTGTATTTCTTTATTTGCAGATTTGTACTCATCAATCAGCTGCCGTTTTCATGGTTATCGTTAATAGACTGAAACAAAGAAAGAGTATCACAATATATGAGTACAGACCAACAAACTCTGCTGATACAAATTCTCTACCTCTCTATCTGTGTGTGTTTGTGTGTGTGTGTGTGTGTGCGTGTGTGTGCGCATGTGTGCGTGTGCATGCGTGAAAGACAGAGATAGGGGGTGGGGAGAGAACAGACAGACAGCGAGGGAAGAAATGAAAGATACTAGAAAGGCAGACAGAGAAAGAGAGACGAACAAAGAGAAAGACATGCAGAAAGAGAGACAAAAACAGGACAGACCAAGGTGGAGAGAGAAGAGAGGATAATCTGACTGGGCCGCATGCATTGATGAATATCTGCCAAATGAAGGTGATTGAGTGTCCCTGATAGCCCCTTCTCCTCTCCTTCTCCATGCCATGAATTCCAATGTGCTCCCTTGCCTCGCCACACAGACACACTACATTCCCCCTTCTGCAAATCACAGGCTATACTAAGAACCGATTTCACTTCTTCTAACTGTGCATTTCTGTCACTGAACTGATTGAGTAAGAATAACTAACGCTCACACAACCACACAAACTACACAAATAGTTTGTACAAAATTGATTATTTGATTTGAGAAAGGACGCAACAATAACAGAACACAGTGTGTGTGTGTGTGTGTGTGTGTGTGTGTGTGTGTGTGTGTGTGTGTGTGTGTGTGTGTGTGTGTGTGTGTGTGTGTTAGACACAGGGCATGTGATGCGTCAGTGCAGTAGTGTTGGAGTAGAACTAGTGCTTGCAGTTTAGTGCATGCTGGTTAGTGCAGGTTAGTGCATGCTGCATGTCGCTTCTGCTTGTTGCTCTCTGCTTTCAGCTACCGCCGCCGGCTAGCCACCTCCTTTGGGGGGAGGCGAAAAGAGGAGCCGAGCGCGTAAGTCTCCTCTGCCGGTACACAGCCTCTCCATTGCCAAGACCTATACACGCCTCCTCGTGGCCACGCACGGTAACTGGTACCCTGCGGTTCCAGGCAAAGTTGTATGGGATCTCGGAGTAGCAGGGGGCCCCAGAGACGCGGCATGCAGGCCCGCTCTAGTGTGGACATGCCCTGCTGCCCGTCAACCCCTGCCCCACCTATGGGTAAATAGCAAAGACCTCAACGGCGGACCGGGCGGAGGATGGCAACAGGGAGATGTACCACAACGGCTGGGAAGGCGGATGAAGGCTAGGGGAGTAAACCCTGAACACAAATCTGCAGGTGGGGACAAGCAATAGGCAGAACCCAGCAGACCGGATTACTGGCAGTCCCCTGCAGCTCAAACCAGAGTGAAGGTCGTCATGAGTTCCTCATGCCACTGGAAGCTACTCTGTTTGAGTGAAGAATGGTGGGAGTAAGGACTGCGCACCCCTACCCTCACCCTAATCTCTTTCCTAGCGCAAGCTCCTTGTTCCATCCATTCCCGTCCTGTCAACCCCACCCTTCAAGTCCCCCAACCAAAGCCCTGTGGCGATGTGGAATGGCGGAAGGCACAGGCCAAGGATGTGGCTGGGAGTGTCTAGTCAAACCACGCACACAGGCGGCAGTGGAGTGACGGTCGTTGTGTTGCGGGATGGGGCAGCGCATCACCTCGGCAGCTTTCACTGTGTCTGAGCAGCTCCACACTGCTCACCCCTGACGGGGAAGGACCTAGAAAAGGTGGTCTAAACATTGTCTGTTCCTCAAATACTCTGGATGGCTAGCCGCAGTCATCAGAGTATCCCCTACTGCGGCCGAAAAACTAAAAAGAAAAATATTCATCTGAACATTGCCACCTGGAATGTTCGCACCCTATTGGACATGCCTGAACCATCCAACAGGCCTAAACGAAGGACAGCTCTTGTAGCCCTTGAGCTCGGAAGATATAACATCGATATTGCAGCCCTCAGTGAGACCAGACTACATGGCGAGGATTCCCTTACAGAAGTGGGTGCAGGCTACACCTTCTTCTGGAAAGGGCTTCCTGAAGGCACACGTCGTATCCACGGTGTGGGTTTTGCTGTGAAAACCAAGCTTCTGCAGCACATCCCAGAATCCCCTGTTGGCATCAGCGAGCGACTCATGACTTGGCGTATTCCTCTTGCCAAGAAACGCTTTGTCACCATTATCAGCGCCTATGCACCAACCTTGGATGCAGATATCGCAATCAAAGAAGACTTCTACAGGAGCCTTGATGCAGTAATCCAGAAAACCCCTGCTACAGACAAACTCCTCCTTATGGGTGACTTCAATGCTAGAGTAGGTACAGAACATCTAATCTGGGACAAGGTCATCGGACAGCATGGGGTAGGGAAAATGAACAGCAATGGACATCGGCTACTATCCCTCTGTGCAGAACACCAGCTACTTATCACAAACACCATCTTCCAGATGAAGAAACATCTCAGAACCACCTGGCAGCACCCCAGATCTAAGCACTGGCATCTCCTGGACTACATCATTGTCCGCCAAAGGGATAGAAAGGACGTAACCATTACCAGAGCCATGCGCGGGGCAGAGTGCTGGACTGACCACCGCATGGTCAGATCTAAACTACATCTTGACATTCATCCCTGTCGCCCTAAGACGGCCCCAAAGAAAAGACTGAACACTGCAGCTTTATCCAACCCAGACACCATTGCCAATCTCCGCCGTCACCTTGCCTGCAACCTGCGACACTGATGACAAAGGCTGGCCAGCTCTATCTGTAGCTATACACTCTGCAGCATCAAAAGCCTTAGGCACCAAGGCCAAACAGCATCAAGACTGGTTTGACAACAACTCCTCCCTTATCCACACAGTTCTACAAGAAAAACAGCAGGCTCACAAAACTCTGCTTTCTAACCCACAATGCCCCACCTTGAAATCCAACTTCACTAAGGCCAGAGCCAAAGCACAACTGGCTCTGAGGAGCATGCAAGACACCTGGTGGTTAGAAAAAGCTAAAGAGATTCAACACCTTGCTGATTGCAATGACACTCATGGCTTCTACGATGCCATCAAAACCATATATGGTCCTAGGAAGCAGATTTTCACCCCTGTCCGAACTGCTGCTGGAGACTGTGAATAAATTGACTGCATTTATACATTTTATGAAAATATATCCATTTGAATTCATAGATATAGGTCTCTAGTTAAGTTGTTTTCTGTCTTGTCTGCTTTTCCTCTCTGTATTTCTGTCTGACTCTGCGTCTGTGGGTTTCCTGGCCCTGCGATGCTGGCCCTTCCTGCTTTCCAAGTCAGAGGGACTTTTCCTACAATTGTCCTGGCAGATAGCCAGATGTTTCCAGGTTGACATGAAGATTGATAACTTTGAAAGATGACGTTAGCTTTTAGGACCAAATAAAAGCATGGCTACGTCTCGGGTGGAGTTGGGCTGCCATTTTCAATGTACCATCTGTAAGGGCAGATAACCCATCGTCGCTCGCAGATTTTAAATGCTACCTCTGTTTCCTGTGTGTTCTTTCAGGTAAATTTGATAAGGTAATACAGTGAAATTGTTAAAGTGATAATGTGAAATTATTCACATGTTTTGGTCCTTCGATAGCCGAACTCAAAAAATTGTCCTCCCTGATATGTGAAGACGTAAGGACGCCTGGACACCAAGTTTTCACTGGGATCCTGAAATAGGTGACTTTGCCTCACTACGCCTTCATATTCAGCGACGACTGACTGAGTAAAGAACCAACTGCGACCCACAGGATAGAGGTAGTATGGATTCGGATTTTTTATTTCTAAATTTTTTTTGCCAGGATAGCTCGTTCCTGGGGTGACAGGTCATTGTTGATGCTGAAGAGTGTGCGCACCACGTGAGAGTCGTGGATCTTGGAGGTTGAACTCTGGTCTTTCCCCCAGGACCGGGGCTTGACGGCATTCCGCAGACGTGCGTAAGTAGTTTGAACTACTTAAGTCCTGGCTAGTGGCTGGTTGGGCATCAAGACCTAGGCTTGACGCTGTAAGCCCTGTAGGCTGTAACATACGTGAGTCCTTTTCAGGCTGTAATATACGTGAGTCCTTTTCAGGCAAGCATACCGGTATATAGAGCGTTGTCTCCGGGAATTTTGCCATGTAGCATGGGAAATGTCCTGTTTATAGAGCGTTGTCTCCGGGAATTTTGCCATGTAGCATGGGAAATGTCCTGTTTATAGAGCGTTGTCTCCGGGAATTTTGCCATGTAGCATGGGAAATTACCTGTATTTGGAACCTGTAGGTAGCCTGTCCGAATTCTGTCCTTGTTTTGTTACAAGACAATGGGTTCTCATCATACGAACGGTTTAATTTATTGCATATCAGAGAATGAGCAGTACTTCCCCGCAGTTGGCTGTTAGCTGAATGTGTAAAGTAATAGTTGGATACTGAACAAATTCTGTTTATGGCAATTTTAAACCTCTGCAATTAGAATTTAACTTTTCAAAATTTTGTCATAGTTGAGACAGAGGATGCTTCCCCGAAATGCGGTGCTATTTTACTTCTCTGTGATTAATTTAGGACTGCAGGTCGTACAGTAATTGTTGGACATCTTTCTGTTTTGTTTTGTCAAAATTGATGAAAGTTTTTTTTCTAAATTATTTTTAGCCACTTGTGTTGCCTCAGCCGGTGACATATGGTGACATTTCAACCTTGGCAGGACGCTGAGGTACTCTTTCTTTGTGATATTTTGTTTTGAGAGTCTAACTGGTGGTTTGTCACACCACGTTATATCTCTTGAAGCGAGCTCATTTTATGTCATGGGTGCCACAAATCCAAAGCCTGATCATGGTGGTGATATTGAATTTATGGAAAAACGGCATTCTGGCTCCTCAGCTTATGTGAGGCGATGGAATGTAAAATATGGCTTTAATGGAAGCCTTACAATTGAAAATTGTGAGGCCTTATTAGAAAATGTGCTTCTTCGCCACAAAGAAAAAATGGCTGAGTATGAAGAAGAAGCCAGAGTGTGTGAATTGTGGCTTGCTGAAGCAAAACTTAGGAATAGGCAAATGACGCATATGCAAACTGACAAAGTACATGATGATGTTACTGTTGTGTATGTGTCTGATGACCATGTGTTGACTGTTACAAGGTGTGAGGAAGGAGGTCAATATCAGGACCACCCAGCTCCACTCACAACACCCTGTAGGTCTACTATAGGCCTAGTTGTTCCCCCTGCTCCGCCTGATGCTCTTGCCGTAGCACGAGTTGAACGGACGCCTGTCCCATTTCCTCTCTACTCACACAATGTGTTAAAGGGGGTGATGACCCTCGAGGTCAATTCTGCCACCCCTACAATGAGTAGAACAAATACTCGCTCCCAATCCTCAGTAGTGGAAAATTATTCCCAGACTGCAGATCGGGACTTATTGGATGATTTTCGAGCACTCTCTTTCCCAAAGACTGAGAATCCAGTGCGTGGTAGCCGTGCCCAGAGGAGGGGGAAGGGTAGAGGACACTTAGGGTGTATGGGTGAGAGACGAAAATATAATTTGTGCTTTGCATGTGGTATGACGGGTCATTGGGCTCGACATTGTTCCCTAGACAAGAAGAACTCGAGTGGAGATGACAAATATACTTAGAAGAACTGATTTGTTCAATGTCTAGTGTGCACACCCAACTTGCTCTTGTCGCAGTGGAAGTTAGCTGGCAATGGCGATAACTTGTGAAATATCCCTTCCACTTCGTCAATGAGCAGTGAGTGTGACATAACTTAACACTTTTTCTAAATTGATAGGTTAGGCTACCTGTCTGTATGTCTCTGTTTGTCTCAATGGGCCCATGTTCATGTTTGTGTCCATGTCCATGTCCATGTTTGTTTATGTTTGAATGCCGGCTGTGTGAATGCTGTGTGTGTGGGTGTGTGTCACTCCCCGGGTTGTGTGAGTTTCTGTTTGTCTATGTGAGTGGTTTGCTTCACTAAGTGCACGTAAAGAATGAGTGATTGTGCTGTCTAGTGAAGGATGGTCTGATCCGTGTTGGTGTGATCCTCCAGAATGTCCAAGAGACATTTGACTTTCCTGAGTATAAACAGCAAAACATGGAATGTGTTTTTATTTACTGCAAAGTTATTTTTGGGGACCATTTTTGTTCTTTCGCATATGATGGGCTGTGTCGACATGGAGGTTTGTCATCCTGTTCTTTTCATTTTATTTTTACACATTTTGTTTCCACAATGTATTTGTTTTTGTTTCTGAAATTTCATTGTGAACCTGCATGCTCAAGCTTTTTATAGCCAAGACCATTTGAGTAATTTGAGTAGTCTTTGCAACTTTCACATGTTTCATAATCCCTAATGGATCTGTTTGTTTGTTTTTTTTGTGTTTTAATACTGGTTTGAACGTAGGCCTAAGCTTTTCTGAGGGATGGTCCGGTTTTCTTTCCCTTTTTCTTTTAATCCGTTCAGACATGGTGTTATGAATGTCCTGTTACCTAAATGGCACTACTGAACTTGTGATGCATTGTTCGCGACACTGTGTTGTCATTGTCCTGCAGTATGGTGATACTTAACTTTTCAATGACAATTACTGGATGTCGCTGGAGGTCCGGTGTGCATGAAGGCGCTTCCTCACACTGGGGTTGAGTACCTCTGAGAAGCGACTGTGCCGTGAGTTGGGTTTACCTAACTGGACTCACTAGTCTAGTCATTAAAGCAGTAGGTTTGTTTTACTATCTCCCAACTGTGATTTATTTCTTTATTTTATTTGTCAGTTTTGTTTGCTTTTATTTTTCTCCCCTCTGTCTGGATTTGATTTTGCTTTAAGTATGGTTTATGGTTGATTGGGTCAAAATGTACAAGTTGGGTGAGATTTAACCTTGCATTTTATATAAGCCTACTTGTTTCAAAATATTATGAGACGCAGTTATGACTTCATTTTATTTCTTTCAAAAGTGGTTATGTGCCACAGTTTTATGTGAAGACAAATCTCATCCTATCTTATTTGTGACGATGCTGACAGCAAGGTGGTTTGTGTTGCCAGTTTTATGAATTGTGTGTAGTGTTTTGATGGCATGTGTTCCCAAACTTTGTTTTCCTCTCCCTATTTTAAGTGTGCTGTCCTTACTGACAAGAGTTGGGATAGGACCCTACATCTACCATGACCTCATGAACGACGGACAGTGAGACCTGCATGCCTTCTGTTACAAAGTGATTTGTGCAGGCCTAACTATTGTGAAACTGAGACATGAGACTGTTTCATGTTATGTTTTGGGATTACATTGCTTTCTTTTTCATCATTTTGCTGTACAATGTTGTCCTCCCGTAATAGTGTTGTCTATTTTAATTTCAAGTACAAGTTATGAAACAATGCTTTGGGTTGTTTTGGGTTTTGTTTTGTCAACACTGTTGTTGGTAAGTTTGGGTGAGTGTGTGGATCCTTTAGAGAAAGAATATTGAGTGCTTGTTGTAAGAAGGCAATGGAAGAGACAAGGTGGTGTGGAGTCTTCCATTGTGGTGAGTGTAAATGTCTGTTGTTTGTTAAGTAACTCAAAATTAGGAAAATCTTAAGAAAAACGGTAGAGAAATACAGCAACACATAGACTAAACACATTGAGTCTATTTATCTTCTAGTTTCTTTACTTTGGTTTACCTTTATGGGATTTTGGTTTGTTTATTTCTTTGAAAGGTTTAATTTCAGTTTGAAATTCATCACCTAAGATGTCTTATTTTATTTTTGAGTCACTGCTATTGATAGCTAATAATTCTCTTAACATTACTCAGTGGAGTATTTTTAGCATCTGTAATAACACATGTTATAACCAGGGATGTGTGTGTGTGTCTCTCCCTCTCAGTAGCTAAGGAAGGAATTTTACGACCTGTCGTAAAAGGACACTGCATGCAGGGGTGCATGGTGACAGAGAGGGGGAAAAACACAGACTGTGAGTAACGCTAAATTTGAGACCGTAGGAGTTTAAGGTAATGCTTTAGAGCAGTTCAAAAACTCATTCTCATTCTCATTTTTAGTTTCATTCTTATTTTATTTTGATTTCAGTTTGCATAGTTTGTTTATTCATTTTGGGGAACTTATTTTATTTTGGTTAACATTAACGTTGGAGACTTGGAGTTTTAATACTGTAAGCGTGCGAAGCATTCGTGAGATTGCAGTAGGCACAAAGTACCTCTCAGATATGAGAAGTTGACCTGTTCCACAGAAAATAATTCTATTCTCTGTGGAAGGGGGGTAGAGTGTAGAGTTTTAAATAATTTTTGCCAAACGAATTGTTTTAGGTCATGAACAAGTTCACTAGAATGCACCATACATGCATACAACATCATATAGGTTGAGGTTTAGTGTATACACTGACACTGATTGTTGAAATCGGTGAAATAATTTGGGTGTGTGCTAACATTTATTTGTAGTTACAGGTGGAAATTGAGGAGTGGTCGAAGAGGAGAAAACCATCATGGAAGGTTGCCAGTGGATGATCTCTCTGCCTCTCTGAGAATCTCTCTCAAAGAACAGAGCTGTCTCTCAAGTGAGGAAAAAAAGTTCAACATGGACAGTTGGACTGATGTCATCAAAAGGGTTGTCTCTGCTGAGATGATCTGTTGCTGTTTCCGGAGGATCAACGATGTCGTTTTGAAAGTTTTGTGGATTAATGGACGGTGTTCTTTCTGATTGAAAGAGGACTGAGTTGTTTCAAGTGACAAAGGGGCGTCAGGAGACGTTCGAGGAGTTTCGATGGACAGAGTTCAAGGAGCTGAGGTCAGTTGGACCTGATGGCAGGTGTGGGCACAAATGCCAGGACTGAATCCTGCCAGCTTGAGAAAGACTGGAGGAGTGCAAAAGAGTCGCTGAGGGTTTGCCACAGTGCCATGCAGGCAAGGAGCTGATGCCAGCATCCACGGACTGGTGCCAAAGAAATGTACCAGAGATCGTCGAAAGATTGCTGAAAGACTGAGTTGAACGGTACTGGATTTGTAGGGGGTGTCTCGTGATACCTTCTCCTCAAAGGGCTTGGCCGAGTGTTTCCAAGGCTCGGACAGTCCTCATCTGGAGGGGTGCTATGGACACATGCAAAGACTGGATCTGACGGAGCAACGACAGCTGCCCATAAGGGTGGCCACGAGAGAGAGAGAGACAGAGCGATGGGCGAGGAGAGAGAGAGAGAGAGAGACTGGTCTGGCAATAACAACAACAAGATGGACATTATGGACATTAGTTAGTGACCACTTCTGCAAGTAAGACAGGTTAGGGGTATACTGCACACCTAATTGTTTCATTGATTTCATGCATATTTACTGATTGTTTCATTGAGTTAATCTTTTCCATTATTTTATTGTTTCATTTAATTTGCTGATTATTTTCACATGGGTTTGCAAACAGTGGGTGGTTCAATAAAGGGGCCATTCATAATTTCTTTGGGGAAAAGTTTGGGTAACCAAGAGTGTCAACTTTGAAGGAAGTTTCATATTTTATTGACTGACTGTTGTACATTTTAGTGCTCAATCTTTATGGAGCAGACTAACGCAGTGTAATGGTTCTGCATAGCTCTGACCTTTATATTTTAACATTTTCATTCTACACACCATGCGTAAAAGCCACGGTGATTGTTAAGTAATAATGGTTACATTTTCATAAACAGGAGGGATATGTGAATAAATTGACTGCATTTATACATTTTATGAAAATATATCCATTTGAATTCATAGATATAGGTCTCTAGTTAAGTTGTTTTCTGTCTTGTCTGCTTTTCCTCTCTGTATTTCTGTCTGACTCTGCGTCTGTGGGTTTCCTGGCCCTGCGATGCTGGCCCTTCCTGCTTTCCAAGTCAGAGGGACTTTTCCTACAATTGTCCTGGCAGATAGCCAGATGTTTCCAGGTTGACATGAAGATTGATAACTTTGAAAGATGACGTTAGCTTTTAGGACCAAATAAAAGCATGGCTACGTCTCGGGTGGAGTTGGGCTGCCATTTTCAATGTACCATCTGTAAGGGCAGATAACCCATCGTCGCTCGCAGATTTTAAATGCTACCTCTGTTTCCTGTGTGTTCTTTCAGGTAAATTTGATAAGGTAATACAGTGAAATTGTTAAAGTGATAATGTGAAATTATTCACAGAGACAGTCTTCTCAAGGACCGCCAAGAGATCCTTGACCGCTGGGCCAATCACTTTGAAAGTCTACTAAACCACATCAACCCTGTAGACCTCAACATCCTCGACAAGGCACCAGTTATGCCTCAGATGCGACACCTAGACAGCCCTCCTGACTTCAGCGAAACATCCAAGGCCATCAGGAGCTTAAAAAACAACAAAAGCCCAGGACCTGATGGTATCCCACCAGAGGTGTTCAAACATGGAGGCTATCTTCTCATGCGCCGTTTACACCTTCTCATCACCCAAATCTGGATATCTGAGATAGTGCCCCAGGACTGGAAGGATGCTAACATCATTGTCCTCTACAAGCAGAAAGGTGACAGAGCAGACTGTGGAAACAGTCGTGGAATATCCCTCCTCTCCACAGCTGGTAAAGTCCTTGCAAAAATCATGCTGTCTCGACTGGTGAAGTATATCTCAGAATGCACTCTACCTGAAACGCAGTGCGGTTTCCGAAGGTCCAGATCAACAACTGATATGATCTTTGCTCTGCGGCAACTACAGGAAAAGAGCAGAGAGCAGCACAGAGACCTTTACATTGCATTTATTGATCTCAGCAAAGCATTTGACACCATAAACCGTGACATGCTCTGGAAACAACTCCACAAACTCGGTGTGCCACCCAAGTTCCTCTCCATCCTAAAGCAGCTACATGATGGAATGCAAGCCAGAGTTGTCATGGGAGGACTGCAGTCTGAGCCCTTCACTGTCAATGTTGGGGTAAAGCAAGGCTGTGTCCTGGCACCAGTACTCTTTAACCTCCTCCTCTCAGCAGTCACAGACCTACTCCACCATGCCCTGCAGCACAAACATGGTGTGGACTTGGAATATCGCCTCGATGGTAGCCTCTTCAACATCAGACGGCTTCAGGCTCACACAAAGACATCAACAGACCACATCCATGAACTCCAGTACGCAGATGACTGTGCTATCGTGGCACACACTCCTGAGTCTATGCAGCATGCCCTGGACACCATTTCAGCTCTTTACACATCCTTTGGTCTTCAGGTTAACACAAAGAAAACTGAGATCATGGCTCAACTCTCCACTGAATCTTCATCACCTGCTACGTTTTATATAAATGGAAATCCACTCAACATCGTTGACCAGTTCACTTACTTAGGCTGCACAGTTTCTGCTGACACCTGTCTTGACAGTGAAATACACAACCGCATAAATAAAGCCTCATCTGCTTTTGGCCGCCTCCGGAAAAGAGTGTTTGATAACAAAAATCTGAAAATCAGCACCAAAGTAGCAGTGTACAACGCAGTGTGTGTATCCACCCTACTGTATGGGGCAGAAACATGGACCCCATACAGACGCCACATAAAAAGCCTGGAGATGTTTCACATCAGATGTCTACAGAAAATACTCAGTCTGTCCTGGGAAGACCGGATCCCCCACACTGACATCCTGAGTACGACTGGCACCATCAGCATGGAGGCAGCTTTGGCCAACAGACATCTACGCTGGGTTGGCCACACCATCCGCATGCCTGGATACCGTCTCCCACATCAAGTCCTCTATGGGCAACTACCCGCATCAAAGCGGGCTCCTGGTGGCCAGAAGAGACGCTACAAGGACTACACAAAAGATCTCCTGAGGCATTGCAACATCAACCCTGGTCACCTTGAGGACCTAGCTGCCAACAGACCAGCCTGGAGAAAGACCTGCAAGAAAGCAACTGAGCAAATAAACAACATCTTTATTGAAAGGAGGACTACAAGACGTGCACAGCGACACCAGAAGGCAGAAGACAACTCCTCTCAAACATCAGGGCATGCCTGCTCCATCTGTGGAAGAGTGTGCGGATCCAAAATCGGTCTCCATAGCCACATGAGATGGCATCAACGCCAAACAACGTTGACCCCACCCCTCCCCCAACCCCCATCCTGATTGGAACAAGAGTCTTCATCGGACACGATGGACAGCTGAAGAAGAGGAGAAGAAGTGTGTGTGTGTGTGTGTGTGTGTGTGTGTGTGTGTCTGTGTCTGTGTCTGTGTGTATGTGTGTGTGTGTGTGTGTGCGTGCGTGTGGCGGTGCCTGTTCTGCTTGTACTCTTCTCTGACAGGTAGGCTACGTAGGCCTTGCCGAAAAAAATCTATATGAGTCATTAATCGAGTTGGCAAGTCAAACCAATTCATGTTTTTTTTCTTCTTCAGAAAATCAAGTCTTAAAATGTTTTTCATCTCCTATCCCATTCAGCTTAATTTGAATGCAAATTACACAGTGCACACTCTTTTGATCAGTTGTTTACAGTTAGTGCAGACTTTGCTATTATTCAAGGTTTGTGGTGGCAATTCATATGAAAATAAAAGTATATTTTGATAATCTATTAAAAGAGAGCGGCTATTTTGAGGGTGGGGGGTTAAACCAATTCAAATCATGAGTTGGGTTTTTTCTGATTTAAAAAAAAAAAAAATGTTTTAAGGTGAATCGCCCAGCCCTAATGCTACTGCAGCACTCTATCTGGCCACCGGCACAAATGGCTCAATGTTGATTACTATACAACATTACACTTTGCAGGCTCTCAGCATTTTCATATTCAACTGACTGAGGGGAAAGTAGCCAACACTGGCTGCTGTATAGAGAGCTAATGGCAGCAAAGGGAAACTGCTATGAGAGAAGTGAGATAGTGTGTGTGTGTGTGTGTGTGTGTGTGTGTGTGTGTGTGAGTGAGAGAGAGAGAGAGAGAGTGACACACACACACACACACACACACACACACACACACACACACACACACACACACTCACTCATCTACTCTGTTCTCCACTTTCTACTCTTCTCCTCTCTTCCCCTCTCCTCCAACTCCACCATTCTCCTCTCCTCTGCTTCCTTCTCCACTCTCCACTCCTCTCCTCCCCGTCTCTTCCCTTTCCTTTCCTTTCCTCTCCTCTCCTCTTCGCTCCGCCCCTCTCCTCTCCTCTCCTCCCCTCTCTGACGGGCATCTGATAATGGGTCTGAAGGCATTATATACACGTACATGTAACTATCTCTGAGCAAACTGCGATCGGAGGCAAGGGGCCGGAGGGAACAGCGAGCAAGCAGGAGGCGACAGCCGAGAGGCCTCAGGAGGGGCACTTCCATTACAGGGCAGCATGCTGACTGATGCGGCATCAAAACACGCCCAGGGGAACACTGGTGTCTCTACACATGACCTGTATGTAGAGAGCCAGACATACACAGGAAGACACTGATAGGTTTACGCTCGCTGATACAGCATCATAAACACACCCAGGGGAACATTGAGGTCTCTACACATGACCTGTATACCTGTATACTACAAGTAACCATACACAGGAAGACATTGATGCTGTATGTCTTGAACTGCAACAAACCATGACCTGGTGGGCACTGATGTCTGTGGCTGACTGTATTGGGCTGCATTTACAGCACACATAGGAAAACACTGATGTCTGTATGTTGTCTTGACAAGACTTGCACTGCATCATCAGAAGACACCCAGGAGCATAGTAAGATCAAAACACAGAGGGGATTCGGTATACGCATTGCCATGATGGCATGTTGGTATATGACATCAAGACATAACTCAAAGGGTGCTGACATTAAACATACTGTAGAGAGGGGACGCACAGAGGAGGACAGAGAGGTCTGCACGCTGTCTTGCACTGGATGCAAACACACACAGAGCCAGGGTTGCCAGATGTGACGGATGATTTCCAGCCCTAATAATGCTCAAAACCTGCCTGGAAGCACTAAATCGAGCCCAATTTGAAAACAAATCGATTGATATCTTGGTCATCATAAATCTGCAGAAAACCTGCCCAAATGCCTTACCCTTTTTTTCATCCTAAGCAGACCAATTGGACGGGAAACCGCCAAATCTGGCAACACACAGACACAGCCACTGATACACACACACAGACACAGACACAGACACACACACACACACACACACACACACACACACACACACACACACACACACACACACACACACTCACACTCACACTCACACACTAACTATAATCACACATGGGTGGCAAGTTTTTTAGTAGCCTATGTCATGGTTGCACAACCACAGCAAATGCCATTCTTGTATGGATTTAATCTTTTTGTTTGTTTTTACTGGATTATCTAAAAAACATACATGGTATACTGTAGGCCTACATAATATAACTTACTAAATTAATACCACAAGGTGTCTGCTACTAAAAAAAAAACGTCAACGACCCAAACACACTCAAAAACACAGACCACATCAACACGGACGAACATCAAAACACACTTGACACTGATTTGTGTGGGACTGTAACAGAGAAATGTTAAGTGCTCCATAATAGTAAAAAAATAAATCAAGTATATTAGCACTCTGTACTGAGCAGTGTAAGGGTGATGCCTGCGGAGGGCTATTAGTGGAGGTAAGCAAGAACCAACACAGCATAAATCCACACAGTGGGGATCTTGTTGTCCTGGTGTGGCACCCGTTGAAGTGGAGGAGCTGCTTAAAAGGCCATCAGTCCAGCACTGGACGCGGCGCCAACTGAATAAGTGGTGGCATTAAATGGCAATAGTATGTGGTAAATAAACTCACAATCGCACCAGTGCGACAGTTAGTTAGATCCAGAAGGAGAGTATTTGCCAAGTAAGGAGTGTGCATTGCTGCAGTGCAGAGCAGTGGAGAGTGTGCTGTCTATACACCTTCAATGACACAACTGTATGTCTTAAGCCAATATTGTAACTCTGTTTGGTGTATGGTTTGGTCTTTGGTGTAATAAAAAATAACTTTTGCACACCTCTGTAGTTGGACAGGTGTTTTTCGATTGGCATTTAAAGGGAAAAAAACAAAGTTCTGCACGCCCTCCATTCGACAAGCAAATAAAATATGTAAGAAAATGTCCGCCCATTATTAAACTTTATTTAATATTACACATTTTATTAAATATATCCTTGCCGAATGGAGAGTATGTGGGACTATTTTTTACAACCCATTAGCGGTCTGTCATGGTCTTTGATACCAGCCTGACCCAGCTAAAAGTCTCCCTGCTGTGTGTTTATTTATTTGAAGGTTAAGACTGAATTACCTCCTATCACACTTTCCTACGCCATTAAGGTTTATAATGATGCATTGTATCCATGGAAATGACACAGCTGAAACAACAACAAAAGGCTCCTCATTGCAGTGGGAGATAAGCAAGATTCAAGATTCAAGATTCTTTTTAATAGTCCCGAAGGAAATTTGTCTTGGACATACATAGCTGCATAAGCAGCAGGGGCTCTGATTGCTTTCATTCCAACTGAGGCCGCTTAGGCTGGGCCCAGGACAAAGCCATCCAAAAGGGCCCCCCACTCAATATGTACGGTGTAATGAGGACCCATTTTGGGCCCCCTCCCTGGGCCTGGGACATCTGACACCTTTGCCCCCCTCATATTGGCTGCCCTGATTCCAACGTCCCCTCAGTCTGCACCATGCACCCACAACTCAGTCATTCAGTTAACACAAGACACATCAACAATATTCCCTCACGCCTCCAGATGTATGAAATAAATGAAGAAATACATGGTAAACTAGAATTGCACTCAGAGAGTGCAGACCTTTGCCAAGGAAGCTCAGTTTTGTGTACTGCGTGCAGATTTTCATACCATAGTGTCTCATTATATCCCCGAACTGCGGAGCGTCTGGGATAATTATAATGGTTTTACGTGCGCCGCCAGCGGGTTAGGTCTTTCGTCTTAATGTGATAACTTTTGAGCGGATGGTTGGATTTGTCTCAGATTCGGTATGTTAATGCTCTAGGGTAGGTTCATGAACTGATTAGAGTTTGGAGGCCAACACTTTCCAGATGGCTGAATTCAAGATGGCCGCAATTTTTGTTCGGCAGTAGACTTTTGACCGTGTCGATGGATTTGTCCCAGATTCGGTGTGTTAATGTTCTAGGGTAGGGTCCATGACCTGATAACATGTTGGAGGCCAACACTTTCAAGATGGCTGAATTCAAGATGGCCGCAGCATTAGGTCTTGCGTGTTAAAGCAATAACTTTTGAACAGATGGTTGGATTTGTCTCAGATTTGGTATGTTAATGCTCTAGGGTAGGTTCATGAACTGATTAGAGTTTAGAGGCCAACACTTTCAAGATAGCTGAATTCAAGATGGCCAAATTTTTGTTTGGCCCATAACTTTTCACCGGGTGGATGGATTTTTCCCAGATTTGGTGTGTGAATGCTCTAGGGTACGTTCATGAACTGATTTGAGTTTGGAGGTCAACACTTTCAAGATGTCTGAATTCAAGGTGGCCGAATTTTTGTTTGGCCCATAACTTCTGACCGGGTGGATGGATTTGTCCCAGATTTGGTGTGTGAATGCTCTAGGGTACGTTCATGAACTGATTCGAGTTTGGAGGTGAATACTTTCACACTTTCAAGATGGCTGAATTGAAGATGTCCGAATTTATGTTTGGCCCATAACTACTGACCGGCTGGATGGATTTGTCCCAGATTCGGTGTGTTAACGTCTAGGGTAGGTCCATTAACTCATTAGATGTTGGAGTCCAGCACTTTCAAAATGGCTGAATTCAAGATGGACGATTTTTTGCTTGGCCCATACGGTAACTTATGACCAGTTGGATGGATTTGTCCCATATTCTATGTGTTAATGTTCTAGGGTAGATTCATGAACTGATTAGATTTTGGAGGCCAACACTTTCAAAATGGCGGAATTTTCATTGGGCCCATAACTTCTGACTGGGTGGATTGATTTGCCCGGTAACACCTTATTTTAATAGTTTATCATTTCAGTGGATTAACCACATTAGGTACAGTGTAATAACCAGTGTAAAAATATGTAATACCATGTAATACTGGTGTAATACCAATGTAACAATATGCAATACCATGTAATACCACTTACACACAAATACATGATGTAAGTGTAATAGTGAACCACTAAAACAATGTTACCATTTGCCGCATATTTTTTTGCGTTGTTTTCACAATAGTCGTTTGGTTTTAAGCCTATGCACGTCATTGATCTGTGTATAGATATTAAATATATTTCTTTTATATTTTGTATTTAACATATAAGTTTATAAGAAGGTGGACAGGAGTGGTAGGAATGATGGGGGACTGGAAGCGTCGCATTTCGGGGATATACCTTTAGCAGTCGAAGGCGACTGCATAGGCCTAGTTTTTCATTACCATGTCACCTGCTTTACATGCATGTGTGTGTGTGATATTCTTGCCGTTACGCGTTTCACAGAGGCTAATAATAACTATTAATAGTCCAACTATTTATACAATTCTTCTTAGGAGGTAGCTTAGGTGACTGTTCTTGATTCAAGAACAGTCAGAGACCCTCTCAAAACTGTGGTAAGTTCATAAACTATCATAACTATCAAAAATCCCTGTTCAGTTAAGAACACAAAGTGGTTAGATTCATGGGGAAAGAGGGAATGTTTTGCATTTAGGCTTACTTCAATTTCGTCGCAATGCATGTCAGTGGGTTGTTGTTGATTGCCCTTCAAACTATTATGTTTCAAAGCTTATACAATTCAAAAAGCAAGATTGTTGAATACATAGCTGTTTTATTTTATGACAACAGTAACAAATGCTTCATTTTGAAATGTTAAACTTTAAACACTAAATGCCTTTCATCCTGTCCCACAAATCCTTCAAGAAATGGCATCACCAAATAAAATACACACATTTCAACAACGTATCTATACGCATGAACGACCATCCGGGTACTTTGCTCCTAAATGTGCGTTATGCCCCTTTATGGGTGAAAACAAACCGAATGTCTCATCAACTTACATGCTACATCGGCTACCCTAAATGAACACAGTACATGCTTCAGGCACGGCTGTTTGGTAATATTATTTGAACAGCCGTCAATGCAACACGTTTTCGGCATGTTGCGCGTGAACAACGCTTGTCTATAGGTCCTTATCTTTCGTTTATTAAACCCCAATAACACCAATTGACTTGCATTGCCTGTTTTCCCCCACAAATGGGCGTAACGCACATGGAAAACGTCACGCCGTTCATGAGTATACAATTCTTGTTAGGAGGTAGCCTTGTTTATTTATTTGCATGTTTCACTGATAAGTTTTGGCTCGTTGAGGGCAATTTCTCGTCAATGGGCATTTCTCAAAACTCTAGTTTGCGCACTTCCAAGTGTATCTGCCTAATTCAGGGGTGTCAAACATACGGCCCGCGGGCCGCATCCGGCCCGCCAGAGGGTTCCATCCGGCCCGGATGTAAAAAAAAAAAAAAAAATTTTTTTTTTTTTTTTTACTTTTTTTACTTTTTTTTTTTTTTATGAAATAACCGAAATGCGCAATTACGGCCGTCGGGGCAAAATCGAAACCTGCATGACATTAACCCAATGGTCCCTCTGTTACACTGTATATATGTAGTAAAGTGCACATCACACTTCTAATATAAATAGTGAATTTGTACTGTAACAGGCATTTCATAAAGCTCATATATCAGACTTCATATATAGAGATAAAATGTTAATACTTCTTATTCGTATTTTATTGGTATTGGTTGTAATTAAATAATAAATATAATAGGATTTGTATTGGTTCCTATTAAGCTCAAACTGGAAACGGGATGTTAGAATGCGTGAAAATGCAGGAAATTACATATAAGAAATACAAAATTCCCCCTGCCAAAATGAACTGTCCCATATTTAATTAATTGACGGTTGCCAATGAATGAATGAAGTCAAGGAAATTTTGCATAGGATTATCAGTATTGCATTGCTTTCTACATATTCAACACACTTAAAACGTGATAGTACTGAACACTAATCCACTGCTTTACGTTTTTTTTTTTTTTTTGCCATGATGTTAGTAATGCGGCCCGCTTGAGGTCCACATGGGTTGTATGCGGCCCCCGGACCAAAATGAGTTTGACACCCCTGGCCTAATTAGTCACGCCAAGTGATTGGATACTCTTTATTATACACGCCCAGTGATTGGATACTTCACAGAGTTCACCAAAGAGTAATCACTGGGCGTGACTAATTAGGTTGATACACTTGGAAGTGCGCGCACTTGTTGAGAAATACCCATATGATTTTCTGGTCATTCCTGTGGACAGATGACTTGCTCATGGATCCATTCAATCCATGTTTGTTCACCAACTAGGCCTCATTGAAAATTTTACTTCGAGCTTGAAAGACATGCCCCCCTTCCTTTGTTGCCAAAAAACGGTAATTTTGCCATAAAATTTAAAGAAGAGTAGTCTACATGGGTCAGTCAGTGGAAGAGCTGTAGACCTATTGAATTACAAAAAATATAACATGGTCATGCTTATTTAGGCTAGATAGAATAGAATGAGGTAGGACATGGAAAGCTATTGCCACTGTGTGTGTGTGTGTGTGTGTGTGTGTGTGTGTGTGTGTGTGTGTGTGTGTGTGTGTGTGTGTGTGTGTGTGTGTGCATGCGTGCGCCATGGGTTCAGTGCGCTAAAGACAGTCCCTTGAAGAATTGTCCAATTCACCCGTGGCAGTCCGCGATTGTGCCAGTGCACACGTGGCGAAGTGGCAGTCTGCAAAGGTGCCTAACTCATACTTTGTGCACCCATGGCTTTGCTAATGATACTCCGACAGGTGCAACGAGACCTTTTATACTCGCTGGGACCGTGACGTCATCACACCCTGTCCAGTTCACCCCAGTTTCGACATTGTAACATGGCATTGAGTTGCAGCAGTGAACAACCGAACGAATGAAAGAACGAAGGCAACAAACTCGGATGAGTTACCTGGCGGAGATAATGAATGGATAATATTCTAGTTTAATATTGGGCAATTCCAGCGTCATGGATGTGACATTTGGACTCAAAATGGCAACTAATGATCTCCCTAGTTTTTGTTCTTTCCCAGTATTAAAAGAAGTGTTGTATGTTTTAAAGACCTCCCATATTGGAAAAGTGATGGGGTGATGGAATTGAGATAGGTGGTGTTTTGCTATTTAATGGGTGTTAGCATCCTTAATGTCAGCTGTCCTCCCATAATTTGTATATTGTGGTCATTTTTGTTGGTCACTTAGGATAAAAGTGTCTGCTAACTACATTTCAAATACAACACAATAGATGTGCTATTCTAACAGTTTCTAACTATATAATTTGAAATGGCACCTTAATAGCACAAGACGGAAAATGTCACACAAGACAATCTGAGAGCTGAGTGAATATGAACACAGCATCCTGATATTTGGCACATCTTCCACATCAGAAGCACTGCCAGAGAACGCATGTTGCCAGCCCCTAAGATGTTAGCTTGCCTTTGCTGCAGAAGTCTATGCAAAACTGATGGTGCTTTCTCATGGAAATGGATTTTAATACCCACAGCATTCTGATTTGTTGACATATTCATGTAGCAACCACACACACACACACACACACACACACACACACACATGTTTGACATCCTCTGCTAAGCTCCACATCTGCTGCCAAGGTAAACATTGAAACAAAGACGGAGCTAAATAAATTCACTTCAAGCGACGACAGCACGGCGATACTCAGCTATGGCAAATTAAATATTCTCAAGCACCACCATCCAACGATGCTCAACGAATTATGACTGTCGACTCGCACACAGACATCCATAATTGTTGAAGCCTAAATATAGGCCTACTGGCACACACAGTACATTTAGCTGTATTATATCAATGAAAGTCTAATCCAACACTCTCCTAGTTGGACCCACTCTAAGTGCAGAATTTCTCACTTTTAAAAAAATATATACTTTTCGCTTTTTTGCCTTTATTTCACAGGATAGTGAAGGTTATGACAAGAAGCGAGTGGGGAGAGAGAGACGGAGAAGGGTCGGATCCGGGCCGGGAATCGAACCTGGGTTGGCAGCATGTACGAGTGCCCTACCATTTGTGCCGCAGTAGGGCCTTTACTCACTTTTTTAAAGTTTATTATGAATAAAATGAAATATTTTCTATTCTATTATAATATATAATTATATCTCTTGTGTCTTTATTGGATAGAGACAGTGAAGACATGGCAGTGAATGGTTAGAAGACAGAAATACAATACGATACAGTACAACATTTATATATGTAACACTATATCACAACTATGAAGTTGACTCAGAGCACTTTCAAAATACACATACACAAACACATTCCCACATTCACAGACCAGCTCTGGAGGCTACTGTTTTGTGCCAATTGTCTAGTGTTCACATGAGAACACACACGCGCACGCACGCACACACACACACACACACACACACACAGCCCGGAATCTACCTGAGTCCCTGGCGTAACAGTACAGTGCCATAGCCATCTGAGCCACGACCAAGCCCGGATTCTCCTTTCGAAGTGTTGAATTAACAGAGTTTAATTTACTGTGCAGAGGCGGGCTGGGAGGAAAGGGTAACTGCGAACAGGCCTGATGATCTCATAGAGGAGATGAGCGTGAGAGATAATCTTTAAAGAGCATCTATTCTACTCAGTTGTCCTTTCTGCTGCGCACAGCCTCCACCAGCCTGTCCTGCCATAACCTTCACAGATTCTGTGTGTGTGTGTACTTGCGTGTTTTAAAAACTTCCGCCAACATCTGCCAAATAGCTGCACATTAGCCTCAAAGATGCTCCCTCTCATCCATTTTCATGATAGGCCTTGATTCTTGTCCAGGTTTACAAAAATAACAACATGAATATTTATGTGTAATAGCACAGTACATGAGGACAATGCAACATTTCGACTGAGGTCTTTTAAGATGTTTAAGACTGGCACGTGTCTTGTGTGTCAATGTTATCTCTCTTGTGTCTCTGACATGACATCCCCTGTAAAGATAATGTGCATTTCCTCCATTCATTTCTTGGCTGCCTGCCCTTTTCAGTCAATATCTGATCTTCGTAAGACACAGATCTTAAAGGCCCGTGGGCACTGCCATACCCTGTGAGGTCCATGCATCACTGCAAGACTGTAATCCAGTGGTTCCCAAACTGGGGGTGGGGAAGGTCGTGGAGTGAAGTGAATGCTTGCATAAAGCCTAGACCTGTTTTTCAACCTTTTTGAGCCAGGGCACACTTTTTTAATTGAAAAAATGTCACGGAACACACCACCAACCAGAATAAATAAATAAATAAAAAAAAATTTTTTAAAAACATATAGAGCTCTGGCAAAAATTGAGAGACCACTTCGAAATGTGCAGTTTTTCTGAGTTTGCTAGATAGGTATGTGTTTGAGTAAAACAAACGTTGTTATTTCATTTTATAAACTATCAACATTTCCTCCAAATTATGAAAGAAAATATTGTCATTTAGATCATTTATTTGCAGAAAATCTCAAATGGTCAAAATAACACATAAGATGCAATGTTTCCAAATCTCAAAAAAGGCAAAGAAAACAAGATGATATTAACTTAAAAACAACATAATAGTAATGTATTGACTGATTGAAGAGTTCAGAAATCAATATTTTTTGCAATAAGCCGGACTTGTAGTCACAGCTTTCATGCATTTTGGTATGCGTCCATTAGTCCTTCACATTGTTCTTGGATGACTTTATTCCAGAGGCATGCCAACCGTATGTAGCCTGGTTCAAACAGTAGGCCTATGTCACGTATGTGAGTACACCCCTCACATGTTTTGCAGATTTGTGAGTATATCTTTTCATAGGAGAGCATTAAAGAAATTTCCTTTTGACACGATGACTAGTGACCTTTTAACAACATATATAACCGCTTAAATGTCTTGTTCAATCGGGAAAAAAACAAAACACAGCCATTAATGTCTGAACATTGCCCACAAAAGTGAGTAGGGCTTAGGGCCTTCACCCCAGCTCCAACAGTAACTCATCCCTTTCGTGAAGCCTTTAGGAGAAAAACAGAAAAAAAACAACTTTAAGCCTCGTGGTGCCTTTACGAACAGCCTGGTTTCTCGTGGTTGGGCGACGAAAGGGGGAACTGACAATTGGGGTAGTTTGGTTCTGGGGGGAAGAATAATGCGAACAATCAAGCGCGAGTGAAGGCTACTGGAAACGATGGTAATCAAACATTTTAGATTAGATTCCGGTAGAGAAGGGGCCGTGTTGGCTCGAATCGCCTCCTAATGGAAAAAGGACTAAAAGGTCATCAGTGTGCGTTTCAACCTTTCTATACATTGAACTTTTACATTTTGAGTCTGCACCAGGCTTAAAAGGATTGGTGTGAGATTTGAATGCAATCCTAGGGAGAGTTAGCCTGGTTCACACCAGACGGTGTATGTGTAGCTTCGGCGCCCCCTGGCGGAGCAGAGCTTCACACACTACCGTCTGGTACACAGCCATAGAGCACGATCCGTCTCCAACCAGAAAATAGACTGAGAATGTATTGCTTCTGCACGGCCTCCTCACCAACAAATTCCTTCAAAAACCTTCCTGTTAATCTTTAAAGAGTCAATATAGTCTCTAATCTCTCTTGTGACTCCTCAATGCGAGTTACCGTTTATATTGAAGAAATAAATGCTCCGTCTATTTTCTGGTTGGAGACGGAGCGTGCGGTAGTGTGTGTAGCTCTGCTCCGCCAGGGGGCGCCAAAGCTACACACACACCGTCTGGTGTGAACCAGGCTAATGGAGAGTATCATAATCTGCTTCAGTCACAGTGCATGTGGACATGCATGTTTATTTTAGGTGTAATTCAGACCAATGTTGACAGCATTCATACATCCCCAAACCACGTCAATCGCCACTACTATGCCTGAATACTGAGAGGATAAACCTTTTTTGTAAACTACCACCACGCATGCTTGACACCATCTAAAGCAAATCTGTTTATCAAATGCCTCATCTTAAAGAAATAATGCGGTTTCCAACCATCAGAGGTTGAGTTGTGCGCAGTTTTGAATTTTGAGTCAGCACACTTATCAGTGAAAGACACGGTGTCGTCTGCCCTCTGCTGGTCAATGCCTGAGATGCAGAGGTCAGAATGCTAATGAAATGGGATTCTATCCTGGAATGTCTCACCGAACCTTCAACAAGCGGATGCTAGGAGGAGAAACATTGCATACTTTTTACCACTCATATGTTCCTTATTTTCCACATATTTTCGAACCCTACATTCATTTTTTTAGTACCACCCAAAGGTGCCCGTCTGAAACGAAAGGTTTCCGTTGTGGTCAGAGGATTTCCAGTCTCTCATTGGCTAAGAAGTGGTACTGACCAAAATTAGACCGTCCCACATCCGCTTTGCACCGACAGAGATTTCCCGCGAAGACTTGCATGCTGTGCGCAAGTAGTTAGAGCGGTGCTAATCGTTGTGTTGCATAACGCTTAAATTGGATAAATATTCGATGCAACGGCTAGACAATATTTGAAATAATGGCAAAGCAGAGTTCGCTTTTCAACTTTTTCACAAAGTCGCCGCCAGCCGTTGGTAAGAGTAAGCCAAGTCCATCACCTGCCGAGGCTGACTTGCCTTCCTCGGTGCAGAAGTCCAACACATCTCCCAAAGAGGAGGCCAAACAAGCTGCCAAGCAAGCTGCCAAACTCGACAAAAAGACGCCAGCAAAGCCCAAGAAACCCTCAAGCAAATCAGGGATTAACAAATTATTCGGGAACAAAACTCATTCAAATGGAAAAGACAGGTAAAGCATGCATTGTTGTCCACAGTGTTTTGACACAGCTTACAGGTTGTGGTAGGCAGTGTTAAAAAGGCTTCGTTGTTGTCGTTACGGGGGGATGAGTGAGCAACCGTGATATGTTTGTTTCATAAATGAGCACGAGAAGATTGTACTGGGTTAGGTATCTCCGACCTTGCACTGGCAGTTAGCAATGTTCCTGCGTCTGTGATATCTCGGTGGATATGTTTTCACACATCTCAGTGTAGCCTACCCACAGACACCATAGATGTGATGTCTGAGTGACAACCAACGAGTGGCATAGGATCTCTTGGTGGAATAACCATCGATTGGCATGCAAGCGCTTGGTAACAGCTTGTTATGAAAGGAAATTAATGAACCAGATGGGTGCGCGCAGCATCCGTCCTGCATTGGGTTCTGTAACCCGACCCTGCTGGCGGGAATTCTAGGGAAGTTTGGAGAGGCACTTGGTGTAGTGTGGTGGTCGGGTTATTTTGACTATTTTAGTTTGTTGACGTGTTGAGCACAAAAGTTCAACACATTTTAAGTCCTCGTAAACAATGTCCATCGCTTTGTTTACAACTTGGCAGTGCTTCTGACTCTCCCCTCTCCACTCCGTCTCAGCAGATTTCTTCTACTTCTCACAAATCTAACTTTAAAAAGGAGATATTGAAAAGTGACATGTGGTTGTGTTGCCCACTTAACAATGTTCAAGCACACAAAAACATTGTGCCAGTTGTCAGTCATCATATTATGTCTACTTGTGTACTTGTCACAAATTATTTGGTAGAATGAAATGCAATGAAAACCTTGCTGTGTGTACACGTCAATATTTGGTCCCCGTCCTTTCTTGTGGCCTCTGGTCTCTCTTTACCTTAGTGTCACTCCTCCAATGCAATGTAGTTTCCCCATTGCCAACCAGCACAGAGTGACTTTTGGGTCATTTCACGTGAAATCAGACACTTTGGGACCCGACCGACACAGATTTCAATCATACTTGTGGTGCCTGTTTAGTAGCAAGGTAGCACCCCAGAACTGCATTTGTATGAATCTGACACCAATATTAAGGGAGAAACAGACTAGCAAAGGTTTACATATCAGGGTAGGACACTATACATTCAGCCTTGATTATATCAGTCAGTGTAAGTCACAAAAAGATGTCCGTGGTGTTGTTTGAAAGCTCTTTTCTGGCTCTACAAATTACACACACAGCATGGAATACACAACCTTCAGAATATGAATTATGATGCATTGAAAAATAAAAAATCGAATGAAATGACCCTTTTGGGGGCTTTCTCCCATTCAGCATCCCGGCTCAGATGTGAGGGACTGGAGGTTGGTGGTGGTGGTTGTTGTTTTTTGCAAGACGTTAAATAAAACCTCCATCATAAGTGACCTTGAGCCTTGCCTCATGGGGCTGCAAGCCACAGGACAGGACGGGAGGAGAACATTCACTACTAGTTTTACAATGATGTAATTTTTTCCCCTCTTGTCAGCAGCCCACCATGCAACTTCAATGCAGGTGCCCTGGTGTGGGCGAAGCTGGAAGGGCACCCTTGGTGGCCGTGCATGGTGGTGCCTCAGCCCCTAAGCGGGCAGCAGATGCGGGGAAAGGGCCGAGAGCAGCGCATACACGTCCACTTCTTCGACGAGCCCCCCACTCGAGGCTGGATCAGCACCAAGTACGTCAGGGACTACCAAGGTAAGAATGGCCTAGGGCTGGGTGTGCAGGTGTGCTGTAGGGCTGTAACGATATTGTATCGAACCGAGAAATCGTGATGCGCAGAGTCACGATACTGTATCGTGATACAAGGAGGCTGTATCGTGATACGCCCTTTCAAAGTTGTATTACTCATTAGTCATGAAAACAACCTTATGATTTGATGTGATAGTGTTTCCAAACTTCAGTGTAGATACATTTCAAAAATTGTGGAGTGTATCGAACTATGGGTAAAAAATCATGATACGAACTGAATTGTGAGTTGAGTGTATGGTTACAGCCCTAGTGTGCTGGTGTCCAGCCTACACAGTTTAGAGCCATGGAATTCAGTGACAACCAGGTTACCTGAAATAAGCTAGTGACATGATTCATGTAGATTCAAATAAACCTTTACTACACTTTCTGTGTACGATGCTCACTTAGTTCCTGGATCTTTGTGTAAAAATGGAACATGGAGGTCAATGGGATTAGCCTGACTCTTACTTCCATGGCTCTGGTCAGTCCCACTCAGATATTGTGTTCAGGCTGGTGGAGGACCAATCCCGTTTCCGCACCGTATCTCAAATCGGCTGATATGCTTACATGAAAAAAACCTAAGAGTCCAGAAATCGGACCATGGTTTAACAGTGACAACAACATTATGGCAATCAAAGAATGAAATTTTGGAGTGCTGTGTAATGCCAGTGATAAAAAAACTTCACTTTGAGTTTGTATGTTTATTTGTCTTCCCAGGTTCCGACAGCACTGATGCCAAGGCAGGCGGCGTGTTCTTCAGTGGGAAGCCGGTGATCCGACAGGGCATGGTGCTGGCAGACTCAGCCATGGCCCTGAGCACAGAGGAGAAACTCAAGATACCACTCTGTACAGACCCCTCAGATGACGAGGAGGAGATGGGGGAGGAGGAAGAGGAAGAGGAAGAGATGGAGGTGAGAAACAGAGAGCTGATCTATGGGGTGCATCCCAATATGTGACCTTGCCTCCTCCACTTGTGCTTGTCTCCTCGTCCCGCCTCCTGGCCCCTCCTCCGTGGAGAAAACGATAAAGTTTCCCAGCAGTCAGCCTCGCCACAACAACTTTTGAGGGACTGTTTTTCATTCACCATCCCAATTGCAAATGAGAAAAAGACTTTACAATTGGGCTTTTGCAAGATATTGAAATATAATGCTTTTGTCAGTGATGTCATCATGATGAGAAGCAAGTGGAGGAGGCAAGTGGAGGAGGCAAGGTCACATATTAAAACGCACTCATGGAGAAGAGGAGGGGGAGATGGAAAGGTGACATGGAGGGGATGAAAGGGAGAGAGGGCTGAAATAACATGATTAGTGCTGTTAAACTACCAAAACTGAGCTGTTTAGAGTTAAAGTTCAGTCATATCTTTTAAATTACAGGGTTTTCTTTTTACTTGACTTTAGCTGACTCATCGTGTGGTCGGGCATATCTACTACAAGTGGCCAATTTCTTTTATTTTGTGTAACTCGCCATCTATTTTGATTTTCAGGTGGACAAGTCGAGTCAGAGTGAAGAGGCAGCAGGTGAGTCAGAGGAGAAAGTGGAGGAGGGGAAGAAGAGTGGCAGGCGGCGTCCATCCCGCAGGGCGGCCGAGAAAGGCCAGAAGCCCAAGCGGCGGCGCATTGTGGTGGCCTCGGATAGTGAGGACTCCGGCGACGAGTTCAAACCTGAGCAGGCTGACGGCAGCAGTGAAGAGGAGGATGATGATGATGAGGGTGCAAGCAGCGGAGTCGACGAAGAAGAGGAGGAGGAAGGGGAGGAAGAGGAAGGGAGTGAGCCGGAGACAGAGCCAGATAGTCCAGTCAAACCCGTAAAGCGCAAACGTCCGGCGGAGAAAGCAGAGAAGCCCCCGGCCAAGTCTTCCAAGGCGATGGCTCCCTCGGAGGGGCCCAAGCGAACTGGGCCTCCCGCCTCTGTCTCATCTGACACCAAGTCCAAACTGTCAGCCTTCTCGGCACCAGACTCATTCGAAAGCACCAACAGTACTGGCGGGGCGGACGGGGGCGTGACTGTGTGGGACCATGAGAAGCTGGATTGGCTTGCGGAGGGCCGGCGGAAGGACTCACGGCGGCGGCGGGAGTCGGAGGAGGACTACGACCCCACCACAATCTACGTGCCCGAAGACTTCCTCAACCGCTGCACCCCCGGCATGCGGCGCTGGTGGGAGCTCAAGGCCACTATGCTGGACACGGTCATCTTCTACAAGGTCAGATTACTACAGTGTTTCCCACATAAATTTTGGAAACTATGGGGGCACCAGGGTTTTTTTTTTTTTTGGGAGGGGGGGTGTCTTCTCACAGCGTAAATGCAAAACGGCAAAACAATGATTACAGTATGACATTGGGGCATGGAGAAACTATAGGCCTGGGCCTACATTTCAGCCATTTATATTTTGAGAAATAAGGCTACATAAGATGTTACCCATGACGATAGTAGTAGGCCTACATTGTCATTGTCAAAAAATGCAGTATAGTGAATCATTTCTGTTTACAACACAGTTTCATTCGTCCCTCATAATAAATAATAAAACAAAATATGAGCAGAGATAAGAATTTAAGAGCACTGTGAAATTGTTAACGCATAGACAAAAAGGGTCTTAGAGGGTAGGCTATGCCGTTTCCCCC
Organism: Engraulis encrasicolus; assembly: GCF_034702125.1. Taxonomy (NCBI): domain Eukaryota; kingdom Metazoa; phylum Chordata; class Actinopteri; order Clupeiformes; family Engraulidae; genus Engraulis; species Engraulis encrasicolus. The sequence continues at coordinate 35,600,674 of NC_085880.1, forward strand.
ACACACATAGGAGTACACATTCTACATGAGGGGTGCTGGTCACAGGGCGTATTTAGTCCAGGAGGAAAATGCGAAGGAAATCGTAATTCAAATCGTTTTTAACAAAAACGGAAATAGTAAAAAAAATAATAATATATATATATATATTTTTTGCATTTTCGTTAACTATGGCTGCCAAATTTAAACTATGGCGAGCTGCCATAGTTTCCTCAATGTATGGGAAACACTGTTACTATTTTATTTTATTTTATTTTAAATAATAATTATTATCATTTTTAGCCGTCCCAGTCGTAGTAGCAGGACTCTAAATTAACACCCACCAACCAGGCAAATTTTGGTGAAAATTCAGTTTGGCTGGTAGAAAAAAAAACTTGGCTAGTAACATTAACGTATACTATTCAAATTTGGCTAGTAATGAAAATAAGTTAATTTATAGCCCGTAGTAGTAGTAGAGCTGTTGTGGTGGAAGGTCAAAGGTGACATACGGACGCTGTCATCTTTTATAAGGTGCACTGTGCAATTCAGTGAAATGCGACTCCAAAAGCGCAGGCCAAGGACGGGAGTCCATGTATTGGAAAATACCCCCATCAAGTCACCTGTACAAGATGTAGATTTTCGATATTTTATATGAATGCTTGATTAAGGCTTCAATTTTCTTTGACTGCGGGTGCAATTTAATGTCAATTATGCAATTGTGATCTACTCTTCAAGGTGGGCAAGTTTTATGAGCTGTACCACATGGATGCGGTGATCGGGGTGAACGAGCTTGGCTTCACCTTCATGAAGGGCACCTGGGCCCACTCCGGCTTCCCCGAGATCGGCTTCGGGCGCTTCTCAGACGTCCTGGTGCAGAAGGGATACAAGGTGGGCAATGTGGACCCGGGGATCTTATGACCATTACTAGGGTTGTTTACGGGTCAATGATATTTCTGGGCTCAGACGTCAGGTGGTACAAACACTGATGTGTGCTACTACTAAAACGTCATTGACCATTACATTTAGTATCTTTTTGTCTAAGTTTATTTATAAAAGAGGATGCAAACATTAAAATACAATGTGTGATAAAACAGAATATGTAAGGGATAACGGGAGACGAGTTTAAGGCTTCAATGGAGTTAATGGCGAGGCAGAGGCTTAGAACTCAGAGACGGAGTTGCCTTCACCAAGACATTCATTTCTCTATCGGATGTGTATAACTTAGACCTAGAATCTTCGTTTGGACTACCAACGGTGTGATTATTTAATTTTCTATAGATACTGTGCATGATTCCTACAACGTTATCCTTTAGATACGTCGGCATTCCAAACAAAGACTTCATGCTCATCTTAAGTTAGACGTTTGACCGGTTCCCCAGAATTAATTGTCACCCAATCAGCCAATCAGAAAAGAGTGTTCTGTTGGGAAGGCAGATAAGCAGGTATGATGTTGGTGCAGACACAAGGAGCGAATGACTTGCTCTCCCCATTCCTCTATGACTCCTACATAAACAGGCCCCTGATATTGCTCAAAATTAGGACGTTAACTTCTCTTACTTTTAATTTTAACTTTTCACATCTCTTCTGCTTGTCAGGTGGCTCGCGTGGAGCAGACGGAGACTCCAGAGATGATGGAGGCGCGCTGCAAGAAGATGCTGCGGCCCACCAAGTTCGACCGCGTGGTGCGGCGCGAGGTCTGCCGCATCCTGACGCGTGGCACGCAGACCTACAGCGTTCTGGACGGCAGCCCTGCCGAGAGCCAGGCCAAGTACCTGCTGAGTGTCAAGGAGCGCTCTGAGGGCGGTGAAGGCTCGGCGGGCGTCGGACACACGCACACCTACGGCGTCTGCTTTGTGGACACGTCGGTGGGCCGCTTCCACGTGGGGCAGTTCCGCGATGACCGGCACTGCTCGCGTCTCCGCACCCTGCTGGCGCATCACGCGCCCGCCCAGCTGCTCTTCGAGAAGGGCAACACCTCAGCCGAAACCCGCAAGATCCTGAAGGGCACAGGCGCCATGCAGGACGGCCTCAACGCCACCTCGCAGTTCTGGGACGCCCAGAAGACCCTCAAGGCCCTGGCCGAGGCGGACTACTTCCAGGAAACTGACAAGAACGAGGAGGACACCAAGGATGGTGAGCAAGACTAATTTGTATGCATTTCTGTTTTTTTAAGGATGTTTTTGGTGATTAGGATAGTGAAGAGATGACTGGTAGTGCGAGAGAGAGAGATGGGCTTGGGTCAGGAAATGACCATATGGCATACGTCAACTTTGAGCTCCCAAAATTCGGGAAAATTCCCATATTCTAATGGCCAAATTCTGACAGTCAACGAGATGGCAGAGACGGATCGGACGGTGCGTTCTACTCCTTTTCCCAAAGCGCGCGTGCAAAGACAGTCCTGTCTAAAATCCCTCAGCACACGTTTTTACAGCGTGGAAAAACAATTAAATGAAATGAAAACCAAACAATGAAGTGAGCGCAATAAGTTTCTTCTTGTTGTTTTGTCGCAGAAGTTGTCTGCTCGTGCAAAAGTTTGTGCTGGTGCAGGTTGTGATTAGGTTACATGCATCATTCGCTGTTCCGAGGCTGTTTTATGCGTTGCATGAACTGACGTTTTCTGAGGCAAAGAGTGGGCGCACAAGTGCTGCGACGCTCGAGGGTGACCGCTCGTATTTCCAAGGTACTTCAATTCTTGGTGGCATCTGGCATACAATCTTCTGGCAGGTAGCTTGATAAGCAAGACCCTCTGTCTCTCTCTTCAAGAGGGGGTCCGGCTCGTCGAGCTAACTGACAGGGCCGTGGGTATAATTACCATTTTGGACCGACTGTGTTTTTTGATAATGTCAAAAAAAATCAAATCAGGGATAAATCGGGAAATGAGTCAAAATTAAGAGTTTTCCGGGAAATTAGGGATGGTTGACAGGTATGCCATATGGTACGTCGTCTTAGCGCACTACGCCACAGCCCCCGTGTGTGATGCAGTGACTGTTGAATCCTTCTCGTCCTTCTGTAGGCAACACTGCTTCTCTGCTCCCCACCACACTTAAGAGCATGACATCCGAGACGGACGCTCTGTGTCTGACCCCTAAGGAGGGCTATGAGCTGGCTCTGTCGGCACTGGGCGGCTGCATCTTCTACCTGAAGAAGTGCTTGGTGGACCAGGAGCTGCTGTCCATGGCCAACTTTGAGGAATACATGCCGGTGGACGTGGAGATGGAGCAGTCGGGCGGACCCTCCAGCTTCTTCGCCAAGACTCGTCAGAGGTGTGTATACGCTGTAGGTCGGCTTAGCCTTAGGTTAGGTTAGTATAAGTCTCCACCAAGACGGTGTTAATTTCGTGACGAAATATTTTCGTCATAATTATCGTTAACGATTGTTTTTCCCCTGACGACAATAAAACGATGACGGAAAAAACAGCACGCGTTTGTACGAAAAATATAACAATATTGATTTATATTTTCGTCAAAAAAATAAAAATGTGACTACAATACCACCGGAGACGAAAACCAATAGGAAGCATTTTTGTTAATATGTCACTGAAACATTGGAAAAGAATTGCCTGCTATTTCGCAAGTCGCGACCCTCATCTGCTCCGCGTCTCCTCCCTCCTCCCCTCCCTCACACACACACACGCAGCAGGCACAGTGACAGGCAGCGTCGGTGACGCAGTAGCAGCAGTAGCCTACTTTTCAGTGCAATCCTGGCTGGAAAAAATATTGTTGCCCATTTATCCATGACGAAGAAGTTTATGCAGTCATGAAATAGTGGTGGTGCTGTGACTGTCGCACATAGCAAACATCTTTCTCTAACGATGCATTTTTGCGGAACTTCTCCACTCCCTTCATGAATCTGCTACCCATCGGTCGTTGTCTGATCTTTTTTCGATGTTTGCTAATGTTTGTTATTAAAGGGTCTATGCGTAGGCACAAGCCTTCTGATAAGAATCACTTAAGTGCCGATCGCAAAGGATTCGGAAGTGTGGAGTTTTGCGACTTGTTTCAGTCAAGGACACTGAAATAGGAAGTGAACCTTCCACGCTTTCACATGCGTTATTGCAAAATGTAAATGTAAATGCAAAATGGCAAAACAATGAGTACAGTATGACATTGGCGCATGGAGAAACTATAGGCCTAGGCCTACATTTCAGCCATTTATATTTTGAGAAAGAAGGCTACATAACATTTTACCCATGATATTAGTAGTACATTGTCATTTATATTTTAAAAAAAATGCAGTACAGTGAATCATTTCTGTTTACAACACAGTTTCATTCGTCCCTCATGCAGGGGTCTATGTAATGAAAAAAATAATAAAACGAAATAGGAGCAGAGATAAGAATTTAAGAGTAGTATACTGTGAAATTGTTAACGCATAGACAAAAAGGGTCTAAGAGGGTAGGCTGTGCCTTTTCCCCACACACACATAGGCGTACACATTCTACATGAGGGGTGCTGGTCACAGGGCCAGTTTTTCAAAATTCCTCCCATTAAAAGGGCTGAACAACATATTGCACATTTATGTCTATATTCACATTCATTACACATTCATTTCTATATGCAGCCCGATGTCTCCTCTGCCGTGTCAATGAAGGCCTGTCACCTAACTCATTACAACTGTAAAACAAAGCCTGGGGAGTGTTAGTAAACTCATCCCAACTGTCCCTTCTCTGAAGGTTTTTTTTATTGTTCCCAAACCCAAGTTAACTACAACAACTTGACTAGGCTTTTGATCCCTCTGTCTTTCAAGCACTTGTGGTTTTCTCTATAGGATGTATTTACTCCAGGAGGAAAATGCGAAGGAAATCGTAACTCAATCGTTAAAAAAAAAAAAAAGTAAAAAAAAAAATATATATATATTTTTTTTTACATTTCCGAAAACTATGACGGCCAAATTTAAGCTATGGCGGTGCGCCATACTTTCCTCAATGTATGGGAAACACTGCCTACAAGTATTTTTTCATAACGTGCAGTCCCGTTTTCCCCCGAAGTCGTTCTAAAATATCGACAGAGATTTATGAGTGTCGCGGCCATGATTTTTTTTTTTACACATTGGACGCACTGGCTTATAAGACGCTCTGGCAGTTTTTGACAATATTTTATTATTAGCCTACAAAATGTCATTTTAATCATTGATTTCCCCAAATGGTATTTTAGTTTGACAGTTTTATAGAGAAGTGTAGACAAGAGGAAATTATTGTAATATTTTAGTTGACTGGTAGAGCACCAAAGAAGACATAAGAGGACCATGCCAACAAAGAAAACAGATAAAAGTAACAGATCAGATCTCTGTAATCCTCCACTCTGTTATCTTTCCCCACATGTCATGGCAGAGTCTGATTTATTTTCAAGCTTTCATTCCATCTTGGCCAATCAGCAAACAGATTTGGGCAGGTGGGGGTATTGTCGAGCGGGAGGTGGGGCTGCTGTCAAGCTGTTTGTGGCTTTGTAATTTCATGCAGGACTCCAAATTAACACCAACTGGCCAAATCCTGGTGAACATTCAGTTTAACCCATTAGTGAGTGTGAGTTTGGATGGTAAAATTAACTACCCATTTTGGCTGGTGGTGAAAAAAATAAATAATAATTTAGAGCCCTAATTTCACGGAAATTAAAGGATGGTCCTGGACGGGGTGACCCTGGCCAACCTGGAGATCCTGCAGAACAGCGCCTCCGGTGGTGTAGAGGGCACCCTGCTGGAGCGCCTGGACACCTGCTGCACCCCCTTTGGCAAGCGGCTGCTGAAGCAGTGGCTGTGTGCGCCGCTCTGCAACCCCGCCTCCATCAGCGACCGCCTGGACGCCCTGGAGGACCTCATGGCTGCACCTGCGCAGGTAAACGGGGAAATGAACGACCGCAACGCCAGGGGTGCATTTCTCGAAAACATAATTGCTAACTGGGTCAATTGACGTTTATTTGGCCTCGTAGCCTTCCTTTGACATGCCACTTCCGCATGTCACATGTCACTAAATCATCTTTCTAACCCCTACACTGTCCATACTTGCTCAGGTGCAGGAGGTGATGGAGCTGCTGAAGAAGCTTCCGGACCTGGAGCGCCTGTTGAGCAAGATCCACAGCCTCGGCATGCCGCTGAAGGGCTCAGATCACCCCGACAGCCGCGCCGTCATGTACGAGGAGGTGGTCTACAGCAAACGCAAGATTGCCGACTTCCTGGCCGCGCTCGAGGGCTTCAAGGCTATGAGGGAGATTGTCAGCGTCATGGCCGCCGCCGCCAAAGAGTTCCGATCCAAGCTGCTGCGGCAGGTGGTGGTCCAGAGGGCAGAGGAGGATGACGGTAAGGGCAGCCGTGGTCGGGTAGCCTGGTGAACCAGCGCCACCCGCTGGACGGCAAAATGTTTTGTCTACGGGTTGGTCTGGCCTCGCATAATGATTCAATGAAGCCAGAATGCCATGAATCTGGCAAACCAATTACAACGCAAATATGTGTTTTGAATCAAAGCAGGCAGGGTTTTGAGGGAAGGTTGTTCTCATCAACAATCTTCGGATGTATTATGCATCGAGGCCAGACTAAATTAGACATCCACATTTAGTCTGGTTTATCAGGCTAGTGGTCGGGGACACATGCAGGCGAAACGAGCTAAGTAAAAAGAGGCAAAATTGACTGTCTATTCTGACAGCTCAACGGTCATCAGGTCGTCGTAGGTAGGGAATCAAATGGGATGAAACATTTTATTTTGTTGAATTCATTGGCTACTACAGGCCAAAACGCTCCTTATTTGCATAGTATTAAATTTGGCCAAATAGTTTTGCTTCGCTTCACTCCTGTTCACTTGCCTTCGCCAACCTCATTGGAATGAATGACGATGTTCACTTTGCTTGGACAAATTCACGTGTATGTGTGATGATTCACGGGGCAGCTTTTTGAGCACCACTTTTGGCCAACGATACTATTTCATTTGGACAATTTGTCACTACAACATGTTTACGAGGAGAACACATTGCTCCAGAGACTGTACAACCAACATCCTCCAATAACTAAAGCTGGGCTTACACTGTGCGACTTTTGCCCCGATTTTGCCCCGATTTGGCACTCGCACGACTTTTTGAGAGTCGGGCCGATTTCTTGCTCAATCGCAGGTCACTCGTGAGTCTCGCATCGTGCAGTGTACATGGGGTAACGACAAGCGATTTCGCCTCACGATCATGCAATCGCAGGGACGAAGGAAAATCAAAACGGTTTGAAATTCTGGTCGTGGCTTGTGCGTAAATCGCACAGTTAAAGCAGTGCTACGACCCGATTTGACACTTCACATGCACAAATTATTAGGGTCGTGCGATTCACTGTTGAGCGCGACCTCATCTCCACCTCAGGTGCGCATGTTCCCTCCTCTGCAGACCGGGGAAACATGCCTGTCGCGTCGTACGGTGGAAGCATTTCGCTCGCATCCGACTGTCGGCTCGTGTAGTGTGGGGACGTGAGTCGTGAGTTGTGAACTTTTAAACAGTGAAATTCCATCGTGCAGTGTGAGCAGAAGCTTAAGACCCACGAGTGAAAATATCGCACAGTGTATGCCCGGCTTAAGTCGATTTGGACAAAATAATCAACTACATTCCCCTCCTAAAGTTCTGGAACAGCAAAGCAAATGTTCTTGTTGTCCACCGACAACAATTGGGTTTGAGACGCAACGATGTGCATGACAAAAAAGTTCAGACTGTCAGCTTTTGTTTAGTGGTATTTAAAGCTGGATATGTTGAATCATTTTGGATTTATGGCCATTTGTATTACACAACAGCATTTTTTCAGTGAGCAAAAGTATTGGAACATGTGACTGGTAGGTGTTTCTTCTTGACTAGCTGTTGAATTTAAGGATGATAGTTCAAAGGTTAGATAGCAATACATGATTTCTCTCTTTTTTTACCTGTGTTTACACCTAAAAAGCCTGCATTACTTGTCAAGGATGGAAAAACCAACAAAAGTACCAGAGGGCAGTCTATGGGGGAAAGCATTCCATTTGAAGTTCAAAAAAGAAAGAAAATCAATCTGATCTGTTGGACAAGCGTTGTCCATAGTAAGTACAACAATTTGGAATGTCCTGGAAAAGAAAGAAACTACTGGTGTCCTGAGTAACAGATATTGAAGAGGTTGGTCCAGGAAAAACAACATTAGTTGTGGGAGCTTCAAAGAAAATCCCCAAAACATCAGAAAGGCATATCAATAACAACCTCCACAGTGCAGGGGGTAACGTATAGCAATATACTGTTAAAAGAAGAATCCGAGAACGGAGATGGAGAGGTATTACTACTACACATGTGAAACAGTCATCAGTAGTAAGAATCTGAAGACCAGATAGACATGTTCAGAAATTATCGACAAAAGCTCTTGAACACAATCTAAGACTTTGAGACCTTGATTAATCTCTACCAAGTCTAAGAAAGGCCTTAGTATGTGAAAAAGAAAGGAAATTCTTGTCATGTGAAATCATGTGAAGAACGGTAAAAGTAATGTCATGGCATGGGCATGCATAACTGTTTCTGGAACAAGCTTCCTCATTTTTATTGATAATGTAACAGACCATGGTCACAACCGAATTAATGCCAATGTGTACAGACACATTTTGCTTGCTTATATATGGACTAATGCAACCAATCTAATAGGGAAGGTCTTGATCATGCAGCTGGGTAATGGGACAAAACACTTTATCAACAAAATACTTAATCAGGGGGAAGAAGTGAAAGGTTCAGCTGGCCAAATCAATGACTTGACCTGACCTTAAAGGGACACTCCACCCATTTTGCATTAGGCTTTCCATTGCTAGACACCCAGTCATACTTTTGAATGGTCTTGCAAAAATCTCTCAATTCCCCCTGAGATAGGAGAAACCTGCATTCATCTCTTAACACTTCCTATGTCAATGATGTAAAAATGGTCATTTTGCATCATCGACATAGGAAGTGTAAGAGAGGTGGATTTCTGTTGAGACTACAAGCCTTTTTCCCACCTTTTCAACCCCGCCCATAGGGGGTTGGACCTAATGCTCTAACAGACCTATCACAGATCAGTGTCCCAGTGCTTTTGAAATCACTGGCATTGAGGCTCCAGTAAGCAGTGTTGCCAGATTGGACTGTTTCCCACCCAATTGGGCTGCTTGAGATAGCCGTCTTCAGGTAAAAATGGCATTTTACAGGAAAACTCGCCCAATCTTTCCCATAGACATCAATAGAATTGGGCGGGATTTAGTGCTTTCAGGCGGGTTTTAGTGCTTCCAGGCGGGTTTTGAGCATTTTTTGGGCTGGAAATCATCAGCCTCATCTGGCAACACTGCCAGTAAGTCACTGGCATAGCTGGAAAGGAGAAGCTGGACCACACTGCAGCTTAGTTTTCAAGACTTTATTTTGTGCACACACCCGACCAACGTTTCGGTGTTGCTACACCTTCTTCAGAGTCAAATGATAGCAAGAGAGAGACACACATTTCAAGACTTGACATTCACAGGTGATCCCACTTGGTTTGGCTAAATTGGTCTCATCTCATTGCAGGTAATTGACCCCAACACCAGGACAAGATTGCAGACAATTAGACAGAGAGGCTTCGTAGAAAGGCATTTTGGATTCATACTCTAAATTCAGTGGAGCCTCAGGGCATAAATGAGGAACACAATATGTCTTGCTCTCTGTAACAAATTGTTCCAGCATCGCGGCTGTGGTCTTGTAATAATTGTAGCTGTGGTTTTATTGACAATGTTCTTTGTGTATTGTTTTTTTCACTTTTTTATTTTGTTTTGGGAAGTTGGCAAGCTGTCTAATTGTCTACAATCTTGTCCTGGTGTTGGGGGGTGGGGTCAATTACCTGCAATGAGATCAGACCAATTTAGCCAAAACAAGTAGGATTAACTGTGAATGTCAAGTCTTGAAATGTGTGTCTCTCTCTTGCTATCATTTGATTCTGAAGAAGGTGTAGCAACACAGAAACGTTGGTCGCGTGTGTGCACAAAACAAAGTCTTGAAAACTAAGCTGCAGTGTGCTCCAGCTTCTCCTTTCCAGTGATGTCTGTCCCACTGTGATGCACCTGAGGGAGGGATGATGCATAGAGTCCCAAATAACTGGGTGTGGCCTGTGGAACTTGAGCATTGCAGTGCATTATGGGGATTGTTGTCACAAATCCACAAGCACTAAAAAGTCATTTTCTGCCTTTTCTTGGCCAAGAAGGCACCAAATTAGAAATGTATGTTACTAATCTACTATAAATATGACCCACTTTCAGTAACATATTCATGTCTCCACCGGTGGAATGCCCCTTTAAGCAAGTAGAGTAGGCATTCCACCTCCTGAAGAAGTAAGTGAATAAAAAACCCCATCAGAACAAAGAAGAATGGAAAGAAATTACATTAACAGCCTGCAATAGCCTCACAAATTTAGAATACAACATTTGTTCATGTCAACGAGTAGCAGGCTTGAGGAAGTTATTGCAAAAAAAGGATGTACCACGAAGTATTACATTTTATTTTCCTTTAAGCTGGTCTGTTCCAATACTATTGCTCATCTAAAAAATGCTGTGGTGTTGTACAAACGGTCATGAATCCAAAAATATTTAACATATCAAAATTCAAATACCAGGACATTTTATTTCTGAACTTTTATTTCATACTCAGGTTTTTGTCTCAAACCTAAATGTCTTTGGACAAATAGACAACAAAAACAAGATAATGTGTCTTGCTGCCCAAGTATTCTTGAGGGGACTGTATGTGTAATGCTATGTAATGGTAAGGCTGTAGAAATGTATTAGTAAAGAAACTGTTCAGAACCCTCCATTGGTCCTTGAGTCTGCATGCTTCACGTGCGCACTTTGGCGCATTTGGCGCGAGAACTATTAAAATGTGGCAGACCATTCATAGTCAAAAGCGCCATTAACAGGCTTTCGCTTGCATTTTCGGAAGTGTGCCCTCTGCTGTTCATGAGAGAAACGGCAGCATCTTTCGCAACTCGCAGCGTGAGTTCTACAGATGTATAAAAATAGAAAGCCAAACACGGCTGCTGTAGGGCTACTGAACGTCTGACTTATGACTTACCACAATTAAACATAGATTTTTGTTGTAGCCTACATTGCCAGATCATTCTAAGACCATGTGAGAGCATTGTTCTGGCTGCAGAATTTATAAATAGATCGCCAAACACAACGTGCTTCTGAACAAAGTAAACAATTGTTTCACTGAACAACATTTAAGGGAGAAGGTAAAATCAGAGACGGTTTAAATTAGAATAGAGAATCTTTGATAAAATAACTCTCAATGACATTTTATTATCGTCAAAATGATGCAGGGTCCATTCTGAAGTAGCCTGCAGTAGCTGTAGCCTTTCTTCGCAACTCCTGCTTTGTCTGCCTACCTGCATGGTCGCTAGTGGCGCACGCCAGTTCCGCCAGCTTGCGGAGGGGCGTGTGACGTCATTTTGAGCGCACGCCATCGTCGCGAGGGAGGTATGAAGGAGGTTAGCGCCAGTAACGCCAAGTATGAATCCGCCTTTAGACTGCTCTGTCATCCCGATTTACCGGCGACACATGGCTACTAATCACTGACCATTTTTATCCGTCTCGACCCTACAACCCTAATCGTGATGTTTAAATGTGATTTTTCAATATGTATGAATATTTTTCACTTCTGCCATCTTGCCATTTCGGTCAATATGGGGGGAGGAAAGCATAATTGTACTTATTTTTGTGAGTGTGTCTATTGTGATTATAGGACAATTGAGAGTGACCGGAAGAGAGTGGGAGAGGGAGATGGGGGAGGGCTGGCAAAGGACCCAGACTGGACTCGATCCTGGGGCCCATGGGCATGCAAGCCCATATGTAGCGGGGTTTTGCGCGCTGCACCACAGCGCCCTCATCCTAGTTCATAACCTCCACCAAGGAGGTCATGTGTAGTGTAGTGTAATTTAATCTCCTCATGTTCCCTACCTTCTTGTACCAGACAACTGTGCCGATGCCAGCGAAGGCAAGGGCCTGTTCCCAGACCTGTCGGGGGAGCTGAAGCGCTGGGACACGGCGTTCGACCACCAGAAGGCGCGCAGCACAGGAGTCATCACGCCCAAGACGGGCTTCGATCCCGAGTACGACGCGGCACTGGCCGGGGTGAAGGAGTGCGACCGGCAGCTGCAGGACTTCCTGGAGCGGCAGAAGAAGAGGCTGGGCTGCCGCACGCTGGCCTACTGGGGCACCGGCAGGAACCGCTACCAGATGGAGGTGCCTGACAGCGTCTCAGAGAGGAACATCCCGGAAGAGTACGAGGTGGGTTGTTTTATTGATGAGTCAATGACGTTTTTTGGGAGGCTCAGACGTCAGGTGGTACAACCACGACTAATGCCCATGAATTAATTAGTAATTGGTAATGACCGGTAATTAAGGCTGTAACGATATTGCATCGAACCGAGGGATCGCGGTGCGCAGACCCTCGAACCCCTATCGCCAAACTTCCTCGCCGAATCGCGATGCGCCCTTTTAAAGTTGTTACCCCTCAGTCTAGAAAACAGCAGGATACAGGCAAATGCTTGCATATGCGCTTAATGCTATGCGCTCAAAGACAATTAGAAATGGGGCGCACATGAGCGAGTAACACTTCCATTCACCCCTCTCTCCTGTAAAATGTTCCGTCCAACCAGCACGTGCATTAGTTGTTATTCATTGCCTGAGCAACCTCCGCGAGACAAAAAAAACTTGGGCAAACGTCGGAAGGTAAAGCACAGAAATGAACAACAGACTAAGAATGCTTTATCAAACGTGTGAATATGTTTTTGATTCATGCATGCGCCGATGTATGTTGAGTGGAGATAGACGTTGGGTGGAGAGAGAGAAAGAATGCGAGAGAGCGAGATGCTCCGCCTGCCCAAATTTGAAAGAGCTTTGAAAGAGCTCTATACGTCTGTGTGTCTGAAGTCGGGCGAACGTTGAGGTCGACGTGGATATTAGGCAGCATTATATCCTCCCCACATTGAAAGCCTGCCTAGCGAAAACATGCTCCATTTCAAAATGTCAAATCACAAAACCAAACAAAAGACAACGTGCGTGTTGCATACTGAGAACATAACTGAGGTTCATTTCGAGTTTTGTTTGTATAAGCGCGTGCGCTGCTGCACGATCAAAACAGTTACAAAAATATTAAACATCAAAATTAAGTGTTGCATTTCTGTAAGTAACTTAATACAACATGTTTCCTGACGAAATATGACCAGTGTTGTTTTCAGTTAATGTTTGGATATTAATTGGATAATGTTTGACAATGTGAGACAGTTGTTATAGGCTACCTATACTGGAACCCTGACCCTTCTCTCTCCATCTCTGTCTCTCACACATGGTCAGCATCTCAGCATGATATGATCTAAGCCTATTAGTAATAAGCCTATTTTTCCTTGGTGAACTAATATCCCTTATTTCTCTGTGTTGTGCTTTGATGACCAGGGGAACAGGTTGCAGTGGTAGGCCTATATCTGCAACATCATTTAGTAGACCTAAAAAAATAATGTAGGCAGGTAAATGCAAAAAGAAAGCATAGGCCTATATATAAATATAGCCCATAATTTATTTTCTTCTTATTTTTTTCCCTTAAAAAATAATAAAATCGTGGGGCGTATCGAACCGTGGGTCATATATCGTGATACAAACCGAATCGTGGGTTGGGTGTATCGTTACAGCCTTACCGGTAATGTACTGCAATGAATATGCCTCTTGGATAATTAACTTTAAGATATCCTATGCAACTTTTTCAAGTTGCATAGTATCTAGATTGATTGATTTATTTATTTATTTATTTATTTCCTTCCTTCCTTTTATTACTTATTTGTTTTTGTCTGTTTGTTAATGTTTGTTATTTTCCTGTCTTATTGTCTGTGGCACTGTCCTTGTAGTCCCTGGACAGGAATTGATGTTGAGTTAAAAAAAAAAAAAAAACTTGAACAAGTATTCTTGTCCATCCACCCAGAAATTGACCAGGAGGGGGGTAAAATCAATTACAGTAAAAGATATAAAAGGGTGTATTTTTTAATCAATGAGTATAAATGTGTTTGACAGGTGAGGTCGACGAAGAAGGGCTGGAAGCGTTACTCCACGAAGGAGATTGAGCGCTGGTTCTCGGAGCTGCAGCGCTGGGAGGAGAAGAGGGACGCCGCCCTGAAGGACTGCATGAGGCGCCTCTTCTACAACTTCGACAAGAACTACAAGGACTGGCAGACCGCCGTGGAGTGCATGGCTGTGCTTGGTAGGCCCAACATCAATCACACGCAATTCTCTCCTATATTTTTGTGCTTTTCATTGGCTGCATTCACCTTCATTGGCTGTTTCAGGTCTCAGTGTCTGAGAATAGGTGGTGACTAACCAACGGAACCCAAGACATCTTAATTCTGTTCCATTACACCATTACACTGAAGTAAGGATATTTATATTGGTATCGGTATCGGGCCGATATTTGCATTTTTTAAGTGTATCGGTATCGGCCGATACGCGTGTGGTTTTGGCCGATACGCAATATTTATTATTTTATGTCATTCGGGTTTATTTTAAAAGCACCAAGACACTTTATTTTTTTATTACTTGATTGTTAGAGTGAGTGTTTAAATATTACAAGTTCTACCTCAATTCGATAATGTTAAAGGAATGTTTATTTTTAGATGCGTCCCACGCATCTCTATAAGAGGCTTTGGTGTCCGTCCGTCCGTCCGTCCGTCCGTCCGTCCTTCCGTCCGTCCGTCCGCCCTCCCGTGATGAGTTTCTGAATTGTGATTCCCTCTTGTGATTCCCTCTTGTGTCCACAAGGTGGCAGTCGCTCAGTTTTGGACTGGAGCTCATGCGTGCAAACCAAAACGTCTACCAAGAGACTGTGCTCTTTGCCAGTGAGAAAAACATGGCGGCACTTCCTGTTGATTTTCACATGAAAGTTTTGCTTAATTTAAAGTCCCTAAGCGACTATAAATGTTGTGGCTTCCATATATTGATGTAAAAGTGCCCCACGAAGTAATGAAGCACAACAAAGTTACTCCACATTACCATTTGACCACTCGTTTTTCTATGCTAACAGGCTAATGTAGCATTGTAAATGATCCAGGGAGAAAGGGGGGAAGGTTGTGATTTCAGTCCGCCTGAGGCAACGATTTTCGTGGGGAAGATGACCTGCATCTCGGTGGCATTGAACCACGCCCCCGTGCCTTATTTGGCTCGCTCAGGACGTGCGTCCTCAGTCCAATCGCAATGCTTTATTTTCCCCAGATGTTTAATCGCATTTAAGTGAAAGTGCCATGTATACACATCGCAAAATAACTCTTAATCTGATCTATTTAAATCGCATTTATTAAATCGGACTTAAAAACATCATGTACACGTAGCCAATGTCTCATTGATTAGTTTATGGAACTTACGGTTTGTCTGTTACGGTCCACGAAGACAATATCCACGTGAAAACGCAAACGCCTGCAAACCACTGTTTTGACAGAAATACAGTTCACCTGTCGCCTACTCTGTTTTCTTCCCAAAGCGGCATTTAAAAGTATTCCATGAAATCCAACATCAACGTCACTTCAAATAGGTGACAGCATCATGCACACACATGAAATAACACTTCAGTGAGGGGGGGACATCACTACTCTCATATTAAAGTGAAAAGGGAATTTCACATTTTAGTTTATTTAATGTAGGCCTATGCAAAATTGCAAATAGCCTATTCATTGAAATCTGTCCAGAAAGGGTTGTAATGTTTGCCTGTTTTTTTATGTTTGTAATTATTATTTTTTTTAAAATAAAAAAATCGTGATTTAAAAAAAAAATAGCCTAACAAAAATAGAGATTTTATGTTAAAAAAAAATGTGATATGGGATGGACCGATGGCCCCCCTAAGCTAAATTCGCCTTAGGTCCCCACATTGCTAAATGTAGTGTAAGGGATTATTTTGAAAAGACAGTAACATAATCAGCAATGCATTACAGTTTTTCAGTAAATTGCCCAACACTGTTGAAATCCTATGGTACTTTTTCAAATCCAGGCTTATACAGTACATGGTAGGCTTATTGATAAATTGCCTTGACAGGTTATGAGGAGGCCAAGGGGGCGTTTGGGCAAAAAAGGTTCAGAACGGGCATAGACGGACGCATCTGTTGTCCGCCTGTCGGACTTGTTAAACTTGAGACCTGGAATATTTGTCTTTTTTTTTACCTTTCTTTTAACCCATATCGGCCCCAAATATCAGGTATCGGAAATCGGTTATCGGCCAAGGGTGATGAAAAAAAATGGGTATCGCATCGGCCATTAAAAAACCTGTATCGGTCGACCCCTACACTGAAGACCATATTCATTTTAATGAACACTTTACAGGGACATTAAGTGCGTACATTTTTCTGGGACACCCTGTATATGTGAACTGGATTACTGAGTGTGTATAACAAGGGTCATCATGGGTAATGAAATGGACCGCAGCTGGCTGGACTGTGTGGTCCAATAAGATTTCATGGGCCTGAAAGACTCTCCCTCCCTGTCTCTTTGCCTTCATTGAGCTGCTACTACAGTATAATGTGTTCGCTGCAGCAGGCCCCTGCTAACAAGACTGGCCAGCTTATTTAATAATAGATGGGCTGGCATTGGCTGGCTGAGTTGTGGGAGCAGACAGAGTGTATTAGCCTTCAGTCGCAGGGCTCATAGCACTTGCTTAGTGTTTCTCAATGGGGGCTCTACAGCCCCCCCGGGGGGTGTTAGGGAGCGCCGGAGGGGTGTTGAGAAGGAGGCAGCCGAAAGGGGGGGGGGGGGTGCTCACTCGTACATGGTGGGGCATTAATCTATTCTTTATATATATATTTAGGAGGGGGTTCATAAAAGGTTGAGAACCACTGCTCTATCAAGACAACATTTGTGTGCCGCTGATGGGATGGATGGAGATTGCTGTGCTGCATTGGCTATGTCTCTGTGGGCGAGAGCGATGGGGAGGAATAGTGATGGCCGTGGTGACCAGAGGCCTGCTGGAGCTGTAAGGAGCACAGCAGATTAAGAGGAAGAAGCAGCATTGACCCCCATGTACTTTGGTTGGGTGTGATGTACAGAATTGTATTAGCAGCATCCCTCTGATGCGCGACTTATGGGCCCTGATCGTTGGCCCATATAATTAGTAGGGCTGGGAATCGATCCAAATTTCCTGGATCGATTCGATTCCGATCCAGAAGGTCACGATCCAATTCGATCCACGATCCGATTCGATATCGATCTTCTGTATTGCTGGGTTGTCACTATAACCCATTTATGCCTAAAATTCTAAGACCGGCTATAAAAACCTAAATATCTCAACATTTGATACCCACACAAACATGAAATACCTTGGTATGAGAGAAATAAGTGGGAAACTTGGTATGAGAGAGAAAGGTGGGAAAACACTGGCACTATTTACTTGAACAGGCCGTGTGTATTTGTGCATGTAGTGTACATGAATGTGGAAGAAAGCTACAGGATGTGGTTGAGAAAATAGCACCTATAATCATCGGCAAAAGATCGATCCACAAAGTTGTGAATCGATATCACACTTTTTGAACGTGAATCGATATTGGATCGCGATTCGATCTTTTGAACCCAGCCCATATAATTAGCCCAATCCCTCTCCTGCCTCCTCTCCACCGCGAGTCATTAGAGCCTCGTTTCTCTCCTGCTCCCTCTAGCACTACTTGCGTTAGGGCTAGTCTTGGCAGCGTCTCGTCTCTACCCTGTACCACTGCTTATGGATAGCATTATGCCAGCTCTAGAACACTAGTCATTAGTTCAATTGCTGCTCAGTTTCTGAAAGGCCTCATCTCTGCTAAGCATCTGAATCCTCAGGGGCTCCTCTCTGCCCCCAGGTGGAGACCATTTCTTTGGAGATTGTGTGTCTCTGTGTCTATGTGTCTCTGTGTGTGTGTTTTCTGTGTGTGTGTGTGTCTATTTGTGCATAAATGAGGTAGTAGTAGTGGTAGTATTAGAATCATGCTGTCTTTCTGTTTACAACACTTCATTTGACTGGTAAACTAATTGGGCAATCTTGGGTGCGAGTGTGTGTATGTGCATGCGCGAGAGGTAACTAATGCTGGAGTAGTTTTTATCTGGACTGTGGACAGCCTGAAACACGGGTATGACCCATGACACAAGCTCACGTCTAACTGTGATCTCTCCTCTGTTTGTTTCCACTGCAGACGTGCTGCTTAGCCTCTCCCAGTACAGCCAGGCGGGCGACGGACCCATGGCCCGGCCAGAGGTGCTCCTACCTGGGGACAACCAGGGCGACCCAAGCCTCCCCTTCTTGGACCTCCGGGGCTCCCGCCACCCCTGCGTCACCAAGACCTTCTTTGGGGACGACTTCATCCCCAATGACATCTCCATCGGCTGTGCCGGAGCAGAGGAGGATGCGGAGGGACAGGGGGGCAAGGAGGGGGCCATGTGTGTCCTGGTGACGGGGCCCAACATGGGCGGCAAGTCTACACTCATGAGACAGGTGAGCGAGAGGGAGACAGTGTTGCCAGATTGAGTGATTTCCGACCCGTTTGGTCTGCTTAAAGGGCAACTGAAACAAAAGTTTCCCCCATTAGAATAGCTAATATCTCGGAAAGGGCTGAGCCAAAAAATGCGGCGTCACTGGGTACTGACAAGTCAAGGGTAGCATGAGCAATACAACAGCACATTGAAATTGACAGGAGTTGCCCTTTAAGATGAACATCTGTGAGTAAAAAGGGATTTGGGCAGGGTTTTTTTGTTTGTTTCAGATTTATGGCCATAGAAATTGATATAATTTAGTTCAAATTGCTTTCAGGCATAGCCTGATAAAACAGACTAGATGTGAGATTGGATGTTTAATTTAGTCTGGCCCAGATGAATGATACATCCGAAGATTGTTGATGAGAACAACCCGTTGTCTTTCAAACCGTACCTGTGCCTATAGGCCAACGCTCTGACCAATCAGCGCCATCTTTTTTGTTTTGCTTTCCCAGTGTCGCAGGCTTCGTCGCCACTCCCTCAAAACCCTGTCCACTTTGATTCAAAACACATCTCTGCGTTGTGATTGGTTTGCCAGATTCAGGACATTTTTCCATGGAAATAATGAAGTCGCGTTCATAGATAGGAGTAAGTGAAAGCATTTGCCGACACGTTTGCATCTTGTCAAGTGTTAGATTAGTGAAAATGACCCTTATTTAAACTATAGCAATGACATAACACGTGACAATCGACTTTACGGCACCTCGCCATTTGTTTTGTAGTTTTAAGTCTGACTTCAGATGTCGATGTGTTTAAAGTTATGTTAGGATTGTTGCGGACATCTGTTATTTATTGCATTTAAGGTGGTGGAAAAGCGGTAAGTGTAAATGGGGTAAAGGAAATGACAGCGCTCATCCTTAAGAATTTGGGAACCTTCAATTAACATGTTGGACGATGGTGGGGGGTTTTGAGGTGTGACCGTAGATGTCTCTGCGAGGATCAGTCAGAGTACGTCTCTGGTCAGCTCTGGTCGTGAATAGTCGCAGAGATTCCTCAGCCAGCAGGTATTAGCCGAATGCTAGCGTGTTGCAGGACAAAACTAACAAGTCTTTGGGAGAACAAAGTCATGTCAGGAACCTTTAACTTCACTTCTAATACAACTTCCATGATAAGGTACAGAATGCGCACACATCTTTACAAACCAGAGAACAGAACCGTCACAAATCCCTGCTTAGCCATTTAGCCCAATAGGCTCCCATTTATCTTTCACTTGGCTGCGTTCGCCAACGGGGGCTATAATGGGAGTCAATGGTAGATACCATTCTCATAGCTTAGAGATTCTCTGCTATGAATCAAGGCTAGAGCAGACGCAGGTAAAACAAAGTTTGTCCGCCAACGGGTGGCGCTAGTTCACTAGACTATTCCAGGCGGGCTTTGAGCATTTTTTGGGCTGGAAATCATCCGTCTCATCTGGCAACCCTGGAGGGAGATAATTGGAAGAGCTTTGGTTATAGGATAGATGACAGAGGTTTTGGCTCAGACATCAGGTGGTACAACTACAGCTTGTGTCAATCAAGAAGTAATTAAAGCAGTGTTTCCCAACCAGGGGTACGTGTACCACTAGGGGTACGTGAGCACACCTCAAGGGGTACGCGGAAAAATGTAATAATAACAAATATATTGAGTGTAGTCACATTGGGATAGAGGAACAGAGCCTGAATGAGGGCGAGGGGGTACTCATCATATGAAAAAGTTGCTAAGGGGGTACGCAGGACAAAAAAGGTTGGGAAGCACTGAATTAAAGGGACACTGTGTGAGATTTTTAGTTGTTTATTTCCAGAATTCGTGCTGCCCATTCACTAATGTTACATTTTTCATGAATACTTACCACCACCATCAAATTCTAAATATTCATTATGACAGGGAAAATTGCACTTTTCATACATGAAAAGGGGATCTTCTCCATGGTCCGCCATTTTGAATGTCCAAAAATAGCCATTTTTAGCTGCAAAAATGACTACTTGGACCATACTAGAAAATATGTGTTTATTACATAGAAAACTTTCATGTAAAGATAAAATTTGGCAATTGGCAGCCCAGTTTCAATGAGCAGCATAGTTGCAGTACCCTTTTTGACCATTTCCTGCACTGTGTCCCTTTAAAGAATTGTAATGAATATGTTTCTTTGATAATCCACTAAAAATAAGTCATTTAATCCATGCAATAGTGGCATTAGCGTTGGTTGTGCCACCCTGACGTGTGCTACAACTAAAAGGTCATTGACCCTCTCTTGATTGGCTATTAAGAATGCTGCTTTAACAATGAATGAATTCACCATATGTCTTCAAATTGTAGCCTGCTTCTATTTGTAGCCTGATCCAAACTATTTTTGACTATTATTGGAACAAAAGTTTAGACATGTCAAGCTGCAAAAGCGCTATACACCCTAGTTCTGTTCACTACCAGCTCAACTCTTAACTGGAAGGTTTTACGCCAAGGGTTTAACGGTAAATGTTTATGGCTGTTGTGACCTGGATCTAGCAGCTGTGCTGTCAGTTGGTAGTTAGGGCAGGAAGGAGGATGTGGTTTGTGCACCAAAGAAGGGTTGAAGTACAGTTTACACATGCCTGTAAGCCTGTAAACAAACCTGTAATCGAGCAAAATCATTGTTCCAGATCAACACAGCACAATCCTGGACTGTAATCCCTTAGGAAACTTGTAGGCTGACATAACAAAATTAGTCCATGAGGCAAAACCAAGAAACGGAGGAATTGTGGAATGTAGTACAATTGGCCTGGGCTGCAATACCGGTTGACAGTTTCCAGAAGTTATATCGCTCCGCCTCCATGTCGTCAAGCAAATTATCGCCTCTGTTCAAAGTCGATGAGAGCAGAGCCGAATTTCGCTGTGTGGGGAGTGGGGACGGGCCGTAAGGCCTTCAGAGTACACCTGTCATTTGTTCATCGGACATAGTGAAATACTTGTATTTGATTAATTCTGAATTGCATTTGTCTGTGGCACAACAGTTGGCGCCAGCATCCGTTTTCCCCCCTTTCAGTTTGATTTGAAATTGATGTTGGTAAAATGGCAACTCAATTTTGTTGCCTTTTTGTCAATGACAATACGTCTCTTGAACTTAAAGGGACAGTTTGGTCAATTTCAACATGCAGTTGTATTGCTCACGCTACCCTTGACTTGTCAGTACCTGGTGATGCCACATTTTTCGGCTCAGCCCTTTCCGAGATATGAGCAATTCTAATGGGGGCAACGTTTGTTTACATTTTTAAAAAATGAAACATAGGCCAACTCCAAATATTTTCCCAAAAGGTACTGCTGTTTGCTAGTTGTCTGCTGATGTTTTATAACCTTTTGGATGTTTTTGGGAATAAATAAAAATGTTTTTTTGAAATGTAAACAAAGAGCTGCCCCCATTAAATGACCAGGATCTCGGAAACGGCTGAAGAAGAAGAAAAAAAAATCTCAGGAACTGACAAGTCCAGGGTAGTGTGAGCATTACAACTGCATGTTGAAATTGACCAAACTGTCCCTTTAAATGCGGAGCTTTACCAGGACTGTATGTCAGCCATGAAAACAAAGTCCAACCATAGCCCACTGGGCCCGTCTCTTCCCCCTCCCTCTCCCTCTCCTCTCTGCTTTGTGGGCTTATGGTGAATCTGTTTTGTAAAAGCAGATCAAATATCTCTCTCTTTCTCTAGTGTGGTCTGATGGTGATCCTGGCCCAGCTGGGCTGCTACGTGCCGGCTGAGTCGCTGCGCTTCACCCCAGTGGACCGCGTCTTCACGCGTCTGGGGGCCTCCGACCGCATCATGGCCGGTGAGCAACGCCTGAGGCGCTCTTTCCATTACCCTACCTCCCGTCCTCACTTGTGCTTGTGGCCTTGTGATGAGGTTGCAAGACTGCCAAGGCAGTACAGAGGCAATGTAGTAAGTTGCAAACAATGTGCATGTTGTTCACTGGCCATGTGGTTCTAACGCGTGTGTGCGTGTGCGTGTTTAGGTGAGAGTACGTTCTTTGTGGAGCTGAGTGAGACGGCCAGTATCCTCCTGCATGGCACCAGGCACTCCCTGGTGCTCCTGGATGAATTGGGTAAGACCCAGATCACCATACACACCTGTACACTGCTACTGAAATACACACACCTGTTCACAGAGACGGTAGGTCTAATTAACCCTTCTCTCTCTGCATGAATGCAATGTGCTTTGAGGTACACCGAGAAGACTTTATACATTCTATGTCTATATGAAGAGTTTATTTGCAAAACGGTGTATCTACGATTTTTGACTTGTGCCTTTTATTGTAAATGACTGTTCACCTTTGTGTGAATTCTTGCCATTCATATATTTTGAGAACATACTTTTTCTACAATGTATTTTGCTATGCAATGCAATGGAATGCCCAATTAAAAAAAACAAATTCCCAACATTCTACAAAATGTAGATACTCCTTTTTGCAAATAACATGCTAGCATAGCATATGAAGAGTTTATTTCCTAAAACTTTCCAACATTGTGTGTGCGTGCATGTGTGAACAGGTCGAGGCACCGCCACGTATGACGGCACGGCAATAGCCAGCGCAGTGGTTCGAGAGCTGGCAGAGAAGATCCGCTGCCGCACGCTCTTCTCCACACACTACCACTCACTAGTGGAGGACTACAGCCACCAGCCCTCAGTCAGGCTTGGACACATGGTGAGACACAGACACCCATTAATGTCATATTAATTATGAAGCTTGAGCATGATAAGTACCTGTTTCTATAGGATGCCGAGAAATGCAGAAGTAGCAGTGGGGGGGTAGTTGTGGGCTGGGCAGTTTCATACTGTTATTCCTAAGACTCTCACTAGAGGGCGCACTTGTGTAGGACTTTGGGGAGCTTTAAATGTTGGTAGGTCAGTGAAGAACCAGACCTTTTGGCTATGTCTCAAATCACGCACTTGTGTCAGTGCACTGACAGTCAGTGCATAGTGCACACAGTGCACTGAGGTCTTTAGTGCATAGGGTCGTGGAAAAACTTGAGCACTACACACTGTGCCCTCGCTGGAAGTGACGGCTGAGCATGGCATTAGCTCGCCAAAATATCAGTTGGCTACTGTTTACAATGCACAGCGTCTGGTGCTTGTATTTCCATGTCCTTCACCCCAAAGGACAACAATCACACAAACAATACTTTGGTTGCCATGAAAAGGTTGGTGTCCCATCAACATTACTTAGAATTAGGAGACTGTTGACCAAACTCTTCTACTGAACTGAATGCCGCATTTCCTCCATGTCATTGTCAACATGGCCGCCGTTTAGTGCATGCAGTGTCCATCATTCAAGCACTGCATTTTTCCGCCATTGTTAGGGGATCATCCTGGCACTTTCAGTGCACTGGCTCAACTGAAATTTTCAACGTGAGCGCCCTAGACACTGAAAAACAGTGCCCGAAGTGCACAAGTGCCTGATTTGAGACATAGCCTTTGTCTTTATGGAGGTCAGTCATTTTGAAGACTGACATGTCCATGTGGCATGCTTGCATGGTGGAGAACGGGTGTCTCTTTTAAAATCATCTGAAGTCATCACTCTCTGGCCACGTAGGTGGAATAGGAGACCTTTTGAAAAAACTGAAATCCTAAGAACTGCTCCAGGAGATGACTATGCCGTTTCCTTGTCTTAATAATAATTAAAAAAAGAATGTTTGGCCATGATGTGACGGTTTTCCTGTCTCCTGTTGTCAGGCTTGCACGGTGGAGAACGAGTGTATAGTTAATTAGCATCATGTGATGTCATTTCCTGTGTGTCCCCTCTCAGGCCTGCATGGTGGAGAATGAGTGTGAGGACCCCAGCCAGGAGACCATTACCTTCCTCTACAAGTTCATCGGCGGAGCCTGCCCCAAGAGCTACGGCTTCAACGCTGCGCGATTGGCCAGCCTGCCCGAGGCCGTCATTCAGTCGGGCCACCGCAAGGCCAAGGAGTTCGAGAAGAGCACAGTTACCCTCAGGATCTTCAAGTAAGAACACCTTTTCATTTGTTAAATTCACACGGCTCTGATGAACAGCTTCTTTCCTCCCCCCCTCCCCTTCATGAGAGGCTATAGACCCAGTCCACAACTCTGGGCCCGCCCAGACTAGATGTGAGATTAAATGTGAATATTTTGTCTGGTCCCGATCAATGAGACATCGGAAGAGTGTTGATTGGAACAAGCCATTATTTTTCAAACCGTGTGCCTATAGGCCAACACTCTGACCAAAACCCCACCTGCTTTGCATCCAAACATTCAAAACCAATGCATCCAAACATTCAAAACAAATCTCCTGCGTTGTGATTGGCAAATAATTTTGGCCGTTGGCGGATGGGGGTAGTTTAGGCTATGTTTGGAGTAAAATGAGCAAGTATCAGGGTTGATACTGATACCAGTTAGTATCGGTGCGTGCATCCCTAGAGATCAGGGGCCTATACTTCAAAGCTGGTAAAGGAGTAAACCCGGTTAAAGGGGAAGTCTGTACTGTAGACCTTCAATGGTGCAGGCTGTAGCCATGCTGTGACGCAGCCTCTACAAACGGCCTTGTTTGTAAACTAACTGCACTAGCAAAGTTCTCTATGCCTTGTTTTACATGTCAACAACCCTGCGACTCTGCGGAATGAAGTATTGAACAACTTTCAGCCTCGTAAATGGGGGGGAAGTAGAGATTTATAACGATGGCTAAACAGATGCTGGTTCATCACAGCAGAAGCTACATTTCACCTAGCTCTGAAATTCTGACTAGCGCTCGGACTTCGGAATGTAGGGGACCTATGGAGGAGAGTTATGTGACAAAAGTTAGGGCTCATCACGTTTTAACACAACGTAAGCCATTTCACACCGGATTACCCCTTTAAGATAAGAAAATGAGAGCGCCAGGCTCTTCTATTACATGATTCACCAACTTAACCTGGTTTACTCCTGAACCAGCTTTGCCGCATAGGCCCCAGCTTTCACTCCTCCACGGGAGTCTACTCAATTCAATTTATTCTTTTGATTTTGTACAACACCTTCATTCACACTTAAGTTTTGTCCCAATGCTGCTTCCATTGGGCTCACATAAAATTGAAGTGCTGCCATCGATGAGTTTCATAAACAGCAGTTTAACAGATGTGACTTGGTTCCAAATTAAGATATGATGCCAATCTGGCACAGCAGGTGAAAGTATTGCCCCACATTGTGGTTTGTAAAAGTGATGGGCATAATATAAGTGTAAGATGATGAGGGCAGTTTATCATGCGCAATGTGAGTGCATTTTAATATGCGACCTTGCCTCCTCCACTTGCCTCCTCCACTTGCTTCTTGTCATGGTGACATCACTGACGACAGCATTATATTTCAATATCTTGCAAAAGCTCAGTTGTAAAGTCTTTTTCTCATTTGCAATTGGGATGGTGAATGAAAAACAGTCACTCAAAAGTTGTTGTGGCAAGGCTAACAGCTGGGAAACTTTATCCTTTTCTCCACGGAGGAGGGGCCAGGAGGCGGGACGAGGAAACAAGCACAAGTGGAGGAGGCAAGGTCACATATTGGGATGCACAATGTGTATGCTCATCTGATTCCTTTCTCCTGTTACAGGAAGCTCTGTGCGTTTGCTGAAGATGCCTCCGCTGGATTGGACCAGTTCAGTGCCCTCGTGGAGATGATTGGCACTCTGTGACCAGTGACACTTTGGTCTTGATGACTAATGACTGTAGACTCAGTAGTCTTGACGATTGTTCGTCTTCCTCCATGAGTTCTTTATATATGTTCGTTTGTTGTGTTACATTTTCGTTTCTAGCACCCTTGTATTAAAAAAAAAAAAGATCCACCACTACTGAAATGATCTAATAAAGTTTATTTTTAAAAATGAAACACTTTCCTCTTTGCCTAGGAAATGAAACCCTTTCTGATTAACACTAACATCTACATAATGGTTATTGAGTACTCCACAATATATTAAGTCTAGGATGTTATGGAACATGCATACATTTCAGCTTTTTTAGGAGAAACCCACAGTCACCAATACAGTTGGATTGGGGAAGGAAAACAAACAAAAAGCCAAAATTAAAATTCAAAAATAAAAAGGAAATAAAAATGTCTGTCTAGATACTCGTTTCAGCTTCTCTGGAGCCGAAGCTTCTTTTTCTTACAAAGATAAATATCTCCAGCAATGTTTACATGGACAGGTGGGTAGGTAACCCAAAGGGACCCAGTACAGACGGGACTGAACTGGCCCAGGGACCGACCCACACAGCAGTGCTTCCACGAGACTGGACCTCGAGTCGACGGCACCAGAGTACGCAAGTCCGGTGGCGACTCACAAACACGTTGGATTATGGAGGGTAATCTCACTTGGGGCATTTTGTTTTAGAGGAGTGTCCTGAAACATGCACGCTCACACACACGCGCGCATACACACACACACAATCCGTTCACCAAAACACAAGAGGTAAAAGGGGGGAAATATGGAGGAACAGGGGCAGATATTCGACTTTTTTTTTTTACTTTTTTTTTACTAAATCTAAAACACGCTACAAAAATGTAAATACAGGGCCAAACAAAAAATTCACACCACCAGTCTCGTGAAAACACTGTCATTACGCTAAACGGTTAAAATCCAAAACAGGCTTTTTCCAAAGCCACTCCTCTTTCTCTCAATCTCTTTTTTTCCTTCGATACCAAATAAAATTCACCATTGCTGGAGAGCGATTAGTGTTGTGCACCACCTTCCCCTTACCTCCCTTACCCATCCCCCCCAATAATCTCTTTCACAGAAAGAACGTACAAACACCCTGCAGCATGAGTACAATTACAGCAAGTCTAAAGAATAATAATAATAATAATAATAATCCAAACCTCCCCCATCCCGCCCCACCCCTTTTCAATCCTCCCCACAAATTAATATATTTAATAAAATAAAAGATATTCAAGTACATTAAGATTTTTGCTTGAAAATACAAAACTACATGAGAAAGCGTTAAAATCAAAATCTTATAACATTTCTTTTTTTTTTTTTAAAAAAAAGGAAAAATATGAACCATAAAATAAGGGGTGAAAAAGCTGAAGTGCTGGGTCAACTGTCCGTATCTGTACATACACACACAAACACTCGCGCACACACACACACACGCGCACACTTGCTTGCTTACTCTCACACAAACACACTTGTGCGCACACACACTTGTCCATACTTGTACACACAACAGGGCTGCTTGGAGGATCGGTGGCGTAGCACGTGTCCATAGGCGGCGGCTGTCTCCCATTGGCTCAGGGACAAACAGAAAGCTCCCCCTGGCGCACAGGAAGTGAGGTTGAGGTTGGGGGGAGGGGTCATGGTGGGATGAGAGCAGGTCCAGGTGCTGAGCCCTGGCCCAATCAAAAGGCTCCGTCTGCATCACATGCTGGCAAGCGCACCGTCGGCCCATTGGAGCAATACTCGGAAAACTTTAGAACTTTTAACTTTTTTCACCCCTGCGTTAACCTCAGAGGAGCAGAACTAAAAACCAAACTCAAAAAAGCAGGTCCACAGCAGAATATGCTCTCTTGTTTCATTCCCCCACCCGTTACATGATGTCTTCAGTTTTAAATAGAAACATCCCCTATCTGTCCCCCTGTTTGCATTTTTTGAGTTTTTCCTCTCTTTTTTTGTATATCATCTGAGGAGGTCCTGTGTGTCGTGTCAGGTCATGTCGGGACAGCTAGCTTTGTTAGCCCCAACGTTAGCCTAGCCAGCTCTGGGAGTGCACACACACGAAGGGATGTGTGAGGGGGAATGGACGAGGGGTGGGGGGTGGTGGGGTACAGTCTTGGAGTGGTGGTTGGGGGTGGGGGATGGGGGGGGGTTGTCCCAGGCCTCTGGTAAGCTCAGTTGTGGCTGTCGCTAAAGAGGGGCGGGGGGGGGGGGGGGGGGGTGTTGTTGAGGGGTGGATACAGTCTTGGAGTGAGGAACGTGGGGAGCAAAGGGGGAGAGGGTTCCCAGGCCTCAGTTGTGCTGCAGCGTGTTGGACTCTATAGGGGGGGCCGAGTCGTAGAGAGTGTCCGTGTCGTGCGTGGGCTCCCCTGCCAGAGTGCATGGGTTCGACAACGTCCCCGCACCACAGTCACAGAAAAACCTGATGACAAAAGACAGCACGGGTCAGTGACAGGACAATTGTGTGTGTTTTTACTGTATAAACTAATTGTTCAATCTCTTCTTAAGACCAAATATAATCATTCTAGTGTTAAAGAAAACAACCGTGCATGTTTCTCCAAACATATCACACCACTGAAAGCACATAAATAAGACAGAAATGTCTAGAAAGATGGTACTTGAGTGAATCATCACAAAAGGGAAGGAATTGGTGGTGAGCTACTGACCTATCGTGCCTAATGAACTCAACGTCATGCCCTTGGTGACACTTCTTGATGCAGTTGACACAGATGGCGTTGCGGTCTGTTGTGTTACAAGTGTGACACCTAGAAACAAGGGAGGGGAGGTGTGTCAGGACCATTGGTGATGGTTTACTGATCATTTGTGAAGAAGCGATTAAGTTCCGCAACACGGATATATAGCATGACGTTTCACACATTTCGTCCCATCCTCACAGCACACAGTGCGTTGACCAGTTACAATTTCAGACAATGCAGAATACAATACACCTGTACAAGGTGGTTGGTGGAAATCCATTAACATTTAATTTGCACACTTTCTTTTTAGTATACACATTTAAACTATTATCCATTGTCAGTCTAAGTGTCAGTCATTTTTCTCCCCTAAAGCAGTGCATGTCGTCATGTTGGGGACTTGAGATGAAATGGAGACCCAAGATTCTACAGATAAGAGTTAGAGCCATTGAGACGCTTCACAGTTTCACACAATGCAGAATACATACACCTGCAGTAGGCCTAGCTAGGCCTTTGTTACCTGTAAAAGTCGTGCATTGGATAACTGGTATAACTGGAGATCTTGTACAAGCACTGTCCTCTGCTCACGGCCTTCTCAATCGCATCTTGATTGTTCATGATTTTATTATCTGAAGGGAGAGATGAAAGGGAAATTGTTGTTAGGTTTGACTCATCTGGACATGAATTGTTCACCATCAAGGTAACGATACACAGGGCTAGTTTTTGAGCAATGTTGCCAGGTAACGTCATGATTGATCAGCAGCAGACCATTTCTTTTCAACCATTTTATCAGATAATGACTAGCCAGAGTTCTCCTAATAATAATGTTATATGACTAACAGTCTAACCAACATCCCATAGTATTGTTGCCCTGGTCAACTTTTTGAGCAATCTGTCTAGGCATCATCACCTTCATGAGGAAACTGCTTATGCATTTTTCCACTTACCTTTCATAGTAACGTTAACGCCAGACGCTAGAAACAATCCTCCAAAGCGGTTGTTAAAGATCTGATTGCCCTCTAATGTCGCTGTGGCATGATTTGTGATCTCAATACCTGTGAAGGGGAAACACAACATCAATATTTCATTGGCCAACCAGACAAGTTTATTTGCAGTGTGGCATCATGCAAAGGGGTTTTTATTTTGCAGCGCGAACACATTTCATAAAGCACGTTTGTCCCGAAAACAGGTTTGCACAGTTTTCCTGCAGTCTCTGGAAATTTCTGTTGCAGCGGCGAATTTCTGTTGCTGAATGCAAAAATGCTCTGCTGTACCCTGACCATTCCTAGCCTGTCAGTAAAGTAACATTTCTGCTGCTCTACTTTTGCCAGCAACAGCGAAGCAAGCCAGGGAAACTGCAAAATTGTGCTCAGACCAAAACCACCTCTAAATCTAACCCGTCACAGGGTGTTAGTGGAGCACAAGTTTAACATGCAGTCAGGATACGCAAATGTGATAGACGGTACCAGTCAGCGTATTATATTAATGCCCTGGTATGATACCATGTTGTTGTTTGAACCAGGCGGCAATGTGTTAGGGATCAAATTGCCGTTTCAACCACCCAACTTCAACCATTAAAGGAATATGCCACTATTTTGGGGCTTAATACAGTTAAAATCGTTGGCCAGGGTTTATAAAAGTGTCTTATTTTTCATCTAAACCGTTGTCTTGCTTTAAGACAAGTTAAAAGAGGGAGCATGTCGCTAAGCTAGTGACAGTCAATGGATCCGTGTAGCATGCTACAATGCAACACGGATCCATTGACTTTCACTAGCTTAGCGGCATATTCCCTCTTTTAACTTGTCTTAAAAGCAAGACAACACTTAACATGAAAAATAAGACACTTTACCACCTTTATAAACCCCAGCCAACGATTTTAACTGTATTAAGCCCCAAAATAGTGGCATACCCCTTTAACCATCCAACTACGACCAAAGTACAGTGTGTTTTGCAGCTAAAAATATCTATTTCTGGAAACATAAGTTGCCAAACAGGGAGAAGATCCATCTTTTCATGTATGAAAAATGCAGTTTTCCCAGACGCATTGCAATGAATACTTAGAATTTGATGGTGATGGGAAGCATTCGTGAAAAGGATAACATTTGTGCATAGGCAGCATGAATTCTGGAAAGAAACTGCTAAAAAAAAATATCTTAACTGTTCTTACCTGCAGCGAAGCCGTCAAATATTCTATTTTTCCGCAGCACTGGGTGGCTGTTGGTGCTGATGAGGACTCCTGCCTGGGCGTTCCGGAAGATGTCGTTCTCCTCTAGGAGACCTGACAAGGCGAGCACACATTGCACATCAGCATCATGTTGAACACATCACCATTTTACATCAGCATTACATGTTCCAAACAGTGTGTTGACGCTCATCAGTTTGTACATGTAGACAAATCTTCCTGCATCCAAATGCTAAGCAGCCTCTCAAGTCACTTGCAGTGTTTTAAACCACTGGCCAGAGTTTAAATTGGACAGGAGCTTAGCTCCTAGCTTTGCCTCCTCACCATGCTATCTTTAGTCAACATAGTCATGCTGTCTGTGTTACTGCTTTTGTAGTAAACTGCTAACACCAACTTAAGCTAGATTTATGCTTCGGACGCATAGCCTTTGCGTCCGTCCGTTTTCTGTCTGTGCGAGTCCACGCCCCCCTGGCAGAGGCTCTGCGCCCGTCGTCGAGCGCCTCGAAAAAATCTAACTATCTGTCGGACGGACGCGGAGTACGCAGACAAAAAGGCGCTATGATTGGTCGTCTCGCTACTTCCTTGTTCTGTTCTTGTGACAGCGCAATGACAGTAGTTTGCGAGAGCAGAGCTGTATTCTGTTAAAAACTATATTAATGCCTTGTGTGTAAATGTGTGTAAATACACGAAGCTACAAGCTAAATAACAAACAATGCATCAGTTGAACACTCGTGGCACAATGCCTGTGGTTATACTACCGTTCCTCCACCGAATGTAAACACACATAGGCAGAATCAACTGTCTTTACATGCTTGCATTTTCTCCTCGTGAAAACAGACTGGGTATGTCAAATAATGATACCAGTGCATTGCCTTTGCAATTTGTGTGAAAATACCTAGCTAACCGGGATAGAAAGCAACATTGCTTAATAATGACCGCAGTGCTTACAATGTAGTGAAAGTAATCGCGCAATTTCAAATGTGGCTCGCGACGAGACCTCGGACCTCGCAGAACTCGCAGATGCATGAATACAATGTTGGTTCGTGGCCACTCCCACGCGAGTTTTGACGAGCGCAGTTGCAGAAGTCTAATCTGACCTTTAGTCTCCACATAGTGCATTGTGTGGAAAACAAGCAAATGTTGAACACAGCCTAGGGATGTTGGCGAAGTGCAGGGGTCAGGATTCCTTTAGTAAATTGTTTTTCAGATGGATTATGTAAAAAAATAAATACATATCTGAATGCTAAACAGTAAATGTGCAAAAAAAAAGATACAATCAACAATAAAATATTCTCTTTAAAAGAATGTCCTTTTAAATGCTGAATGGTAAATCTCAAAAGGTGTGTACTAGTTCACAATCAATCATGTCCATTGACCTGAGTCACGAAGCTGTGTGACGCTTCAAATCTGGGTCAATGCAGCTTTAGCTGCGAAACTCACCTCTTCCTCCGTTGAAGATGCAAATTCCTCCATCTCTGCCGTCGTGGATTTTATTCCTCCGTAGCGTGGGGTTACTGTCCGTCTTAATCCACACCCCAGCCATGGCGTTATCGAAGATTTCATTGTCTTCGATGAAACCCAACCCTGCACAGGGGGAGATACAGAGATTTAGTCAACTCTGAAAGATGAAATGGGCTGCCATTATGGCATAGTTATGATGACAGCACCACTCATACTACAGTACCGTTTTTGTGTGCCTTTATGTGATAGGACAACGGAGAGAAAAGAGGATATGGCGGAGAGAAAACAGGATATGGACGAGAGAGAGAGAGAGAGAGAGAGAGAGAGAGAGAGAGAGAGAGAGAGAGGGTAGGATGGGAGCAGTGTACTAATTAGGGAGGTGGACTTAAGATCAGTAAGTTGCAGGTTCGAATCCCACCACCCTTAAGCTCACCAGCCCAGCTAAGTGTAATGTAATGTAATATGATCCAGGTCAGGTTCAAACCTGGGTCACCATGGGCAATGTTTCCCATGCAGTACAGTATACTAGAGCAGTACTAGTAGACAGTAGCAGTAGCAGTACAAGTAGTACTATAGCCCAGCAATAGTAATAATTTGAACTTGCCAAAATTATACTCTCTGTATAAAAAAAAACACACGTGTGCTTTATTTTCAGCATCATCTTTAACTTCAGGGTACAGGTAAGGAACAGGAGGATGATTGTATCTTTACCGGAGTTGTAGACGAGAATGCCTCCGTTCTGGCCACCCCAGATCTTGTTCCGCCTGATTTTGGGGTTACTGCCGGTTCTGAGGATTACCAAAGCAACAAGCAGATGTTAGAAAACAAACATCAAAATGAGAAAACTAGGGACATTTAGGATTCTTGAAGATTAACTACTATACTTGACATGCCAGAGCCACAGCTTACCTGATTTGAACGCCAGAGTACATGTGATTATAGATGTCGTTATCCTCCAAGACTCCATGGCCATTGTCATAGAAGTAAACACCAACCTGCAGACAAGCACGCACAATTCAGAGGCAATTTACACTGATTCGTATCTATATAATATCTATCGCGAATGCACTGTTCATTTGCACTAAAATACTGAAAAACTAGTACACGTGGGGAATGATTTGAAGACGCCAGAGCCCACGTATTCACTCCAGTACCGATCTGATCTAGCGCTGTATAAACGCTTGGAATCTGTTCAGAGGGGGGAGGGGTGGCAGCCGATCCGTTTTCCCTCAGTCACTTAACTTACAAAATACTTAATATTTTCTAATCACATAAATATCATTAACGGACTGTTGACAGAGAAAGAGAGCATGCACCTATGCTTATTTGTGTCTATGCCTTCCTGGCATGGAATGGAGAGGGAAAGGGCATCAGAGTTTGCTACATTGAAATATGAAAAATTGTGAACTGACATGCTCAGGGGTGATAGTGAAAAAAAACCCTGAGCCTGAACCTTTTCCCCTGCTCTAACGACGACGACAAGATACTGCATAGTGGCGCAACGTAGGCCTATTTTGACACATTACTAGGCTGATAGTAGAAGAAAACCCTGAACCTCTAACATTCTCTGAGATAAGAATAACCTAATGGCTAATTATTATGAATGTTTTTATTTTTGCAAACTCTGTCAAGCCTGAAATCAGGCATGGAGCCTGAATACTATCAGCCCTGCATGCTTTAAAATGTGCATTAATTGTACCAGCTGAAAGAAAAAGAAAAATCCGCACTCACAAATTAAGTGTCATTATTTATTTATAGATTACCACCATGTCCAAAAGCAAACGTGTTTCGGCTATCAAGCCTTCATCAGTGCGTGGTTTTCTTCTTCTTTCAGTTGATACCTTTTATAGCTGAAACGCTAAACGTGGTACCACGCATTGATGAAGGCTTGATAGCCGAAACGCGTTTGCTGTTGGACATGGTGGTTATCTATAAATAAATAATGAGACTTAATTTGTGAGTGCGGATTTTTCTTCTTCTTTCAGTTGATACCTTTTATCGCGCACCCAAAGACATTCATTTTTTCCAAGAAGTTGAGCGAGTCCTCTGACAAAACTTAATTGTACCAGGACATCCTCACTTGTGAACCACGTTCTTGGCATGATGTTGCATTTTTGTTAAGCTCATTATGATAACATTGACGGACTATCAACAAAAACAGGGAGAGAACGCACCTGTAGCCTATGTGAGTGTTTTTTGCTGACATAACCGTCATGGTCTGGAGAAATGTGTATCATAATCACCAATTGTAACCGACTAGCAAGTGCATGTCTCCGGTGACGGCTTCAATCATGAAGTGAGCCCCTCATTCGAGTTGGCACGATATGTTGGAGTTTCTTTTGGTTATGAAAAAATCAGGTGGTGCGCTCAATACCTTAATAGACCTATGCGACAGTGCCCATCTTTGACGATGAATAAACTCAAAGTTGAAAGATAGTAGCCTGAAATTTGAAGCACTCATCAGATTTCTTTTGAGAGAAAGAGAGGCACTTTTCTTTTTTCGTCTCGCTGTCCAGTTACGAAAGGGAGAGACCTCGTTTGCCCATTAGTGTAGGACAATTATGAACTCGTATGGTTAAATATCCATAGGCTACTTATCAGTGGAGGTTATCAAATCAGTGGAGGTCATCAAATCTGTAGTCGATGTGAGAGAAGCCCAGCTTCTATCAGTTTACCGCGGTTTGCGCTGACGTGATGGGTCATGTGACTAGTGAATCAGCCGCCCCCAGTTTTTTTTAACACAAATTTGATCCGCTAGGCTAGACTGAACAGGGTGAAAGGTTAAAAGGTCAGAGGTGGATGGCCTCGCACCTGTTTGCCGCTGTGGATACGGTTTCTCCTGAGCACAGGCGTGCTGCCGGTGGTGACCCAGACTCCAGCCAGCGTGTTGCTGTAAACCTCATTCTCCTCGATTACCCCCTGGCCCTTCTCATGCTGCGCGGGAAACGAGAAACACATACACATTAGTCAAACTCACTGTACTCAAAATATATGTAACAACAAGGGTTAGCATAGAAGATTGAAAATGTGTTTGACCGGTCTCCAATGTGCAGTTACACTTAACATAGATTAAACATTAAAGTGACACCCTAGTTAGTCAGAGTCTTGTAGACAAGGAGATTTTTTTGATATTCCAAGGCAAGGGGTGCATCCCAATATGTGACCTTGCCTCCTCCACTTGTGCTTGTCTCCTCGTCCCGCCTCCTGGCCCCTCCTCCGTGGAGAAAACGATAAAGTTTCCCAGCTGTCAGCCTCGCCACAACAACTTTTGAGGGACTGTTTTTCATTCACCATCCCAATTGCAAATGAGAAAAATACTCTACAATTGAGCTTTTGCAAGATATTGAAATATAACGCTGTTGTCAGTGATGTCATCATGACGAGAAGCAAGTGGAGGAGGCAAGTGGAGGAGGCAAGGTCACATATTGGGATGCACCCCAAGTAATTGCAGAGGTGGGTGGTGCTAGGCTAGCGCAAATGACAGCTCTTCGGTAGCCTCTCACTAAACTGTATTATACCCAGTCCACAAAGCGAGCGCCAGAAGCAATTTTATTAACTATGCAAGACTGTCGACATGAATGCCGATCAAATGATTGAAGCACTGCTAGTATTGACATACCACATAGATGCCTCCGTGCTGTCCATCGTGGATCTTGTTGTGTCGTACGATGGGGCAGCTGTTGGTGCGGATCTGGATGCCAGCTAGCGCATTACCGTAGATGTCGTTACTCTCGATCAGGCCCCGCCCATCACCGAAGATGTAAACGCCGCCTTGGTTACCATTGAAGATGGCATTACCCCTGATACAGAGACAACAATACTAATATGTAAACACTGACTTGCTCTTGTGATGCAGACAAACTATGATGTTCAAGCCGGTGTTAAAGTGATACTGTCCCATTTTTGGAAATAAGCTTATTTTACACCTCCCCTTGAGTTAAATGATAGGGTTTTACCATTCTCCTGTACTCTCAACCGTTCTCTGGGTATGGCAGTGTAAATTTTACCTCCAAGCTAGCAGTTAACATTGAGTCCTATGAGACCAGCTGGCGGCTAACTGGTCTCGTAGGACTCAATGTTAACTGCTAGCTTGGAGGTAATATTTGCACTGCCATAGCCAGAGAACGGTTGAGAGTACAGGAGAACGGTAAAACCCTATTATTTAACTCAAGGGGAGGTATAAAATAGGCTTATTTCTAAAAATGGGACAGCATCACTTAAACACCGGCTTGACACTAAATGGAGACGGCATCACCCAATGGAAGTGTTTCTCAACCAGGGGTATGTCAACCAAAAGGGTACGTGAGCACACTGCAAAGGCTACGTGGGTATAAAAGTTGGTAATAACAAACGTATGGAGCATAGTCGTCTTGGGATAGAGGAAGTGACATGAGCATGAGTGAGGGGGTACTCAGGGTATGACAAAAAAGGCTTAGGGGTACGCAAGACAGAAAAGGTGGGGAAACACTACACTATAAAACTGCTAACCAAAGTCGGACACCGGTAGTCTTCCCAAGCACCAGACGTCATCAATAGCCACTGAGCCCAAGCACACATGGACAACGTCAGACCAATACAATGGCATCAGGATGCACTACCTAGCTAAAATAATGATCATAAATATATTGAGCCCAAGCACACAGCAGATGTAATGAAGCATGTCATCGTCACAATAACACTAGAATGCAATGCAGCATGCATGTAGCCCAGTGGTTTGCATCCTTTTTTTAAATTAATGCCCCCTGGAACTTATCATGGGCCTCCCAGCACCCCCTTGATCTCATATTAAGTCTGCCAATGCCCCCCCCCCTTAGTATTTAAAAAATAGAATAGACTAATGCCCCCCCAATGGCAACAAAGCAACGCCCCCCCCTCACCAATATCCTTCCCAACGCTCATCTAAGGCTCCCCCACGTACCTGATGGTGGGGTCGCTGTTGGAGGTGATCCAGACGCCAGCAAAGTTGTTTGCATAGATCTTGTTCTCGATGAACTGCCCACGGCCCTTCTCGTGCACGTAGATGCCGCCCGTCTGGCCGTGGTGGATCTCGCAGCGCACCACCGTGGGATTGGCGTAGGCCTTCACCTCGAAACCTGCTATCCGGTTACGGTGGATGTTGCAGCTCTCAAAGTAGCCCTGGAGGAGAACAGGGGGATGAGGGGGGAGAGAGGAGGAGGGAGGGAGGGAGGGAACGAGAGAGGAGGAGGGGGGAGAGGGAAGGAGAGAAAGGAGGAGGAGAAGGAGGAGTAGTAACAGGGGATGGGGAAGAGAGAAGAGGAGAATGGAGGGAGAGGAGGAGGAGGATGATGGGATGAAACAGGGGAGGAAGAGGAAGAAGGGGAGGGAGGAATAAGCAGAGAAGGAAGATGGAAGAATAATGTCAGTACTGTGACATTACAGATGCACCGTGTGTGTGTGTGTGTGGGCGCAAGAATGTGAGAGCATCAAAAAAAAAGACAACACAGCAGTGGATGGAACTGCATGCATTTAAAAAAAAAATTCAGCCTCAACGTTAAGGCTGTCTGGGGATTTCGCCTCAGGATGGCAACACGAATCCTGGCACATACACACACACACACGCACACACGCGCACACACACACACACACACACACACACACACTTCTAGTGCAGGTACTGATTCCTAAATGCAGAAGGGGAAAGTAAGTGGAGTAATAGCATGCGGCGTGATACGCACCATGCCGTGGTCAAAGGTGAAGACCCCCACATCTCTGCCATGGTGGATGTGGTTCCGTCTGATGATTGGGTTGCCATGGTTCTTCACCCAGATTCCAGCCAGGGCGTTATTGGAGATCTCATTGTCTTCATAGATGCCCTTTAGAAGCAGAGGGAGAAAGATGTATTATCTTTAGAGATGCACCGGATCCTGATTTTTAAGATCCTGCCATATACCGGATCCACTGCTTAAGATCCTGCCGGATCCAGAACCGGATACCGGGTCCTACGAAAGGGTTGAAACACATACCCTACTCGCACACGTGGGCCCTTTTTATTACGTTGGCTCAAGCTATTTTTTAGACTCAATGGCTTACTGCCACACTGCCTGCACTGGCCGCTTTCAAAGTTCTTTCACTCCATGCAGCAATTGGGGTTGTGAAAGACTGACTGAAAAACCTAGGCTAGAGATGCACCAGATCCTGATTTTTAGGTAACTGCCGGATACCGGATCCACTGCTTAAGATCCTGCCGGATCCGGATCCTGTGAATCTCTAATTATCTTAAACAAACATCGGTAACACTTTCTATGAAGCCCATATCTATAGCGCATTATGAGCACATTCATAACAAATTATAATGCGCATCATAATTATAGTGCATTATGACTACACTTTTAACGCTTCATGATGGAGTATATCAACAGTCATGAATAACTATAAATCTAGCTTATAATGCATTATAAATCTTAGGATGTTTTGAGTAATCGTGAATGGTTATAAACTACAGGCAGTGAAGGGGCTTATAATGCATTATAACGGTCATGATGCACTATGACTAATTATGATGCGCATTATAATTTGTTATAAATGCACTCATAATGCGCTATAGATATGGGCTTCATTGAAAGTGTTACCCAAACATCTTCTAGAAGAGCAAGCTAAATAAAGCCTGAACTTTTCCGGGATCCATGTGATGTCAAGCAAACGCCCCTTTAGAGGACCTTTAGGAGACTTAAGGTTGAGAATGAATGGAGTTCCCTTAGCGCTGTAGATGGCGGTAGAGCACATCTCATGCAAGCTGCCACGAAACGGCACAGAAAGAGAAGAAGGAGAAGAGGGGACAATGCCCCCTTAAGCGCAGATTAGACTTCTGCAACTGCGAACGTAAAATGTCGCTTGGGTCTGGTCACGAACCAGCTTTGCATTTATGCATCTCCACCCGAGGTCTCATGTCGCGAGGCACATTGGAAATAGCGCGATTACCTTACATTTCAAGCGCTGAAGCCATTATTAAGCAATGTTGCTTTCTAGCTCAGTTAGCTAGTATGTTCCACACAAACTACGAAGACAATGTACTGTTATCATTATTTGACATAGCTAGTCTGTTTTTACGTGCATAAAATGAAAGCACGGAAACTGACTCTGCCGATGTGTGTTTACATTCTGTGGAGGAGAACAGCTATGGTACTAAGACAGCAGGCATTGTGCCGCGAATGTTTAACTGATGCATTGTTTGTTTGTTACTTAGCTTGTAGCTTCATGTATTAACACACACTAGAGAGAAAGCATGTATTTAACAGAATATAGACAGGTTTGCTCTCGCAAACTACCACCACTGTGCTGCAACGAGAACAAGGGAGTAGTGAGACGACCAATCACAGCACATTTTTGTCTGCGTCCTTCGCATCCGCTCGGATAGTCAGGATTTTTTGAGGCGCTCGACAACGGGCGCAGAGCCTCTGCGCGGGGGGCTTGCTCTACTAGAAGATGTTTTGCCTTAAATAGATCCCGCTCAAATGGAAGGGCATGTGTAGGCCCTTAAGGACATAGGTAGCAAGATATTGGCTTCAAAGATCAGGTAATACAGTCATTCAATTGAATCACAAAGAATAGACATTGGCAAACATGGTACAGTAGTTCAAAGTTTCTATGCTTTCACTTTCATACATGTATTCAAAACGTGTGCACTACTGAGTCATTACATTAAAACTGAAGGACTAAACATGATAGCTGGTTTATACACCAGCCTATATACTTGATGTTCTAAATACATACCGGTACATCTAAAATGCTTGTTGAGAGCACAGGTGCGTGTTAAAAACTGAGTAATGAAAGTGTGACTTTTTTTTACCTGTGCATGGTCCGTTATGTAGAGGCCCACGTTCTCACAGTCGCTGATGTTGCAGTGTTTGATGGTTGGACAGGCACCCTGGCCACTTACGCACACAGCAGAACCCACTGCAGAGGGAACACACATACACACACTCAGCTTTGGCAGGAGTCGAGCACCAACATGCGAGAAGTAAAGTGGGGGGGAGGGGAGGAGCACTGTCAAGAAACGCACAATAGCGCACCCAAAAACCTGTCCTGACCAAATGCTCCAATGTGGGTTTGCCTTGACTTGGGCTGTGTCTCAAATGCCGCACTTGTGCACTTCAGGCACTGTTTTTCAGTGCCTAGGGCGCTCACGGTGAAAATTTCAGTTGAGCAGCCAGTGCACTGAAAATGCCAGGATGATCCCCTAACAATGGCGGAAAAATGCAGTGCTTGAATGATGGACACTGCACGCACTAAACGGCGGCCATGTTGACTATGACACGGAGGAAATGTGGCATTCAGTTCAGTAGAAGAGTTAGGTCAACAGTCTCCTAATTCTGTAAGTAATGTTGCTGGGACACCAACCTTTTCATGCCAACCAAAGTATTGTATGTGTGATTGTTGTCCTTTGGGGTGAAGGACATGGAAATACAAGCACCAGACGCTGTGCATTGTAAACAGTAGGCAACTCATATTTTGGCGAGCTAACTCCATGCTCAGCCGTCACTTCCAGCGAGGGCACAGTGCATAGTGCTCAAATTTTTCCACGACACTATGCACTAAAGACCTCAGTGCACTGTGTGCACTGTGCATTGACTGTCAGTGCACTGACAAAAGTGCGCCATTTGAGACATAGCCATGGAGACCAAGCTGTGTCTGTCGGACTGCAGCGTCGCCCACCATCACCATTGCTGCTCTCTGCTGAAATTGTATTATGAAGACTTGACGTTTTACAACTTAGCTTAGCTCTTTGGACTGATGCAACCTATTGTGATATAATGTAGTGTAGTGTAATGTGGGTTCGTATAATGGTGTAATGTAGTGTAGTGTAATGTAATGTACTCTGATGATGGTTAACATACCAGTGCAGGTGCTGCGGATGATGCAGTGGTCGATGATGGGACTGCAGTTGACCGTGATCTCAAGGCAGTGATGAGCGTTATGGTGCTGTGCCGACTTGTCATCAGGGTTAAACTACACAAGGAGAATCACACACACACACAAAAAAGTATTCCAGATTTAGCATCATGACATTGTCAATAATTCCTAACTTTTAAAACGGTTAACTATTTTGACACTGTGTTACTGTAAAAGTGTATTTGCCACTTACCTTGATGGTCATATATCCTACATATGCGTCTTCCGAGCCCTCCATGAACACAAATGTAGAGTCTCTCGTGTTCTCAATGATGACTTTATCAGCTACTTTACCAGGAGCTGAAATTGGGACACAACAAATGACATAAATTGAATAAAGAAGAGAAAACACAAGAGTTGTGATTTACACCAAAGTGCATTTGCACTTTGCGTGCGTGCGTGCGTGCGTACAACCCTACAGCACGCACCTGCTCCTATCATGGTGATGGGCGACTCGATGTATATCCACTCGTCAGTGTAGATGCCGGAGTGGACGAATATGAGGCCGTCAAAGTGGGCCTCCTGCACGCCACCCAGCGCGTCCTCAATGGTGTCGTAATACTGCAGACAGGGGAGGAGGACAAGGGAACGGAGAGATGTACACACAAGCAGGGAGCGTTACTTAAATCGGCAACCAGCAGAGTATTCCAAGAACCTGGCTTAAGTTACCCTTCAGGTAGTGGTAAGTCATATAATAAAAAGAGCCTTTTTAGCCAGGGTTCTAAATTAACTTCTCATCATCAGCCAAAATTGCCGGTAGATGATAATCTAACCAGCCACACTCACTAATGGGTCAAAGTGGCTAGTAAGTTGTTTTTTTCCTCAGAAAAACTGAAATTTCGCCAGTATTTGGCTGGTTGACTGGTGTTAATTTAGAGACCTGATTATCACTAATGTTCATGGAATACCTCCCAGATAAACAAATAACGGTTACACTTAAATGTACGTGTCGCTTCATAATACATTCATAGCAGTTGTTATATACTTTGCATGAAGGATTCATGGCTGTTTCGTAAGGCATTCATACCAAACCTTTCATAGACATGAAACACAAAAGGACGGCAACTTGTCAAAATCAGTAATCATTGAGGGCTTAGGACAAAACCCACAATGCTGCTTTGTTTAACTTTTATTTTGACAAGTTGCTGTCCTTCCATCCGTTAGATTCACGAAAGGTTTGGTATGAATGGGTCATGAAACAATCATGAATGCTTCGTGCAGACTTCCTAACAGCTGCTATGAATGTATTATGCAGGAACATGTTGAGGAAAGTGTTACCCAAATAACACTCTGAGACCCACGGCATCAAGGCCTGGGTTAAGTGTAACAGCCTTCTCCCTTTGTTTCACTCACCAGCATGTTTTCTCTGCCTTTGTATCGCGCAGGGTTGCTGTAGAAATGCTCCGCGAAACCAGGTTTGACGTGTGCTCCCTTGTACTGCAAAGACACAGGCATACAAGCAAGTCAGGCTGTGTGTTCAATTCAGCCACATGTATGGAACATCAACCTGCCACGACACTGAGCGTTATTACTACAGGACCAGCTGCAGGCCACTAGTTAACTAGAGCGAGGCCCGGGAGAGAGAGAGAGCGAGAGAGAGAGAGCGAGAGCGAGAGGGAGAATTCAATAAAGTAAAATTAATTTTAATTATTATTAATTAATTAATACATGTTTACTGTATTTAATTAGTATATGTAAACCATATGTTATGCTTTGGCAATACATTTCCTTTTCCTTGTCATGCCAATAAAGCCCATTGAATTGAGAAGAGAAAAGAATTGAATTTAATTGGAGAGAGAGAGAGAGAGAGAGAGAGAGAGAGAGAGAGAGAGAGAGAGAGAGAGAGAGAGAGCGAGAGCGAGAGCGAGAGTGCTTCCTACCAGCTGCTGAAAGCTCTCCTTCCAGGGGTTGGGCTGCTCGTACTCGTCAGGGTTGATCTGGTAGAACTTTCCAGACTCAGGGTGCATCATGGGACGCGTGTACTCAAACACGTCCATGTATAGCCTCTTCCTGTAGCGACACACACACACATTAATGCACCACACCACACGTCACCTGAGGTAATAATTATGCAAAGGGGGTGGAAGACTAGAGATACTACTTGTGGTTTTGTGACTACGGCAGATAAGTACAATTTGTGGTTTTATATCAGTACGACACTGAAGCCAAATGGATCGCCCATGGGAGGGTTAATTAATTGCTCACACATTCAGTTCACACTTCAACACACATCCAGGCAGGTGACTAGACTTGGTTTCTCTACCCTGCAGGGCCCTGCAGACTATGTAGCAGGCAC
The DNA here is from genome assembly GCF_034702125.1 of Engraulis encrasicolus. Classification (NCBI taxonomy): domain Eukaryota; kingdom Metazoa; phylum Chordata; class Actinopteri; order Clupeiformes; family Engraulidae; genus Engraulis; species Engraulis encrasicolus. The sequence goes on from NC_085880.1 coordinate 35,644,299, forward strand.
TACGATAAGGAAGTGAGGGTAGAGTTGACCGACACTGAGCACATAGTGTAGTATATTTTCTTGAGAAGTGACAAAACCTGCTTCAGTTTAAAGCTACGCCTGAAACTGCAACCCACCTTGTAGATTGTACAGTAAGACACTGAGAAACTGAGGCACAAGCCTGCGAGTACTCCCCATAAGAAGTTATGAAGAAGTAAAGCAGAATGCACGCAGTCAGAAGCAGTGAGTGCATCTTAATATGCAACCTTGCCTCCTCCACTTGCTTCTCGTCATGATGACATCACTGACAACAGCATTATATTTCAATATCTTGCAAAAGCTCAATTGTAAAGTCTTTTTCTCATTTGCAATTGGGATGGTGAATGAAAAACAGTCCCTCAAAAGTTGTTGTGGCGAGGCTGACAGCTGGGAAACTTTATCGTTTTCTCCACGGAGGAGGGGCCAGGAGGCGGGACGAGGAGACAAGCACAAGTGGAGGAGGCAAGGTCACATTTTGGGATGCACCCAGTGTTGAAAGAGTGCTCAACATTGGATGAAAAAGTAAGGTAGGTCACATACACAGATCTTTTTTGTATCAATCAGAGGTTGCCAACCTATTCCAATTTGGGGCCCACTTGGAATTTTTTTGGGACCCACCTCTGACCCAATAAACAATACAACAGCAAAACAAACAAATATTATTTTGATGTTTAGATTTCAAGGCATACTTGGAACATCTTTGAGTCCCCACCAGTGGGCCCTAGCCCACAGTTTGAGGATCACTGGCTTAAATGATAAGCCGTACCCACAGCATTTGGCCAGTTGGCTGCTGCCAACGTCATGCCCTGAGAACGAATAAGGTATACATGCACACACGCACGCACGCACGCACGCACGCACGCACGCACGCACGCACGCACGCACGCACGCACACTTTGTTGCGCTCTCTCACCATAGGATGGGGTCATTGGCGAGCTCAGTGAAGCGTTTGCATACGCAGGCGGCACGGCACAGGTCCTGCTCCAGCAGGTAGGAGAAGATCTTCAGGACCACCTCGTCAGGTAGCCTCACCTGGAGGTACTGCTCTGCCGGGGCCGCTGGAGACAAGACACGACACAACAGGTGAGGTGAGGTGAGGTGAGGGAGAACCGGTGAGGTACACACTCAGTTGAGATATATCGCAGGATTCACAATCAAAACAACGATTAAAGGTGGTTAGTGCAGGTTTAACAACCACTGATGATTAACAGGTACTTAAAAGCACTCACGATATGTACTGTATACCATTGAAAAATTCTATGAAATGGTGTTAGTAGGAAAAAATAACTTCCACTTTTTCCATATAATGTATTTTATGGAGCCTAACCAAATCAAATATGGATAATATGTGCTACTAACAGGAAAGTGGTGAATTGTTTTAAATCTTAACCTGCACAACCACCTTTAAGGCTCATAGGTTATTGATCTGATATAATCCAGGAAAAATAATAGTGGTTTAATCCATACTGTAGTGGTATTCGCTGTGGTTGCACCACCTGACTTCTGCTACTAAAATTGTCAAAGACCATGAATCCATTCAGTGAGATCACTAATTTAATGATCAATGTTCCAAATGTGGCGATGTTGGTAGTGAGAGCGCCACAGTAATAATCACTGGTAATTGGAAAATGTCCCATTTGATTCAGGCTCTGTATCTGGCAACAGCCATTTAGGTTTTTGATTGTGTGCACATGTTTATTGGTCCTTAGTATTTCTTCACACATTTCTATTGTGTATGAGTGTGTTTCCATATGTTGCCATGTCTGTCTGTGCGTCTGGCTCTTACCTGGTAGGTCTTGCAGTTTGCCAGATACTCTGGCTCGCTTGGCTCTGTGGCCAAAGTTCTCTGTAGCTGAAGTCGACGCACCCTGTGGACAGAAATTGAGGCGATTAAAAAAATATATATATGTAGATGAAGCACTTAGGAGAACAGTTGGGTGATTGTAGTGGAAACAAAGACATTACAATAAAAAGGCTAAAAGACATGACAAAACAACCAAATTCATTTAGTGATGAAATCACAGAGACCGAAACCAAGTAAGCCCGGAGCAGTAGACATTAGCGAATGATGTGTGGGGCACCTAAATTAGGTCGTTACCCCAAATGGCCTTTATCTAAATGCCAGCCGCCGCTAATGAAGGCACACCTCTGAACGACCAAACAGAACAGATTGAAGCATCACCTTTGCAATGGGGGAGATAAATCAACATGGCTGCAGAGTTAGCGACAGAGCCAGAGAGCGCCAAGTAGCAAGTCGCGATTCCATCAGTCGCAATGAATTAAGCAGGAGATTTTTTTTTTAAACTCTTTTCCTCATTATGAAGACAACTAGATTTTCACATGACGACAGTTCACATTAACCTGACTTTAAAATGTGTTAAAAAAAAATGGGATATTGTAACCACTGCAGGCTACAACTGCTCCTGAATTTAGCAGCAATGAGTGAACGAGCATAGCTAGCAAATACAGAAACTGTTCTTCCTCCCAGAGGAAAGAAAAATCTTGGTTCCAGTTTTTACCACTGAAGCTTCCTCTTCCTCTCAGAGTAAGAGTTTGTTCCCTCAAAGTAAAAGCTATGAGCAACCATTTTTGTCCCCGTGTCTCAATCCACGCACTTGTGCACTGGGCCAAGGGCACTCACGCTGAACATTTCGGTTGAGTCAGTGCACTGAAGGCGCCCAGATGATCCCCCAACAATGGCGGAAAGCGCAGTACTTGAAGGATGGCACTGCACGCACTAAAGAGCCGCCATGTTGACAATGAAACGGAGGAAATGTGGCGTTCAGTTCAGTAGAAGAGTTTGGTCAACAATCTCCTAACTCTGTAAATAAGGTTGCTGAGACACCAACCTTTTCATTCAAACCCAAGTATTGCATGTGTGATTGTTGCCCTTTAGGGAGAAGGAAATGTAAATACAAGCACGAGACGCTGTGCATTGTAAACAGTACCCAACCAATATTTTGGCGAGCTAATGCCATGCTCAGCCGTCACTTCCAGCGAGGGTTCAATGCATAGTGCTCAAAGTTTTCCACGACATTATGCACTGAAGACCTCAGTGCACTGTGTGCACTGTGCGCTAACCATTAGTACACTGACACAAGTGCATGGAATGAGAAATACAGTGCGAGTAAGCGTAAGTGCCCGAACTGGGATATATAAAATAACGACTATAGTCGTGAAATTCAGAGATGCAATGGATTATTACGATGCAATTCCTAACTAATGAAATATTGTTTAGCTTATTTTTTGGCTTATCTTGATGTCTGTTATTCAATTATTAGCAGCCCCTGCGGTCTCCCCAGGGATCACCGTCCCCTCACCGGTCTAGTATGCAGTGCTACTACTTGCCTCCATGCTGGTCTTGCTGGCTGGGCAGGCTGTTCTCTTGGGTAGCAGCTTCTTGCGTAGCTGGTAGGGACTGTTTGGAGCTCCCGGGTTGCCAGACTCTTCTGCCACCATCTCTGCAGGGCCCTCTTCATCTGAGGGGACAAGAAGGAGCACAAAAGCTCAGCAAAAGGTGTGGGATGGTCCGTTTGTGCGCATGTTCCTCTGGGACAGTGGTTCCCAACCTTTTTCTTGTGGGACCCATGTTTCTACTATTGTAAGCTTTGGTGACCCAACCATGCCAGTGCCCGCACGAGAGGGAGTCACAAGATGCCCTCTGTTTCCTGCGAAAACTAATTTTAGTTATTTTATTCCTCAATTCGTCTTTGGTCAAATATAGAATAAATGTTTAATGTAGCACTTACAATTTGTTGCTTCTATGCATTTATTAATTAAATGCTTTGTCTTTTATTCAACATGGGCTATATATATTTAAAATGAAACCCCTTAAAATCAAGAGGGCTCCGCGACCCCCTGTGGATCTTTGGCGACCCATGAGGTGGGTCCCGACCCATAGGTTGGGAACCACTGCTCTAGGAGTGCCTTGGGAGGTGTGTGTGTGTGTGGTGTGGTGTGTATATCAGTCACCATCTGCAAAAGCCTTTTCATTTACCGAAAAGAGCACAAGCCAGATGCTCAGTGCTTCACACAAATCCACACCAATACAATACTATTACATTTCACATCGCTATAAGGGTTTTGTACAGCAATTCTTGTCCCTAACAATATACGGACACATTTTTAAAGCAAACTTCTTAACTCTCCCTCAACTGCTTCCTCTTTTCCACGCTCTGTGCATGACATGTGAATGTTTGTGCGTGTGTGCGCTCAGCTCACTTGTGCATGTTTTGTGTGCGGCCTTCCTGAGGCCCCATGAGTGAGTGAGTGACAGGCTGTAGTAATATTTGCCCGCATTCCTCTCTTGCACAATGGCGGCTATGAGCAGCTACCGCCAACGCTAGGAGGCAGCCAATCACAACACTGTACTGTTCCTTCAGCACCCAAGGACACATGTCTGTCAAGATGCTCACAAACCACCTCAACGAGAGAGAGAGAGAGAGAGAGAGAGAGAGAGAGAGAGAGAGAGAGAGAGAGAGAGAGAGAGACAGAGAGACAGAGAGACAGAGAGACAGAGAGACAGAGAGACAGAGAGACAGAGACACAGAGACACAGAGACACAGAGAGGCACACACACAGAGAGAGAGAGAGAGAGAGAGAGAGAGAGAGAGAGAGAGAGAGAGAGAGAGAGAGAGAGAGAGAGACAGAGACAGAGACAGAGACAGAGACAGAGAGAGACAGAGACAGAGACAGAGAGATACACATAAGGCACGTTCAAAGAACAAAGAACCATATTGGTGCTAATTCCCGCAACTAATCTCAAACCGGACAGCGTGTTCATGCTGCAATTCTGAGCGTTTGGGCACCGAAAGTTTGCGATGCAAACAGCAAAATGCTTGGTTTTTTTTCTCAACAAGACTGTGGACGTCAGCAGGTTCAGTATGAATGTGGGTGGTTTGCAGGGAAGCAGATAAGTTCTGAACATAACTGGTGCGGGCAAGGCCACCAGCACCATTCTGGTCGGCCTGAAACCAGTAACAGAGATGCGTCCAGGTCAGCAGGCCCCCTCTGCGTGCCTTAACCTCAATAACTGCAGAGACCGAGCTCGCGACCCCCGGGTAGCGCGCACACGCACACACACGAAACAGAATGTGAAAGTACAGTGTAAAACGTATGGGTCCACTGAGCTAAGAAAACAAAATCAATGGTTAGGCATGTAACCACCAGCGTTCCATGACTTTCAGATGACCGACCAGGCAATGCCGAAAGCAGTCAGATGGTCAGGACAAACGAAATATAGCCAAGTTTCTTGCGTTCTTGCCAAATGTGCCAGAACTTGACATTAGCAAAACAAATAATGCTGCTAATCTGAGGTGTTTCTCGACAATGTTGTTGCTAAGTTAGTTCTTAGTCAAGTTCTTACTTGGTTGCAATGCAACATTGGTTACCAAGTAAGTTGGTTGCAATGCCCATTGGCCAAGCAACCAAGCAAGATCAAAGCATTGACGGGCTAGCCCAGCGGTTCCCAAATTAATTCTGCTGGGACCCCCTTTTGGATCTATGAATATTCTTGCGACCACCCCTCCCACATCTTTCCTGGTTAACACCAGACCTAATCACAAGTGAGATTAGGTCTGGTGAGTTGCCTATTGTAAATTCCGTATGGGGCCGGAATACTTGGCTATTATGACACAATGCTCTGCTGTCTGATTGGGCAGAGAAACTGTTAAGGTCGGAATGCTTGGCCATTATGACACAGATCCCATGATCTTGTACGTTATGAGTCATCCTCGCCATACTGTCTTCCAGATCGAAACGATTGTGTAGAACTAAAGGCAATATGGGAGTTCCCAGGCTATCCCACATCATATTCCACATGCAATTTTTATTGTGTTGCTAAATGTTGCCATCATTGACATACATAATCGTCCGTGTTTTATGCAAGCATCCCTTTCCCTCCACGACCGCCCTGCAGGACGTCCGCGATCTCATAAGGGGTCCTGACCCACCAGTTTGAAAACCCCTGGACTAGCCTACGGGACAGTGTGAGATCCAGGCACTGGGGGCTTAAAGGGGCAAAGCAAGGACACCCAATCCCACAGAGCTGTTAGCAGAGCACTGGTAGTGTGCAGGCTAGTAGATGCGTACTCTGGCCTATTGGTACATAGCTGAGAATTAATCTTCCAGCCCAATACTGGTCAATGGAAGATCAAAGCACTTGGTCACCAAATCCAGGCGTTGGGAGCTTCAAGAGGGCGAGCAGGGAAACCCAGCCCCATGGAGGGCCCTTCCTGACAGATTGGAGGCCCCCACAGCCCTGGGGCAGCTGAGAGGGGGGAGGCAGGGGACCCAGCCGAGCACTGAGGGGCCAGTGGGGAGGCCCAGGGGTTGTTTTTGGAGTACATCATAGACTAAGTTAGAGAGAGAAGAGAGAGAGAGAAGAGAGAAGAGAGAGAAGAGAGAAGAGAGAAGAGAGAAGAGAGAGAAGAGAGAAGAGAGAAGAGAGAAGAGAGAAGAGAGAGGAGAGAGGAGAGAAGAGAGAGGGGAGAGAGGGAGAGCAGAGAGAGAGAGAGAGAGAGAGAGAGAGAGAGAGAGAGAGAGAGAGAGAGAGAGAGAGAGAATGAGTGAGAATGAGTGAGAGTATGCATAGTGTGTGCGTGTGTGTGTGTGTGAGGGCATTACCCCAGTATGCCTTTGATGAGAGGCATGTGTTTGACCCAGGAACAGGCTTGACACCAATGCCTGAAGTTCATGCTGCACTCTCCCATTCTGGACATACTGACGGATATGCCTTCCTATAGGTGGCTATTGGATAAGGAACTCACAACAACCGACTATACGCATGAACGGCCATCCGGGTACTTTGCTCGTAAATGTCCGTTACGCCCCTTTGTGGGAGAAAGCAAACCGAATGTCTCATTAACTTATTACTACGTCGTCTAGTAGGGATGCAAATTATCGATTAATTCATTAATCATTAGTTGATAGCCTTATCGATCGACTTACGATTAATTGATAAGCGGCGTTTAACACAGTCCATGCTTCAGCCACGACTGTCTGGCTGTATTATTTGAAGAGCCGCACACATAACATGTTTTCAGCATGTTGCGCGTGAACAACGCTAGTCTACAGGTCCTTGTCTTTCGTTTATTCTTTCCCAACACCACCAATTGACTTGCAGTGGCTGTTTTCCACCACAAAAGGGCGTAAGCTCAACGCACATGGAAAACGTCATGCCGTTCATGCGTATTTAAAGAGGGCAGCAGACATACCATACCAGACCAGAACAGTGTCGCACCCTCTGACATCATAGGCCCCGGTGATTGCCAGTCACCAACTTACTTGGTTGCCAGTGGGTAACTGCATCCCATTCGCTACCCCCAATCTCTTCCCCAATTAACATAAGCAGCTAATCGTGCGCCAACATTCAATACAAACCGAATTGTAAGCTGGATGTATCGCAGCAGGGCTGTAACAGAATTTTGAAAGGACGCATCACAATTCTGCCTTCATGCACCGAGATATAGGTTTGTGGCTTTGCACGTCTTTTTGGTTCGATACAATATCATTACAGCCCCAGTAGGTAGCAACTAGGGATGCAAATTATCGATTAATTCATTAATCATTAGTTGATAGCCTTATCGATCGACTTACGATTAATTGATAAGCGGCGTTTTCCGCCTGAAATCTCCATGTTTCTCGAAAAAAAACCTACTAAATCTAAAAATTTCAATTAAATATTGAGATATAATACCACATTTAAGTTCTATTTCAATTCTTTAATCTAAAGGTGATTTAAATGTTGCCACTATTCACACCCCTCCTCACACACACTCTTCACATAGCCTACCCATTTCACCTGGGTCTGTTGTCAGTTGAATTGTCGATTAATTGCGATTAATGTTTTTTAATCGATTAACGCATTGATCGATTTAAGTCGATTAATCGATTAATCGTTTGCATCCCTAGTAGCAACTATGGGAAACATGACACCCGTATGGGCTAGAGTAGACTAGACACTTCCTAGTTCACAAGGGTACTAGAGCTGAGAGCTAACTAACTGTAGCAGCTGGTAGTGGAATGTGGAGTGTCACGGTCACACAGCCTCCCCCTAAACAGACAGGCAGGCTCACTGTAACCATAAACTGACTTGATGAGAGGCAGCAAATGGGGAAACTCTGGCTGGAGCAATTAGTGCTCACACATACACACTAAATGCATATCCAAACAAACACACACACACAAACACAGAAACTGAACCAACGCACCTGAATCTGACTTGCATAGATAATCAGCTTTTGTTTTGTGGCTGCAATCTCCTCCATACGGCCCAAGAAGAAAGCACAGCAGCAATCCCCATCACACAAAAGGACAAGGACTCTTCCACTGACTGCAAACAACTCCACGCAATCAGCAACCCCAATCAATTATAATTAGCCAGGTTACCCAATTAACAAGGTGGTGGCGATTACTCGCCTTGATCAAAGGCACTATAACTGGTACCGGTGTTCTGTCGAGATGAGCTGCCTCGTCGAGATGAGCTCCCGGTAGCCAAACTCGACAGTGACATCCTATCTATTTATGCTGCCTCGTCGAAATTAGCTACCTTGATTTTCATTCCGTGGAGACGTTTCAATAACTTGCCAATAAAATATTGATTGTTTATTTTATTTTGGCTACAATTTTAAAACGAGCAGCGTGTCTCGTCCGTGCCTTTAGACTTTTCCGGAGAAGTTTCTAATAATAGCCAACTATTAGCTAATAACTTGCCTATAGAATAGGCCTATTGATTGTTTAGGCTATTTTATTTAGTAGGCTACTATTTTAAAACGAGCAGCGTGTCTCGTCCGTGCCTTTAGACTTTCGCGGAGAAGTTTCTAATAACCAACTCAATACTATAGCTTATAGGCCTATAGAAAAGAACACAGCTCCTTTGAAAAAAAATCTGCAAATATTTAAATCCACGCGGAACGCGTCTGTTCCCAGGACATGACACGAGTCATAATCTAGCCTAAGTGAGAGAGCTTTTGCTTCGCATTTGGTAGGTCTGTACATTTCGGGCTGGCATGCATGCCGCATAAGAGAAGTCTGATGCAACGTTGGGTGTGGGAACTAAATTGCTTGCATTCTCTTAAACAGACACAGCCTGTCTAATGACACAGGTGTTATTTAGGAGAAGTGAAACGCAACGAGAGAAAGCCTGGCCTAGGTCAGATTTTCTTAAATCAGTAGGGTTGATTATTAATACGTTAATACGTTTGATTATTAGAACAAGTTTGACGCGGGGTAACTTTGCGCAAGGAAATTGAGAGGGTGTGCGCTAAAAATGACCCAGTGGGGTTGTGCAATGCATCTCTCTCACCAGCGTCTGTGGCACGGATGTTTCCCTGTTCTTACCTATTAGGCCTACTTAGCGTTGCGTTGTTGCAGTTGATATTTCACATGTTCAAGATCAGCTGTTTGGTAGCTCAGCTCGATGGGCAATCAGCCGCAGAAGTCGCGGCGTGGAGGTGTGCATGCGTGCGCATGCTCAGTAGCTAAAAGGAGCTCATCTCGACAGGGAGCTCATATCGACAGGACACCGGTTTGCCACCTCCTGAAATCCCATTAAGCCTAGTGTAGTGGGTTAGCTACTAGCGGAAACAAGCCACCATTATTCCCAGTCATTAGCACCTGCGAGATATAGTACTAGGAGGCCGGCTCCTCATTACAGCTGCATTGGGGCACAAGAACAACACCGCCAGGGGAGAACAAAAGGGCTCCCCCCCCCAAATTACAGCCACAATAGACCTGGCCGGCCCGGTCGGCTGCAAAGACCCTTCCTTCACAAATGTTAATTTCGCCTTGTTGTCGTCATCCCTGAGAGCAACCCAACCAGCCGGTAGGCTTCCTTCATTGAAAAGCATTTTCACACAGAGAATGAGAACAACAGTCATCCTGATGCAACAGTGTGTGTGTGTGTGTGTGTGTGTGAGAGAGAGAGGATGATTGAGCACTTGCAAAGCCCATAAGGTCAGGCACCGGAGAACTATTGTAATTTTCCTCTAGTGGAAATGCCACATTTTTCTAACACATTGAAATCCATGTTTCTCTGAATGGGTCAAAGACGAGACGTGCATTTTTTTTGTTCCGCACTCATTTAACTATCAAAAAAGTAAATTAATGAATTTTGAATGTTATGCTGATAAACAGCATAGTCTGGTGTCTCATTTCAGTAACATTTAAAGAAAAATAATTGTGAATGTATGTGTTAAATAATCTCATAAAGTGCAAAAACGTCATTCAGTGTAATGGTCCGAACTTAAAAATCATCAATACATCCTTGAATAATTATGCAAAATGACGAACAAAATTCTTTTTTCACTCTCTGGGCATAATTCTAGAAGTGTTCTTGTTATTGTATCAAAAGCACGTTTCATTACCATTTTGTTTTGATATTCAAATCATCTGGGGACTTTTGTCCGGATTTTCAATTCCTTAGATATCATTCAGTGTAATAAGATCAACATGGTGCTTTTAAATCATAATAAAAAGTGATAGTCACACACAATCATCAAAAGGAACCCTAGGGACCCCTTAAGTGATGATGCAAAGGGAGAATCTTGTTCTTCAATAGTCAAAAATTCTGTATTTTTATCTTGTGGTAACAGCGTCCACAAAAACAGATGTCATTCAGTGAAATGTCAAAAAACACTTTTATACTCAGATATTCATCCAAACAAGCATATTTTCTAAATAGACATAGTAAACATTGTGGGTCAAAGTCATTGTCTCATGTAGGTGACTAACTGTGTGCTTGTAAAAAGGTAAAAATAAGGTGAAAAGTATTTGGTCGTCCTTCAGTGTAAGAGATGTCATTCAGTGACATGCAGTGTAAGGGCCATTTCATTCAGTGTAATCAGTTCATGGTTGTATATTAAGAATCAAAACGGCAATATAAGTTGCAATATTACTCTAAGATACAATAATATGATGATACTATTTGAAATTATGACTTTTATTGTTATTTCCATTATAACCTTGTTATTGCCATGTAGCATCCATATTACTGGGTAGATTCTGAAATCCCATGGGATTTTGGAAGTTGTACATGAATTATCAGAACACCCTAAGTCACAATCCCCGAAATATGCAGGTTAACAGACAAAAAATTATTTTTTATTGTTTTAGGCCTAAGTAGTAGCCTACCTCTAAGCTTGTGATATTGGAAGTTCTTCAAAACACATTTTAATGCCCCAATATTAAGTAAAATAGCAATTATTTGACATCTATTTCTGTTGTCACTCATTCAGGACGTTGAGTACTGTAGTATGATGGTTACAATATGATAGCAATGAAAAGTAGCTGTTTATATAGGCTTTTTTGCCAAGGCATCATTCAGTGTAATAGTTGTGGTCATTCAGTGAAATGCACATTTTTATGTGAAAATAAAGTCAAATTCTTACGAAACTTATTTGTTTAGCACAACAAATGCGGGGGCATACAACAAATGAATAATTGTGCATTTTAAACTGATTTTCTCTTCAGTGGAAAAACTTCTTAAAGCCAAATGGGTGAAATGCACTCGGTGAAAGACTACAAACACTGCAAAAACTATTTGCAAATGCCTTTTACTAAAAAATTTTAGGTTTGACGAAGACCTTAAATATAGGCCTTTACTATGGTATGTAGCTTATTTCAGTTTTTTAACGTCATCTATATGTTTTTTGCATTATCAACAGTTTAACACCGTATTACACTGAATGACATTTTATGGGTGAAAATGGGGTAAAATGCATGTTCCTTACTATTTTCTGAACAGAAAATAATAAACTTAATCACTCTACACTCCAATGTACCCAAAAAAGTTGAAGAACGGTGTCAGGGAACAGTTTTATTTTTTGGAGTCCTGAAAACCCTGTTTCGTCTTTGACCCGACTGTATTCAACAGTCGAACGACAAAAGTCAGACCTATACCTTGGTTCTGTGCACTTTTCAGAAACTCCATCCCTCTGTGTTTTATTAAAATGAACACAAATCATATTGGTGAAAATGGAACCATTCTGAAAAAGAAAACATTGTGAAAACCATGAGGGGTAGACAGCAAAACCTTTGTAAGCCAAGCTAGCACACAGCTTTGGTCGTAGCTCCCAAAGTACTGCCCTACAAAGGCAAAGTTAGTGCAATAAACTATTTCAACTCAAAATTGAGTTTAGATTGAAAATTGTCTTCATTACACCTGCACCTTGTGACAAAGCCTTGTGGTCCAAATGTGTCCCATTTTAGAGATATTGCTATGTCACATTTGCAGTAAGCTACAATATCCAATCTAATACCAAGATTATGACATTACATTTCAGTTTCAACGTTGGCATAGTTAGTGCACTTTGCCGTTGTAGGGTAGAGTAACGCAGCCTCATCCGTCGGCCATTTTACCTCCATTGAGCACACTGGCAAGTGTTGCTCCAGGGGAGATACATAGACGGATAGCAGGCCGCTACTGTGTGAGCCTGCTAGCGGGGCCACTATCTGAAATCAATGTAATTACTCAGGAGAAAGACACTCTTGCTAACCAGGTTAGTGCCGTTGTGAGTTTCACAAGGTCACACGCAGGAGTGGGGAAAAAGGTAACCCGTTTTTCTAAAGTGCTGACTGCTGAACGAAATACGCTCCGTAACACGTTGACGATGATTGTGTGTGTGTGTGTGTGTGTGTGTGTGTGTGTGTGTGTGTGTGTGTGTGTGTGTGTGTGTGTGCAGACACAGCTGGGGGATTCCCCTGAACAAAATCCGCTTCCCTGTCAAACACACCTCATACACATGTTCATCCATACCCCCCAATCTTACAACACCAAAATCATCATTGCATATCAAATCCATATAATGACTTATAATTGCCATGTTTTTATAGGGTGCACTAAACTGCTACGCACTGCAACTGCAACTAAAGCCTATTATCTTAGAAGAACTAATCCAACATGCATTTTATGGAGTAATTTGAAGAAATTACAGGCTAATCTACAGTAAGATTAATTCTTCTGTAGTCTCTCGGTGGGAAGCTTGGTTCATTGGGCTGTGATTATGCAAAAAAGGCTGCAACGCCATGTCATACACCATGGCTCCACACAGCCCTACATCACGCTTCTCTGCATCCCACAGAGACGACAGGGATGGAGAGAGAGAGAGAGAGAGAGAGAGAGAGAGAGAGAGAGAGAGAGAGAGAGAGAGAGAGAGAGAGAGAGAGAGAGAGAGAGAGAGAGAGAGAGAGAGAGAGAGAGAGAGAGAGAGAGAGAGAGAGAGTGCAACAGAGAGAAGTAGGACCAGCGGCAGTCTTGGTAGATGTCACTGCTTGAGGCTAAGCCAGAGGGGATAAGGCAACTAAGCCATACAGGAGCCCTCTAGACCGCCAACTCCACTCCCCAACCTCTGGACACTAGACTACAGCAGCAAACACAACTAAATCAACACTGTTTACACAGGGGCAGCACGAGAGAGAGAGAGAGAGAGAGAGAGAGAAAAAGAGAGAAAAAGAGAGAGAGAGAGACCGAGAGAGAGACACCGAGAGAGACCGAGAGAGAGACACCGAGAGAGACCGAGAGAGAGAGAGAGAGAGAGAGAGAGAGAGAGAGAGAGCAACTCAGAGAGATAGAACCGAGAGAGTGAAGCCACCACAGCAGCAGGCCAGTGGCTGAGTGCCAGGCCCTGGAAAGCAGCAGCAGCAGCAGCAGCAGCAGCAGCAGCAGCAGCAGCGCTTACTTAACTGAGGAGGGAAAGTGAAAGCAGTCAGTGTTAAGTGGTGAGGGCAGCACAGAGGCCAGTGGACACAGAGGCTAGTGACTCACTAAACTGACAGGGGAACTACAGCAATGGCTGCTGTGAAAATACACAGGCCAGTGGAGGAACTAACTACACACAGATTAGTGAAGGGAAGCACACAGACAGAGGCACACAGAGGTCAACGTACAAAACAGAGAGGCCATAGCGCACAGAGGTCGTTCACAGAGGCCATTGGAGGCACAAACCCAGAACAGAAGCCATTCAGAGGCCACTGGAAACGCACAGGGCACAGAGGCCATTTACTGAGGCCATTGGAGGCAGACTGTAGGGCATAGAGGTTAGTGATAGTGAGTCACTGGCCAGAGGCCTGCAGCAATGGCTGCTCTACCCATGCACATATGATTGTCACTGGGGATACGCCACTTATCAATTAATTGTAAGTTGATCGAGAAGGTCAATCAACTAACAATGAATTCATCTATAAATTGCATCCCTAATCAGAATGTACAACAATCATAGGCAAAAAGAATAAAGAATTTCAACTAAGAATTCCTAGCGCTACACAGCAGATGCCACAACTGTCATCTGTAAAAATCAGCTGACATCACCAGGCAAAAGACATTCTGTTCGTCGTTGCCATTGACGTAGGGCTGCTCGATTATGAGAAAAAGGAATATCACGATTATTTCAGGCAATATTGATATCACAATTTTTTAGACGATATTTCTTTTAAAGACTAATAATTGAGCTGACTAAATAATTGAAATGACAAAAATATTGTTACAACTAGACATTATGAAATTCAATATCGTTTGACAGCAACAAGACCTTTTATTTATCACGATATAAATTCCATATATTGCCCAGCCCTAAGAGGATGTGAGATTAGGTATTGAAGAGGACCCTAAAAGGCCTATGGACAAAACAAACACTTCCTACTAGACAACTGGCTACATTTACAGTCTAGAGTCTTCAATATCCTATAGAATAGCTGAAAAGCATATTGACCTTATGGTTACTTTAACTGTGGTGGTATTGGAGTTCAACCTTGCTACATGACAGCTGAACGTCTTAAATATGTGGGCGCTGTGGTGCAGCGCGCTAAGCCCCCCACATTTGGGCTTGCATGCCCACGGGGACCCCGGTTCGAGTCCGGCACGGCAGCCAGGGTCATTTCCCGATCCTCCCCGGTCTCTCTGTCCCACTTGCTTCCTGTCTCCATCTCACACTGTCCCGTCCAGGGCTCGAAATTAACTTTTTTCCTTTGTGTCCCGCAATGGTCCCGGATTCCACTTTGTATTGTCCCGAATGTAACCAGAAGTGTCCCCATTTTTTTCGCGCCTAAATAAGTGGTAAATTATGTCCACGTTCAATTTCATGTGTGATTATGTTTTGTTTTTTGTTTTTTTGCAGTGCAACTGTGAATTCAGGTCTTTAAGAAAAAATTAGGGTGTGTTAAATCATGAACATCTGTGCCTTATATAAAAAATGCCTTGAGTAACCGTGCACATTTCGTTTTTCAAGAATATATGAGCATGGTGATATGAGGAAATCTGCATTCGATGACATTATATTTGTCAAACTGATTGCTTTATGCACCAATATAGCCTACCCATCATGTAGGCTATTGTAGACTCTATTGCAGCCAGCCTGTTACTCTGTTGTAGCCTATTTAGCCTACAGAAAAAAACGGCTTTCATTTAGTCTACTACATATCAATAACAATTCAGTGTCTGTTTAGCTTTAGTTAAAAAGTGGCAATAGTCTAACCTAGTCTGACTTTGGCCACTGGTTGTGATGGGCATGCCGGTGGAAGATAGCCAGGCCGTGCCCTCCTAGTGATGCAACAGCTTCAGCCAGTCTCGAAGAGATGTGAAAGTCGATGATAATCAGGCTAGGTGGAAGAAGATGCGGTAGGTTTTGGGGCCGCATGACAACGCATTGCAAGACGTTTCCTTTCCGCTTTAAATTCACTTGACATTGACATCAAGACAATTTGATAAGTTAACCTAAAAATCAATGCACAAGAGAAAAAACGACGACCGCACACTTAGGCCTACCTCACTTTCGAGAAAGAGAGGGGGATAGGCTAGCATGGAGAGGGAGGGGAGGGGGAGAAAGAGAGGGATTGGAGAGAAATGCGCTGGCAATGCTGTAAAATTGAAGCGCTCGTGCTTGTAATCAATGAAGTCAAGGTGGACTTTTTCCCTTTTCAATTAGACCTTGGCTAATAGGCATTTCTGCTCTTACCAGCACAGAAACAATAACACGGATACTTCAACATTAATTAAATAACTGCGTTTGTATGACAATGTTCAGAATATAGCGCCTTCATTTCCAGCCACATTTGAATGAAACTACTTGACGATCTTGTCTTGGCTAACAACTACCTCTGTTAGCTTGCTTGCCGTTTCCCTAACTATTTGTTAATGGAAAGTAATTTACAGGCAATTTCTGATATGTATGAATGAGGGTTAATCTACTTTAGAGCCAGCTCGCGTTTCTGGTGTTTTGGGCAGATAGCACGCGACAGGTGGCCACAGACAACTGCGCATTGTTTGGGGCTGTTGCTTTGCTTACCTGAAATATTAGCAAAACCGAACTCCATTCCTCTCACAGCTTAACCATGTCTACTGGAATATATCCCTTGTTGGCTTGAAAAATCAACAATCCAGAGCCCGTTTTCTCTGAGAGCATTTCTAGTTCAGGGTGAAATGGCATAACCAACGGGACAACCTCTCAGCAGCAGTCCGAAGAAACACGCGCTTGCAGTCGCAGCTGCGAAATCTTAATCAACATTCTAGAACACAATGCGGACGTTTATAGGAAAGTTTTCTGTTGCTATTTTCGCTGATGGTTGGTGTTGAGTTAGGCTAATGTTCCAGTGTGATGGCTTTGCAAATATAATAGCCTACTTTTTGAATCTTTTCATTTATATTTTTGGACGGTCCCGGCATTGTCCCAGAAATGATAACTTTGTGTCCCCACAACATTTTTTATGGTCCCCGGGACGTCGGGACACCGTTAATTTCGAGCGCTGGTCAAATAAAGGCATAAAAGCCCCTAAAAAACATTAAAAAAAAAGAAAAAAGAAATACAAAACAAACTGAAGATGATACTATAGGGCAACCCAAACACACACACAAACAAAAACAGAATGTGCATCCATTTTAAATCTGGCTCATGTCGAGAGGACTTTGCGACGGTGTTGACAAGGTAATGCCTAGCTAGCTCTCTCTTAGGAAATCCACCCACACTTCTGATCGTGACTGGCACTCTAGGCTATGCAACGCCTTGGCTGAAGCAACACAAACAGATGACGACGCAGAAAACACTCAAAAAAAGGAGAGGGGGTGGGGAGAGAGAGAAACTCTTTTCCAGGGCAGTCAGCGTTTGGCTTCATGAATGCAGCAGACGCTAAGCCACATTCCTGACCCACATTAGACATAAGACATGGGGATGCTAACAGCCCTTTTTCTACAGTAGTTTTTTTTTTTAAATGTGAACACCAGTCACTCAGACAACTAAGTAAGTGTGAGTTCATGTTGTGATATTATAAACATCACAGTCCTGTCCACTCCCTTGAGTGGCCCTTGAGGTAGTTTTATCCGGCCCCCGATATGATTTTAATGTTATGCAGCTTCACATAAAATATGACATATTTTGTAAAGGAATGTTAGAAATTACATTTGCAATACAATTAAGTTATATTCAGGGGTCCTAGAGAAGGTGGGGACTGTTTTAAAAAGGTGGCTGCCTTCAATATAGGCCTTAAGTGCAGGGGGAAATCCTGGTTTGTGTTCATAAAACGGCCCTCGGAGGACTTTTACGGCCCTCGAATGAATTTGAAGTGGCCTCTCGAATGAAAAAGGTTCCCCACCCCTGATTTAGCATGTCAATCTCACTCTCTTCCCCCCCCACCCCCGTTTCTCTCTCGCTCTCATTCCCTCCTTCCATCTCTCTCTCTCTCTCTCTCTCTCTCTGAACTAAGGCACAGTACACTGACGCAAGGCTATGGTGCAGTGAATGACTGAGTGGGAGAGAGAGCACAGGTCCACTTACCTACCTACCCCCAACTTGGCTGGCACCACGGCAAGGGCAGGCTGCATCACCTTGTCCAGGTGAAAACAAAGCCATGGTCCAGCGAGTAAATGAGCGAGGAGAGCAGTGGAAAAGCAAGTGTGTGTGAGGACCTGCCGAGATGACAAGTACGGCCTGTGCACTGCGGAGTGTGGACCTGCTTACCTGCTTGGGTGGCTCCAGGTGAGCAGCACGAAGTCATGGTACGACAAAATAGGAGTTTGATCAAGAGCAGAACACTTGCCTATCTATCGGTCTTGTCTGAGCGCCTAGTGAGAGTGTCCTGTGGACTGAGTGCGCCTTTTAAACATGGACGAGAGCAGAGGAGCACACCTATCTACCTGTATGTCTGTCTGGCTACTGAGTGTGTCCCGGGGGTCCTGGGGACTGAGTAGTTAGCTGGTTGTTGCTGAGGCAGCTCTCCCAGGGCTACTGGCCCCAGTAACCACTACAAACACTCAGCATCGCCGCGCAGCACTCCACAACACACCACACCACAACACAACACGGCTCAGCACAACAAAAGAAGTAGTAGTTAGTAGTAGCAGTAGCAGCAGTGGTGGTGGTAATGGCAGTAGTAGTGGTTGTAGCAACAGTAGCAGTGGCAGTAAGTCAGTAGTAATAGTATCGCAGCGCTCCACAACACACCAAATCTCAGCACAACAAAAGAAGTAGTAGTAGTAAGTTAGTAGCACCACGGCTAAGCAAAACAAAAGGAGATCCTCAAGGGCACCGTGGCTCAGTGGTCCCTCTCTGTGTCTCCCTCTCTCCGTCTCCCTCCCTCTCTCTCTCTCTCTGTCTGTCTGTCTGTCTGTCTGTCTCCCTCCCTCTCTCTCTCTGTCTGTCTGTCTGTCTCTCTATCTCCCTCCCTCTGTCTGTCTGTCTCCCTCTCTCTCTCTGTCTGTCTGTCTCCCCCTCTCTCTCTCTCTCTGTCTGTCTGTCTGTCTGTCTCCCCCCCCTCTCTCTGTCTGTCTGTCTGTCTCCCTCTCTCTGTCTGTCTGTCTGTCTGTCTCCCTCTCTCTCTCTGTCTGTCTGTCTGTCTCTCTCTCTCTCTCGGTCTGTCTCCCTCTCTCTCTGTCTGTCTCCCTCTCTGTCTGTCTGTCTCCCTCTCTGTCTCCCTCTCTCTCTGTCTCCCTCTCTCTCTCTCTCCCTCTCTCTCTGTCTGTCTGTCTGTCTGTCTGTCTGTCTGTCTGTCTGTCTGTCTGTCTGTCTGTCTGTCTGTCTGTCTGTCTGTCTGTCTGAAATATATATAATAAAAAAGGGGGGAAAGGTTTTTTTTTGTATTCACTGAAATCAACAGCTACACAGGTGTGTGTGTGTGTGTGTGTGTGTGTGTGTGTGTGTGTGTGTGTGTGTGTGTGTGTGTGTGTGTGTGTGTGTGTGTGTGTGTGTGTGTGTGTGTGTGTGTGGTTGGGGCACAGGAGTCTGCACTTACTATGCATTTCGATTTGTCAGCACTGTGGTCCCCAAAAGCCCATTTCTGACAGTTTGGCAGCTAGCGGCCCTGTGTAACCCACCGTCATGTCGTCCAAAATATGGTCCGGTTCACTCCTGGTACCAGAAAACTGGAGCTGACAGAGTAGGTCTTTAAGCTCAGGGTAGACAAGCGTTTTAACACTATTCTGCCCAGGGGGTCCCACTTTCCCAACCCATCAGTTTTTAGTAGTGAGAGGGTAGTTGGTGTGTGTGTGTGTGTGTGTGTGTGTGTGTGTGTGTGTGCGTGCGTGCGTGCGTGCGTGCGTGCGTGCGTGCGTGCGTGCGTGCGTGCGTGCGTGCGTGCGTGCGTGCGTGCGTGCGTGCGTGCGTGTGTGTGTGTGCAGCTGCAGACCTTTAACAAAGGGAGGCAGAGCTCCAAAAGAGGGACAGGGTTAGGAGTAGTAGTGTAGTAGGAGAGGGAGCAAGACAGGAGGGCTGCCTGGCGGTGACAAAGAGGCTTGTGCTGTGCAGCCTGTGCCTGTGTGTGTGTCTCTATTGTCTTAGGCACAGGAGTAAATCATAATGCTGATCAATGAGAGGGGAGGTGCACGGCACAGCACCACTGGGGGCTCAAGGCTCTGCAGCCATCTGCAAAACAGCCATACACACACAAACACCAGAGAGGGAGAGAGAGAGAGAGCACGCGAGAGAGAGAGCTAGAGAGCAAAAGAGAGAGAAAACCAATGCACCATTCTCCCTCCATGTGTATGTGTTTTTATCAAATAGCTTGACTATTTCTAATATGGTTTAAAAATTCACAAGTCTACTTAAAACAACAAACAATTGTCACAAAAAATATGTCTTCAGAGACAGCCAAGCAACGTAAAGCAATTCACACGGCAGTCAAGTCAACACCATTAATCTCAATGATTTATTTAGTGCCAACAGTGATTCAGCAGCGGAAGGTACCAGCCACATGAGAGACATTAGGAGGGGCACAACAACGATCAAACAGGCAGCAGCGAATACAAATGCCTGGTGAATCAGGGACACAGCTCAGCTACCTAGGCCTCCCAGTAAGACAAATAAATGCAAAATTCAAATCAACACACACGACATGGACACACACACACACAACAAAAACAACATAGCACAACTATTACCTCATGGGATCCTTTTTAATGGAATTAAATGACCTGGATAAGCTCACAGACCACTAAATATGAGAATTAATATCTATGAATCATTTCTGAAAAGCAGTGCATTTCCTTGTGGTTGTTATATCTTTCATCTGTGGTTGTTATCTTTTCAATATGCTATGGTTGACATTCAGATGACGAAAATAGGCTAGCTGTAGCATTAGAGTTCACACTGGACTAAAGATATAGGCTACGTTACAGTCTGCAGATTGCATCAGCCTATACGGAGAAGGAAGTAGCCTGGGCCTATGAGAGAGTGTTCAGTTGAAAGTCAGCCTAAGAGTACAGCAGCGTAGGCTATATAGCTTTACTTTAGCACCCCAACACCAAGGCCTATCTGGAACATGAGCAAGCTTTAGGCTAATGAGCATCACTACTATCGACTAAAGAGCTAAGTGGATTCTAGCCGTGGGTGGTGGAAAGGGATAGAGTTAGGCTAGCTACCAGGAAGTGAGTGAGTGAGGGAGTTCCGTTTACATCATGGAACTACACTCATTCCAGCAGGTCGTGCCAAGGGTCTAACCTGGCTATGCAGTGACAAGTAGTAGCAAAGCAGAGTACAACAGACTATAGAGTAGGTAGTTGACATGAAGATATTCAGCATTAACAACAGGCCTGTTCTCACAAGCATGATAAACACAATCAAGTAGTAGCCAGCGACAAACACTTTTGAATCCAACTCAGCCCAAAAAAAATCTTAACGTGCCAACACAAACTTGCCTTCCTCTAAATGCACAGCTTTCATCAAAGCATCACTTAGCCCAAGTAAGCGATTATATTGGTCTGCCTGAAATAAAAAAAAAACAACAAAAAAAAACAATGGGTTTATTTTACCAGCAATTTACCTCAAATTTACCATCGATCGGCCACTCACTTTGTGCAACTCACTGCACAAAGTGATGGACGCAGTCAATCATGGCATTGCTGCATGGTAGACAATAACAGTAGGTCAAAACGAATCAAAACAAATGTCATTGTCTTCACCTTCAACCAAATGACATCCCACATGTATTTATCACACACGGAGATGTCAGATTGGGGCAGGTGATGGCATTGTTCAATGGAGACGTACGTTAACTGTTCAGCAACTTCCAAAATCAATTCTGAACATGAAAGTTAAAACGTTTGCCTGATCTTTAAGAAAATCCTGTGAAATGAACACTGAACCTTGGGACACAAAATCTGTGTCAGTTTTGCAAAATTTGGTAATGGACTCACAGAAGTGCTTTTTCCATGTTACCACAGCACTATGTGAGTCCATCATTACAAAACTGACAAACGGGTGGTGAAAATAGCCTACCTACCTTTTCAAGTAGGTCTACCAAATTCTGTTACTAACTTGCTATAGAAATGCAAGATGTGCATTGTGCACAGACCAAAACAATCCCTAACCCTAACAATAGTATTACGAAATGTTTATTGAGAAAAAAATCGTACAAAATTAGAAACATTCGGAGAACATAAGTTGGAACGCAAGACTGTGAAAGATTGCTGTGGGAATAAAACACAGAAAACACTTCCGTGACCCCATCACAGAAATTTGGCAAAATCTGTGAAAGTGTAACAGATTGTGTGTCACAATGGTCCGTCTTCATTTCACAGTATTCTGTGAGATCATGTCGCCAGCCCAACAGCCACCTTACCAGGTATTACTAATCACTTGCAATAATTTAGGCTATTTTGTAATAGCAGTGTGCTATAGTGTTGAATGTTGGGGAATAGCTTACAAAGTTTGTAAGCTATTCCCCAACATTCAACACTACAGCACACTGCTCTTTTTAAACGACATGGGCGCAACAGTAAACACAACTTTAAACACACACTACACAATCTCAATGTAGTCTGCTCAGTCTTATAAACTTGGTCTGTGACCCCGAAGCGAGCCAGACGCACAAACCCCTGAGAGCCTGGGACTTAAACAACAGTTTGCCACACTGCCACAAACCTAGCTTAGCACAAAGACGCAAGACATACCACCACCTCCACAATACTGAAACACCTCCGAAACACTGTAGGTAAGCGTACCCATTAAGCCCACCAAAATCTAAATATCTTTATTTTTCAATCATCTTCACATAATTTTTTTGTGAAATGATTTGTTAAATAGTAAGATTTACCTCTCTTCTCAATGTTTATCACTGAGTTGATGAATATTTATTATAAGTACAATATGAAGACTTCTCTATCAAAATACCTGGTGAGGTGTGTAAGTTGAGTTTAAACAGTGTAGCCTACATGGCATAAATGGTTTCAGACCAAAATATCCTTCCAAAATGTAAGATTTGCCCAAAAAATTATGCATAAAGCCTAATTAAATATTACAGCATATCTTACTTTATATACTTCATAAAATACTTCATCCAAACAGAGAAACTTATTTTTTGTTATTGATTAAGCTTATTGTTAGTTCGTTACATTACGCCTTTTTAACATACGACTTGAGATTGTACAGCACTTATGTTCCTCGAAGGCATTTTTGGTCAGCATGCGTGTCGGTTTGCATGCATTTCAATGGGGTGTACCATTTAAGCCCACCTAGTACCCATTAAGCCTGCCTATACAAAAAGCTATTTTATGGAAATAGTCAGATCCACAAAACATTTCATGTTGCATTTCTTTAAAGATCAATGCCAAACAAATTGGAATATGCTTAGAATACAGTACCTAACCACCTTAAGACTTACGGTAGAGTAAGATAAACGATGGTGTGTGGTTGTATCAAGAGAATATCGGCGTTTGCTCGCTCATCAAACACATCTTTCCATTTGAAGGGAAATTGCTATAATTTAGCAAAACACTGCATATATGTATATAAAAATCATTACATTTACCTCTTAGTTCACTAAATATGAAAGTATTTTCAAAACTAGCTGAAATTCTATGATTTCTGCCATTTCCCAAAACAGCAAAGTTTTGAGGCGACTTCTTGTGAGTAGTCCTGAGACTGGATTCACATTTTGTCAGTTACTAAACCCTTTAATTGGATAGGGTGATGAACAACAAAATCCACCATTTCCCTTTCTTTAAATTGACCTCAAAGTTGAAAGTGGGCTTAAAGGGTACATGGGCTTAATGGGTACGCTTACCTTAACTTGTTTTAGCCAAGGTGTATTACATTCATGCAGAGACAATAAACTTAAGATGTAGTTGATATGAGATGATATTAAATTCATTAATTTTTTTTTCCAGAATCTACATGTTATGGTTTCCAAATACGGTCTTCATCAAGGGACAGTAATGCTTCTTAAGCACCCATCAGCTCATGGTGACATATTGCTCTTGAATGCTGGGTCATTTATTAGTGGCACCAGAAAAAAGGCAATGGGAGATTAACTTGGTTCCTGCGCACAACATGTTTCCCTGGCGCCTGATCAGCTAAAGATGACGAGATGATCAACCCACCTGCCAAGGAATAAACTCCACACAGTGTGCTGTACACATTCATTACCAAAGAAAGAGGAAAAGTATGCACTGCACGATGGACTTCTCACATGTCAGCATTCTCCTTCATGTTGTGTATGTTACGTTTCTGCATGTTTGCCGTGTTAGGTTATGTGGCCTTGTGTGTTATGGGCAACTTTGTGTGCATTTCCAGGGCAAATTTCTTTGGGATTGAATGATTCTGAATCTTGGCAGATGCGGTCAGCGTAAAACCGTTCACTGCAAAGACTAGACAGGCCATCTAGGCCCTGAGTACTAAGTTACTCCAAGAATAAGATTAAGTGATAAAACTACTGGCTAAATTAACCTACAGGAAGTGGTAACCCTGCTAATAGACAGCCCACAGATGTCATTTAGCTAAGAAAATGAGGGCTCCAGGCTCCTCTATTAGATGTATCATCACCCAAGGTTAATTTAACCTATACTACTTAGCCAGGTTCTTGGAATACTCCCCTGGTCCTTGCTCTAGTGTCAGCATGTGGCCTAACAACAAAGCAACATGATCTAACAACACGAGTGTTCAAGACCAATCTCAATATTCCATAATTCACATCACAGACAAACTCCAAGATCAATTAAAACACAGCCTAAATAAATTAACATATCACATGTGTGCAGCAACATCAGTTCGAACTCAAACATAAAGGCACAAACAAAAAACACTAAGCTTACTGTTTTACATAGATCTCAACTCGTAACAGTAGCCTACATTAATCAGGCCCACTAGTCCTCTCCTGGGAGAAAACATGAACGGAACTCCAATGTCTTTGACAAACATTAATACATATTGCCGAGACTGACTACCCAATAAGATGCATGCTTAAATAAAACATGGCAATGGTGTAGACATGAAGCATGGGCCACATTACGTCACAATGAGGGGCTACAATTTGGAGAGTGGTGGAGGGCCTCATGTATATTCAAATGAAGCTCAGGGCCTCATCCACAGGGATGGATGTATGAAATTCAAATTTGCATGATAAGCAGTCAGAGAGGAAGACTGCTCAGCTAAGCTCAGCTCAGCTCGGGAGGTACCTCTCTAATCACCATACGCTTCTCTTTGTATGATAAATATACATTTGCCAATGCCATAATCGCTGGCCTGCAGCAGAGGTTGTTCCAGGCCTTATAGAAATCATGCTGAAAATAATGGGGGGGGGGTGACAAAACTGAGTTGATCGGAGCCTGCATCCAAACAAAACAACTACAGACCGATTTATTTGTGTATACCGGTAGACTAGGTTCATATTTCAATAGCTTGACACAATGATGGACAAACTAACAATACATATGAACTGTCTTCATTTGAAACACTTAGTCCGTCGTGTTCAAGCACTTCGAAACAAGTTGTTCTGTCATGCTGTAGCTACTTGTCTTTCCTCGTCTTTGAGGTGAATTCTTTAGATATTTTGTTGGTCACGCACTGCTTATAGAATTATCAAAGAGTACATTTAAGATGAGATCTTGAAAATTGTAGAATGAAACAGCTATGACGGTCCTTCCTCAGCAGCTCAGGATTGTTTTCTCGCCTTGAACTGATAACAGAGTTGACCAGTGCAGTTTGGCATTTAACATTCCTTGTAAACACCGCTTTGCAATTACCTGACTCGTCTACCTAGCTAAAATAACACTAAAAAAAGACATGTCGACCCACACACACTTTGCAAATTAATTCGCTCTATACTGCCAGCGTTGGCATTTGGTTAACTAAATATTTACTATACTCGGAGTCAGCATAGCTGCTCCAGGTCCTCCACTGCTGACGTTTCCTGGCACCCGACAGCAAGGTTAGCAAATTAGCAAAGTCAAAACTGATAAACGCATGACAAGATGCACAGCATGTATGCAGCTAACTAAGTAGGCACATAACCAAGCACGGCAAAGTAAAACACAACACACGAACAAACAATCCCATCACCACCAGAAATGTTTGGAACCCACAGCAAAGCAAGATCTGACGTTCACCCTAGCAAACATAATGGTGGACAGCTGCGGGTGTTCCGTTCAAGACTGTCCCCGTGTTAGCTTTCCGAGCTGACGGTTGTGAAATAAACCTGTCCCTATTTCCAGATTACGAGATCCAACAAGCGACAAGTCGTCAACAGTTCAACACCACGTTGACAAAACAGAGTCAAATCAGTTTACTGTGTTTTCACTTAAGATTGATCGTTGTTGATCACTGCACCGGTTATGAATGCTAATTCGTTAGCATAGTGGCCAATAAGGTACAGCAGTGCGAAATGTTTCCCTGCCATAGAACTAATTAAGTCAAATCAGCAGCCGGTTTTGTTGTCCTTGTCACCATTTGACAGCGGAAAAGACTGACAATAATTTCCTCTGATACCTAATACTTGAAACGAACAACACAATTGTTTTTTCTACCGTGCTTTTTTCACTTCAACTTGGCTGAAAATGGCAGCTCTTCGCTTGGACCTAAAGCAGTAAAAGCAGATTTTCAATGGCTACAGCGGAGGCTAGCATAGCTTGTAAAGGGTTGCGCACCAGCTAACATTATCGCTAGCTGTAAGCTAAATCAGCCCTACGAGGCAATGTTGCTGTTGGTAAACATTCAGAAATAAAATGTTTGAGAAGCGATGCATTAAGTTGCACCAAAGGTTAAACCATCAAATGAGAATCACCCAGACAAGACATGCAGCCATCAACACACCACCAGGTCACTAAGGATTAAGAGAAAACCAAGCCAAACAAAGCGCGGCCTACGATAACGACCGATTACAGAGAGGCCTCGGTGTTTCCTGCTGACTCCAGATTAAGATTAATGGTTTGTCAACCCGTGATCTGTTCACGTTACCATGTACATTCTGTGCATTTGTGATACGACAAATGACTTCAAGTAAACAAACAGTTATATGTTGGATAGGGCATGTGGTGTAATGTTGAAATGTGTGGTGGTTTAGCTACCTCTTTCCTGGTTGTTCCTTTCCGGCTGCGCCGGGCGCGGCCTCGAGACTCGCCTGGGTCTTCGGTTGGTAGCTCTGACGGAGTTCATTTGAGGTTTTTGGAATTTGTAAGAAAACAGAACCCTTCCCGACGATCAAGACCGAGTCAAACACGCTACGTGAAGGTTAGAAAATGTGTATCATTGCAATAAACCGCCCGGTAAATTTGAGGAAGATTTAACCAAAGTGTTTTCCTAACACTACCCCCGTAACACTCCGCTCAACCCAATCGTAGCATTACAGGAGGAGCCATTTACTCTGAAGCACCCGAAGACTGAAAAAATCACATGGGAAGATCCTCCACCAATTGCAAAGCTCAATTCAGGCTGCTCTCTGGCGACTGCAAATAAGAATTAGACCTCGGCTCATGATTCCCGTGGATTGTGCCATGGGGGAATGAAAATAAAACGCAGAACACACGATCAGATCATCCACATGCAGGCAGCGTTAGTCCCCGTGTTGGACTAATGGTCTTTCTAAAGCTTTTTTGTACTGTTTGAATATTTGAAGATACCGGAAACAAGCCATACAACGGTTTTAAATGAGGAGTCATCTGGTTAAATCTGTGGACAGTGACCATTGTTTCGTCTCAGTCTGCACGTGAGAGTTTGACGCTGTGCTTTATTTGCTATAAACTATGATTCAAAATTGAAAATGTAACGTTGATCACATGTCCCACATACAGGTTGTCATTGGTGGTTCAAAATATTTATTCAAGGAATTTTGTCATTAAGGGGACATGATTGAGTCATGTGTTTGCCAGCTGTTGGTTCCCTGAACAGACAGCTGACCCCAAACAGTAGACAGTGATCTATGCTGCTGACTGAGCCACTGACAGCTTTGGCAGGGCCCATGACCAAGTCATATGAAAGACCCCCTTACTCAATACAATGTAATGAGGGCTGATTTCTGGGCCCTCTATCATCCTCTATCCCCCCCACCCCCGTCGTCTTCCCTGATGGTTATGAGGGCACCAACCAAGTTGGACTACAGTAGTATGTGTTTTCTTTCATATAAAAAAATGTGTTGTTGCCCCGATAAATGGTTTGAAATGCACACACACACACACACACACACACACACACACACACACACACACACACACACACACACACACACACACACACACACACACACACACACACACACACACACACACAGCTTGACCCTTGGTCAAACTGATCAGAGAGAGAGAGAGACTGTGGATGTGTGGCTCTAAAAGACAATAACTAGCCTAGGCAAATTTATTGAATGCCATTATTCAGTGCAAATATAGCCAATGATGAGAGAGATTTAGTGTGTATATGATAGTTTTTTTAAATCAACTTCTTGGTCTCAGTCAACACTGTCTTGTAAAATGACATTGATGAATTCAACAGTGCCACCCTTTGTCCAGTCTGTGTAGTAGAAATATGCCATCATTTCCAAAGTGCCTCAAAAGACCTGTTCACACAGCAAAACCTTTTCATACATAATGTCAAGGTACTATCATTATGGATTTATAGGTAGTCTAGGCCAGTGTTTCCCAACCAGGGGTATGTGTACCACTAGGGGTATGCAAGCACACCTCAGGGGGTACTTGGAAAAAATGTAATAATGACAAATATATGGAGTGTAGTGTCATTGGGATAGAGGAACAGAGCATGAAATTGCTTATGGGGTACGCAGGATAAAAAAGGTTGGGAAACACTGCTCTTGGCTCATCTAAAATATGATTTAAAAAGTGATTTGTGATCTAATGACATCACAGAATGTTATTTTTTCAACACACATAGTGTTTATAGCCTATAATGTGCTTGATGTAGCAATTCTATCTTGGCAATATGGTATTTGTTTCAATGGGATCACTTTACTCTACTTTACTTTACTTTTTACACAGCCTTATGGAAAGCAAATTTTAGAAAACAATAGTGAATGGATGTTTGTTTCTAGACCCTAGGTGAGTATAGGGCAGCTACAAAAAACACAGACTGCCAGGCCAATAAATCTGACTGACATACCTTGGGCCAGTGATTCTCAAACTG
>NC_085880.1:35683133-35695633 GCF_034702125.1 Engraulis encrasicolus
GTCAATGCTTTAAATGATTAAACTAATGCCGTTGTTGTGAAAAAGTAATGTGTAATAAATACAGAGCTTAAATAAGTATACTTAATTTTGAGTCAAATGTCACATTTGTCCTATGATGTGACTGTCGCAAGCCTGGCTCTCCATATTAATAAATAATCAAAGCTCAGTCATTTGTCTAAACAACCCTGGCATGTTTTTCAAGGTGTCTATTTTAGCAAGTAGCAATGCTTAATTTTTTCCCTGTTTTTCTGAGACCGTATGGACTTATGAAACTTTGTCACAGAAAACTATGTCCTGTGGTGTGACATCATATTTTTGGTTAATTCTGTGTTTAATTATCTATTGTTGAAGCTCCAGCGGTACATAAATTGTGACTTTAGACCCTTAAGAAGCCAATGGCAAGGATGGATTTTAGGTTTTTCTCTCAGAGTTCTTCAATCAATCAATTATGTTTTGCTACCACAAGATGTATTACTTTTATAGTCCTTTGGTGTGACAGCCATAAAGTACATTTTGACAATAGTGTATATTTTTCATTTTTTTTTTCTTATGTAGATGTATGAAAATGCATCTTACTAAAGGTGAAATTGTATTTCAGTTGGCAGCTTTAAATTAACTCAAAAGCTGAAAAGTCCTATGGTGTGATGGTAAAAGTCCTATGGTGTGACACTTTGAAGTATCACACCAAAGGACAAACAGGTCACACCAAAGGACTAGATATCTGAGAAATAGGTTTTAAAACAACTGGTTGTACATTTTTTGTTTATTTTGTTGTTTGACTAGATAAATATTGTGTATTCAAATTACTTATTCCTTTATTGGCCATTGGAATTTATACTTTGATGCATTGTTGATGAATATTTGTTTACTGTTTGTATACTGTTGATTCTAGATACTGTCAAAGGATATAAATGTCATTAATGGTGCTTTGAAACCATAAAATACAACGGTAACAGTGAAGGGAAGATGAGTGAGAGATAATAGAGAAGTATAGATGAATAAAGTATGCTGTGGAGAGCTCAATATAGCATAAATGTGCTGTCCAGCTTGAGATACCAAACAGGCACTGGCCACTACACACTACAGGTTCAATGGTGTGACAGTCATAGCATACCTACAAAGAGGGTGAGGTGTGATGGTCATGCCAACGTCACACTTCAGTATGAGTCTTATGAGCTCTGCAGGTTAAATTTAATGACTGCATGGCTGCCATTAAGTGTTACGATAGGCTGATAATCTATGACTTAAAGACTTATAAGCATAAAGTGTAGGTCAATATTGACTACAACATTACATTATGATCAAAAGACAAAATAATCATGTTGATACAATTGTTTCTGGCTCAGTTTTGCATTTCTGTCCTTTAGTGTGACATGAATGTCCTACGGTGTGACATTTTTAAAACGCTCAAATATTTGTTTGAGCTTAACAATACATTTGATAAACACTGAATATTGCATGAGGGAAGAACAAATTATCACCCCTGAATTGTTAGTATGAATTTGGACAATTTTGAATATTTAAAAAGAAAGATATCCCTATATTTCCTCGAAGGTTTCTAATAAGCTCACCTCTAATGGGGAAAAAAATCCTTAAATGGTTATTTCTCATTAAATTAAGACTTTTAAAAAAATCAATAAATATGAAGAGTGTAACAATGTTCATAAAACTCCATCAAGCCATTTCTACATTACTTTCTTAATGTCACACTAAAGGACATATTTTAACTGTCGTCTACCCATATGTGTAATAAGAGAATAAGGCATGGCATGCTGATAGAGTGGTGTTTCAATGGGGGCTCTACAGGGAGCTTAAGGGGGTCCGTTGGAGACCGCTGAGAGGTGGGGGGTGTTCAGTTGCAGTTGGGGGATTGAATTTTTTAATGAGGGGGGCGTTGGCAGGCTTATGATGAGACCAAGAGAGGGGTGTTGGAAGGTTTATGATGAGGTCAAGGGGGCTTTTGATCAAAAAAAGGTTCAGAAGCACTGTGCTAGAATGAGGAGGGAGGGAGGATAAGAGAGGGATAGAGAGGAAGAGGTGGTGGCACATACAGTAATGGGCCAAGGCAGAGCAGGGAGTGGGGACAGGCATGGCAACGGGCATGCAACAGCTACTGTACCCTTTCAGCACAGCACATACACGCACACGCAAACACACACACACACACACACACACACACACACACACACACACACACACACACACACACACACACACACACACACACACACACACACACACACACACACACACACACAGCCCTCGGTCCCTGTTGCATAGTAACATGGGGCCCACGCTAACCTGCAGCCACACAAACGCCCCGCTTCATTAGGCTCTATAGCCAGCCAGGCGGAGAGAGAGAGAGAGAGAGAGAGAGAGAGAGAGAGAGAGACAGGGAGAGAGAGAGAGAGAGAGAGAGAGAGAGAGAGAGAGAGAGAGAGAGAGAGAGAGAGAGGGAGAGAGGGGGGGGGTGAAAGACTGGGTGAGAGAGAGAGAGAGCATGGCACCAGGGTACAGAGAGAGAGAGAGGGTGGCAGAGACAGATGCCTCATCCCCCATCAACACACACACACACACACACACACACACACACACACACACACACACACACACACACACACACACACACACACACACACACACACACACACACACACGCGCATGCACAGCAGCTCCCCAGCAGCAGAGAGAGAGAGAGAGAGAGAGAGAGAGAGAGAGAGAGAGAGAGAGAGAGAGAGAGAGAGAGAGAGAGAGAGAGAGAGACTGATAAGAAGGCAGACAGAGACAGAGATAAGGAGAGAGAAAGAGAGAAGGGATATACGTATACTTAGGCTGGAGATGGAGAGAGAGAGTGACAGAGAGAGGCTGCATTCAGCAATTTATTCACTCAGCAATTTATATCATTTGAATATTGAATGAATGAGATTAAACAATAACAAAATCCCCTCCATGTTGTGTGAAGCTAGGCAATCTAATCCGTCAGCTGGTTGCTATTTCATTTCTGTGGCAATGAGTTTGATGTTGACAGATGTTTGTTTGTATTATTCAATTTTTTTTTTTTTAATTCATTGTGCTTTTCTCTTCTTGTGATTGGATTTCAGGTTAGATTGTGGAGCGAGACAGCAGATATTGCATCTCTGTGACCGTATGAACGACTTCATAGCCACTAGATTAAAGGAACAGACCACCATTTTTTAATTTTCACATATTTGCAGTATTTCTCATAATTATTGATGAATGATGAATGTGCATATAATTTTCTTCTCAGTGTTTCCAGTACTTAGATTTGTTGGATCAAAATTATTAGCATAGCTTAGCATAATCACTTGAAGTAACTGGTAACCACAAGTAGTCACTGGACGGAATTAAATTGCCGTTTAACATTCTGGTGAATTTTACATTCATTTATAAGTACATTTGATGACGTTTTATTACTTGCATTGCTATGCTTACAGTTTTTCTCGATTGCTTACACACAATTTTCGGAATCAGGTCTCGAATTCTCAAAACTATACACACAAATCCCCAAAACACACAAGGGGCAAAACTCACTACTCCTGAAAAATGCACGTCTTGCCTCAAAACAATACTCTCTTCTAAAAAGGCAATTTTGTTTTCAAATGACACACACAAACAATCATTTTAATCCACACCAATATGAGCCATTGAACACTAATGATCATATGGTAAAACACTATACTCAGCTTCACACACAGTAGAAACTTATTTTGTTCAGTGTTCCACTTATTTAAGAGGGGATCTTTCTGTTGTAAACCACTGAAATATTGTTTTCAGACTCAGAGTACACAGATGTGTGGCAAAAAATATATTTTACACAATTTTCTGACATCGAAAAAGATTTTCACAAATTTGCTGTGAAATATTGGGTAACCACATGAAAGTGATCTCTTGTATTATGTATTTTGGGGATCAAAAACTAAACAAATGTGTGTTCTTCTCACTGCATCCACTCATGTTTTCATCAACATCACATGCAATGCGTGTCCTTATGGGGTGATGATTTCAGATCGTAAACAGATATGAAGAGAGTTTGCCCATGTGATGAGGAAGTGAACATAGTATGGCAGTTGATTTTAGTATTTTGAATGACATTGTGTTCCATGCGACAACCAGGAATTTTCTTCATGAAAATTGTGTCTAATCCAGAGAATTGTGTGTAGTGTTTTGAAAAGAGTGTGTTTTAAAACTGAAATATGAGTGTAAAGAAGGAATTGTGTTTATTGTTCAGTGACATTGGTTAGGGGAGTTGGGAAAATGAGATGTTCCTAGAATTGTGTGTGCAGTATCAGAAATTGTGTGGAAGCAATCGAGAAAACTGTAATTTGGCTATACTGTTAAACGAGGCAATGCAAATACATAAACGAAAATTATATGCACATTCATGAATAATGCTTGGAAATACTGAAAATATGTGAAAATCAAAAAAGGGTGGTCTGTTCCTTTAATGTATTAGCTAAAATTCACTTTCTTATATAGGACTTGATTATGGTTACTGAAGCAAAGTTTGCAATATTCAAATACAAACATTTGAGATAGGCGTTCTCTCCTATATTCTACAAACTGTACAATATGTTTACATATATGTACAATATGTTTATATTTTGCAATGTATTTTTGTATGTCTTGTGTGTATACAGTAATTTGGACCCTAAGTCTCTTAAATAAAGTTTACATAATATTACTCTATCCATTACCGGTAATTGACATTCATGTGTGGTGTACATGTTATTCTTGCTGCGGAGTAGGGTATGTTGGTAATGCAGGCTCCACTGACAATGAGGCCAACGGGCCAATGGGCAGGCTTGGCATGTTCCCTAGCCCACGCTAGCACTGATGGTGCCAGATGACAGCGCCAGGCACAACATCGTGATTGTCCCCCAAGACAACAGTGTTCTTATGCTACAGGCAGGCAGGCAGGCAGGCAGGGGGTTATTGGGGGATGTTAGGGGGATGGGGTGAGAGGACTGGCGGCTGGAGGTTTGGGGTGTGTGTGATGAGAGGGGGGTGTATAAGCGGCATGTGGGTGGAGAGGGGAGGGTAACTCTTTGGGGGGGGGGTGCCTGTGGGTTGTGTGTATACAAAGTAATCAGTGTTGCCCGGACCTACGGTTGCCATTACACTGCGGCTTAAGATCGGGTTCTTGTATGTGTGTGTGCATGTGTGTGTGTGTGTGTGTGTGGGCGTGTGTGTGTGTGTGTGTATCTCTCTCTCTGTGTGTATATATGTGTGTGTGTGTGTGTGTGTGTGTGTGTGTGTGTGTGTGTGTGTGTGTGTGTGTGTGTGTGTGTGTGTGTGTGTGTGTGTGTGTGTGTAGAGGGGAGGTATACGTTGTGTGCAATAGCACCACTGTAAAGCCCTGTTGCTGGAGGAGAGGAGCAGAGAGCAGGGTGACCCATGGAAAGGCAGAATGAGGACATACTTTGTTTGGCCTCCCCTGTTGCTTTGAAACAGAGCTTGCATTGCAAATGAATGGGCTGGGGCATAAAAGAAGTCTCATCAATGAGTGTCTCCGTCCCTCCTTCTCTCTCTCTCTCTCTCTCTCTCTCTCTCTCTCTCTCTCTCTCTCTCTCTCTCTCTCTCTCTCTCTCTCTCCCTCTCTGTTTTTCCACAGTTGATCTTTTCAGGTAATTGACTTCTTGAGGTGTTCATTTGCCTGCATGGGGCCAGTCATTACTGGTGAAAAACATAATTTACGGCGCCCATAAACTACAGGAGGATCAATGGGCTAATTTAATCACCCCTGCAAGGGCCGTATTGTGTTGCGGAGCAGAGAGAGAGAGAGAGAGAGAGAGAGAGAGAGAGAGAGAGAGAGAGAGAGAGAGAGAGAGAGAGAGAGAGAGAGAGAGAGGGTCTTTTGTTGGGAGCACACTGCGGTTTTAGAGTCCCAAACAACAAAATAGGAGCGTTAAGAAAGAAAAATAACCTGCCGTTTTAAAGGGGGAGCGGAGCACAGAAAAAAGTGAAGCCTTAGGGGTCTGACACACCAAGGCGGTAAAGCGGCGCGGAACGGCCACGGTTTTTACCGGCGTCAGTGAAAATACATTGAAACCTGTCTGTCCTTACACACCAACCGGCGGTAGTCGGGCGTCAGCGGCGCGGGAGCCGGCTCCGCGCCGCGCTGCATTTGGAAAATAGAACTCGAGCGTATTTTTCACGCCGGCGACCGGCGGTGTCTCATTCAAATGAATGGCAAAGTAGCATGCTAGCTTTGGCTGTGGCTAGGGTTTTGAATAGGACTGGCCGCGCACGCCGACGCTGTCAGTGTGCAAGGCAGAGAAAAGCACGCCGGCCAAAACTAAGCAGAAAGACCGCGTCCGTCCTGCGACCGTTCCGTTCCGCCTTGGTATGTTTTGGCCCTTACTCATTTCAAGGACCTGTGCAGTGCACAAAATTGCTCCACATCATTGTTGTTGTACATTTCATTTCATTACATTACATTACAAATATTCTTAATATGATAACCAAGATAAAAAAATTATACATCATCTATTGGGAGGGAAAGTGGAAAACAGCGATCCTAGCGGTTACGTTCCAAACACCAGGGCGATCCTATTGAAACTCCCATAGAAACTCCCATAGAAAAATCCCACAAAGATATGCCTAGGAACTATAACACCAGACACATTTTTCAGCTTACACAATAGGATGAACTACTACCTGTGAAAATCTTGAGTCATTTTTTGCCCTTTTAAGAAAAATAGAAATTGTGCCAATCTGGTCGGAAACTGACTACAGCTCCCGGCATGCTGTGCTTCGCGCCTCCTTGACAACACAGAGAAACGAATGAACGTGAATGAACGCAAGTTCTTCGCGTTTCTTCACATTCTTGTAATCCTGTGAGTTCCATATTGTCTTATTATTACACATATATACACGCGATTAGTTTGGTTTGGTTTTAACTTCTCTAGGAGATATGATGGCTTCTGTGGTGACGAGTAACCACCTCTCTGGCTCATGTTTGGCTATGCTAATTTGGCTATGCTAATTACATGGAGCAAACACGTCACACATGCCAGTCAGTGTAGTTCTGTATTAGCTTTTTTAAGAATATTAAAATCACTGCAGATCAGTGAAAAACCGAACATTTTACCACCTGATTCGATGAAACGGGCCAACATGCATATTATATGACTGCCACTACTCCTACTTCGTCGTCAGGGCCGAGATGTAATTTTTCAAAGACAAAACCCATTCATTTGATGCAGGGGCTTGGAACGTTGCCAGCAGGGGGCGATGAGATTACTTTCCCTCCCAATAGGCTCGGTAACCAATTAGCTCTTTCCCCAGAAACATACACGTTACGAATCACCCCTGTTCATTTCTGGACGTTTTATACATCATCTCATTTAGAGTGTCTCTGGGTCAGTACAGCTTAGAGGTAAGATTTTGTATTAGGAGATGAGGCTTCACAAATGTTTCGTAGTGCTGGCCTGCGAGCCAGACCAAAGCATGAAAATACGTCTGGAATCGCTTGGTTGAGATAACTAAGGGACATGGATTGGACAAAACCGTTGTCACTATTGTTCAAGCAGGGTTACCAGATGTGTGACAATTTCCAGCCAAAAACTGCCTGCCCTTTGTGCTTCGTGCATCTTCGTTAAACTTCGTGAGCTCGCACGATGGTCTGGAAATCTTAGACGAGCCAGAACGGAATCAGATATTTCACAGCCTGTCCATTCAGAATCGCGGGGCGGGGTATATACAAGTCAGTGGTTGAAGTATTACGTGATGCAAAAAAAGCCACGTGAATTCTGAAATCAGGTTTGAGCTGTTTTGAACACCCCGCACCTTTCCAGAGCTAAGCGATTGACAATGTTCCAGATGGTTGGTAACAACCATCGCGTGAGAACCACTTTACGAAATCCCAACATTTTCAAAAGAATTACATAAAAGTAACAAAAATGTCCTCACATTTTGAATCGTATTCCAACATGGTAATACAAATAAACAAAATCTCTCAATCCCCCCCACCTCCATCCCTCCCAAAATAGGACTACAGATTCCACGATACATTCCACAATGTGAATCATGTAAGATTAAATATTTCTATGCCTGTTTTGACCGTTTTTACCTGCAGCAACCAATCAATCTGGCAATACTGCGTTCAATGCCTCTGCATTGCCTTGGCCAATCAAACGACTGCTTTTCATTAGTCACAGCCATTCTGCTGCCTCCGTCGCACAGCCAAAGCCTGCCCCATTGAAACAAAGGGGGAAAATGCTCGTTTTGTGATTGGTGGGCATGGCCTGGTGCCTGTTGTGGTAAGCAGGGCTAAAACAACTTGCCATGCAAACATATTTTTGGCCATAGGCTATAGTCGGCATCCTCTAGTTTACTACGCTGGCATTGTAGCACCAGAATCGCTCCACATGATCTCAGATTGTGTTGTAAAAGGTGGTTAATGTTTTCCGTCTTGGCGAGATAAGAGGTCAGGCCGGCGCGTAAGAGCGTAATAATATGGTGTGAGGCCGATCATTTAGCCCTTAAACTGTTAGCAAACAAGGCCTTGCCTTCTCATTAGCCGCCGGTTACAGAGCAGTGGGGGTTGAGCAGGGTTAACCTTTGGCAGCGGGGGCTAATGGCTTTACGGCATGTGTGGTTAAATCTCAACCAGTGTCGAGGGTTATTACACTTCACTCTGAAGTCCTTTTTTGGCAGGGAGGATATGCTCTGATCAGATTGTTGATGCTTGTGATGGTGGACTTCTGTAGAGTTACTCACCCACACACACTGAATGTTGTTCTTGTGTTACCTACTACACACACACACACACACACACACGGACACATGCACGCACACATGCATGCACACACTCAGTATTTGCATGCATGACATAGATGCACAAACATTCACATATACATGCATTGTGTGCACGTGAATTATGCATACACACCAATAGACCCAAAATATGAGTTTTCACGTTAACTGATTTCCCAGACAAGCAGAGTCAAGTGAAGGTATGATAATGAAGAAAATCACTCTTAAGCTCACTCTTCTTCTTCTTCTTCTTCTTCTTCTTCTTCTTCTTCTTCTTCTTCTCTTTCATTCCCACCATGCATCTCTCTGTGCCTCTCCGATTTCCTGGGCCGCTCTCTCAACAGTGTGTCTTGGGTTTCACCAAGTAAAGCACAGTGAGATTTTCCCACCAGCCACAACAAATGAAAGTGATAAGAAGCAAGCCACCGTATGCCTCACGGCCTCTGAAACGAGGTGTTCCATTTCACTGCTGTGTAGCCTTCAAAGGCTGCAAGCAAAGTAAGCAAGGAGAGTTGGTTATTATGATCCGCTCTCTTAAGTGACTTGCACTTGCCCACATCATAGGATCGCAACATTTTTCTTTTCCAGGGAAAAACAGAGAAGCTGTAAACATGATGCTACGTATATTTTCAATTGACTAGTCTACTGTAAGTAGGCTAAATCAGCGTAAAACATGCCGTCACGCCAGGGTAATAAATGAGTCTGAGTGCTCTGTCCTTGCACACACACACACACACACACACACACACACACACACACACACACACACACACACACACACACACACACACACACACACACACACACACAGTGCCCTCTGCCCTGCCACTGCGCTCTCCTCTGCTCCTCTCTCCCTCTCCACTGCTGCTTGCTAGAGTTATATATTTTATTGGTGCGGCATTGAAAAGGCCCTCTATCACTCCAGAGATAAGGCAAACAGCCAGGACCTGTTGACACAATTCATAAGGCCCCTCCGCTTAGAAAAGGGCCTGTCAAACAGGCTGCTTCTGTAAGCAAACACACTCAAGCGTGTTGTTTAATAACCCTGCTGCTGTGGGCTGAGGGGCTATACACAAGGGGTATCTACAACGCTCTTCAGCGGAGACTGTGTGTGTGCGTGTGTGTGTGTGGTCATGTGTGTGTGCGCCCGTGCACGCCTATGTAGTATATCACTCTTCAGTAGGGGTGGCTGTGCCGTGCTGCTGAATGATGGTATAGTTCTCTGTCTCTCGGGTGGATCTCAGTGCAAATACAACCATGATCCTGATAGCCTTGTGCTTGACTTCATGTGGGTTATACCCACCCATGAGTGCTGGGTTGTTTAGCAGCAATCACATGAGAGGGGTGTGTGCATGTTTGTGTGCGTGCGTGCGTGCCTGCGTGCCTGCGCGTGCATGTGTGTGTGGGTGTTTGGGGCTGTCTGTCTGTCTCTCACCTCCAATAATCATTTTTTTCATACAACAAGTGAAAATGATTGAATAAAAAAATATGAATATATCCAAATTTAATAGATTGTGACTAACTCAGCAGAGACAAGCTACGTGTGTGTGTGTGTGCGTGTGCGTGTGCGTGTGTGTGTGTGTATGTGTGTGTGTGTGTGTGTGTGTGTGTGTGTGTGTGTGTGTGTGTGTGTGTGTGTGTGTGTGTGTGTGTGTGTGTATGCTTGTGTGTGTGTGTGTGTGTGCAAGTGAGTGCAGGTTGTGTGTTGGTGTGACATGTTGACATGTCATTACAGCTGGCTGGCTGGCTGCTTGGCTGCTTTGAAGCTGTTGCCAGTGGGCATATGCAAATGCAGCCAGTTTGCCCAGTCAGTCGGCCCCGAGACCTTTATCTATGGAAATGGAGCCCTCTGCAAGAGGGGGAACACTGGCTGCAGAATCCTCATGCTCTTGTCTTGGTACACACGCATGCACACACTGACACGCACATGACACAGACAGACACAGACAGACAGACAGACAGACAGACAGACAGACAGACAGACAGACAGACAGACAGACAGACAGACAGACACACACACACACACACACACACACACACACACACCAGGGCCGTCGTTAGGCCTTTTTTAGGCCTTTAGGCCTTTTTTTCTTTTTTTTACATTTTTCCAAAAACAAATGCAGTGATGCACTGAATACGAACCACCAAGAAGGCAAGTTAATCTGAATACAAGTTCCTGTTTGCTTATTTATTGTTTAATGCCACTTATATCCTACTGCACAGCAATAAAAGCAGGGTGCACAGCAATATGTTATGCGGGGGGGGGAAACAGGTAGAGGATTGTGCTTTGTGACTAACAACACCTCGAGAAAAGTGTAATTACTTACACGGATGAAATCTTCCGATCCAAAGTACCAATTTTCACTCACAATACCTGTGTAATAAATCCATTTGACATTGTCTTGAAATTATAGTTGAGCTTTAATATTTGTCTTAACAGTTTGAAAACACACATGGACTGATTAAAATAGCTACTAAAGGAGTAAAAATGACCTAATATCTGCCGGGGATGCATAGTTTTCCAAGTAAGGAACCTGTTTGAATGAATTGCTTCCTGACCACTGCTTCTCCTGGAGACGCACAGTAACTCCTTAAAGTTCCTAATCCTTGTGTAAATTATGCTCTCTGCATTTTTATCTAATCATTTTAACTTCCGTACATAAAGTAATCAGTTGAAACATTTTTAAATGTTTTGTTTAGCTTACATATAAGGAATGTTCATTAAAATGTGAATTAAAACAAAAATTCACTGTAACTAGTGTTTAAAAATCGGTATGGTGCTCTTAAAATAATTGTTCAAGAAGACGGTTTTGCATACCT
Organism: Engraulis encrasicolus; assembly: GCF_034702125.1. NCBI lineage: Eukaryota > Metazoa > Chordata > Actinopteri > Clupeiformes > Engraulidae > Engraulis > Engraulis encrasicolus. The sequence continues at coordinate 35,694,732 of NC_085880.1, forward strand.
CTGTAGGTGGGCAGGTGCGCAGGATATTATCCCAGTGGGGTTGTCATTCAAGTGTAAAGAAATCCTGCACACTGTCCATTCCACCAACAAACTTTAATACAACATGAAGAAGGTCGGATGACCGAAACAATGTATTAAAGTTTGTTGGTGGACTGGACAGTGTGCGGGATTTCTTTGCTCTTAAAATAATGAATTCATAGACAAAACCTTAGCAGGTGAGCTGAAAACATTTCGGCGTGCGCATTTTCTTCCTCTGGGGCTAAGCCCCCCTGTCTCTCAAACCTAGTGACGGGCCTGGCACACACACACGTGCACACATAACTGTGCTGTCTGTCTCCACAACACAGTAACGGCACACACACATTAATTACATAAGGTCATACCACAGCACGTGACATGCAATAGGTCTAGTACTGTCATGTGTCACAAATGTCACATGTAGGTCGACTGTACATGGTGCCATCAATGAATCGAGCGTTCTAGCGTTAGTTCTGGCCAGGCCACGAGCTGCTGCTTATTATTTGTCTCAGGTTTTTCTAGATCAGCTAATCAACTCTCCTTGCTCCTCATTGGTCAGTTTAACATTTGGCAACATCTAAAAGTTCTCTATTTTCTTTCCAACTCCGGCTGCTCGCTTCTTCACAACCCCCCACTTCCCCACATCCACATTGTCATGTATGACATGGCATGGGCCGCTCCTTGTCATGTTGCCAGCTCTGTTCAAGGGGGAATTGTTTGCTCTCCTAATCTTAAATTGGGTGACCATTCCCGATGCTGCTTCTGTCCCCTGAATACCTCCTTTCCATGAGCACCATGGAAAGGAGGTATTCAGGGGACAGAAGCAGCATCGGGAATGGTCACCCAATTTAAGATTAGGAGAGCAAACAATTCCCCCATGAACA
>NC_085880.1:35700633-35728133 GCF_034702125.1 Engraulis encrasicolus
CCCGCCGCAAGTCTCTCTCTCCACTGTGAGACCTCTCCAATGCAACTCACTATTGACTCTCGCTATGTCCTTACAATAGGCTATTAAATCCAACTGCGTTTTATTTTCCACTGAACTGCGTGCTCTCAGCTTTGGCCTGTGCCTTACCTCTCCCTTATAACACACACACACACACACACACACACACACACACACACACACACACACACACACACACACACACACACACACACACACACACACACACACACACACACACACAGGTGTGTCATGCCATGCCTGACTTTTTGTTTTCCAAGCCTCAGGCACAAAAGCACAAAGTGTACTGTGAGTGTGTGTGTGTTTGTCTGCATCGATCACCTGCATATCCTTTTCGGTCCACATCCGTGTGTGTTTTTTTCGGGGGCAGGTGTCTCTCTGTCTGCCTGGTTGCCTGTCTGTCCGTCTGTCTGTCCGTCTGTCTGCCTGCCTGTCTGTCTGATGATGCCCAAGAGTCCCAGTTGCCACGGTGATGGCCATGCCTCGTCCTTCTCATCTCCCACTTCTGCCGACGCTGCACTTTGCTGCCTCTGATGGAACGATACGGAGACGCACACACACACACACACACACACACACACACACACACACACACACACACACACACGTACAGACGCACACGCGCGCGCACGCACACACACGCACACTCAAACACACACACACACACAGAGACAAAGAATAGGGGGGTTTCTAGCAAGTATTCTAGCAATAACACCAGGAAAGCACAACATGGACTGAACAAAAGAGCAATTAATGTCACCACACCACTTTCCTGGGGAATCACTGCTGCAATTGTATTGTACCTGTACACAGATTCACCATCGTTCATTCACAATCATTCACCATTCACACACCCTGTCTATTCATTTACCCATGATTGTGTGAATACAGGCAGACACGGCCATGCGTATGCACACACACACACACACACACACACTCTCTCTCTCTCTCTCTCTCTCTCTCTCTCTCTCTCTCTCTCTCATCACACACACACACACACACACACACACACACACACACACACACACACACACACACACACACACAGACACACACACACACACACCAGTTGGCGAGAATGTAATACTGACACACTTCCTGAGAGACCCTTTGACGTTAACCTGAAGAGTGTGTGTGGAATGTTGGAGACGTGCTCACGTCTGGCATGCGAGCTCTGGGTTTGCTAGCGCTATTACGTGTGTGTGCTCAGATCCAGTTTAACCAGTTCAACAACAGAATTTGACTTCAGGTGGAACAGGGTGTGTATGTGTGTGTGTGTGTGTGTGTCGTTTTAACTTGAAGGAAGATAAATAAAGTATTTTTTAGAGAAAAAAATAAAAAATAAATAAAGGTAGGTCGATCACATGCTATACATACGGTCACATTTTTCCCCTCATTGTGTTACATTTCATTTGACTTGTTTATCATTTTTTGTGTCTTTTTCATTGGCCAGCTGATAGGTGGGACTTGTCACTCTGCTGAGAGTGTCGGTTTAGTGTGAAATCACAGCTGCTCCACACCAGTTAAAGTCAACACATACGGGGATGTGTAAAACGGTCAACAGAGAGACCTCTCTCAGTCCGTCATGATATAGCTATACACTGCCACTGAAGATTTCAAATATCATCCCCTCTCACCACAGTCAACCGAAAAAGGTGCTTTCCCAACCCCAACCTTTACCAACTATTGCTTTCAGAGAAAAGTTTATCTCCTTCACTTGAAGGCAGGCAGCAACAGTTCACCTTCAACTTAATCATTTTCAGTGGTCATGTTGACAAGTTTCACCTCCTTGCATGAGATGGTTTGACAGCATGTAGTGGGCCTAAAACTCTGGCTGATGGTTTGATGCAACAACGGGCTATTACTGCTCATGGACAATATGCCATTATGTTTTATTGCAGGCTATTCCCTGAATGGTATACAATAGGCTATTTTATCCAACATTAAAAGTAGTAGGCTACAGGGGGGCCCCAACACACACACACACACACACACACACACACACACACACACACACACACACACACACACACACACACACACACACACACAATTTATCTCACATCACATTGCAAAGCACAGCCTACCTAATTCACAAAGAGCAATCCACATTTCCTGCTGCTACAAATTATTATTTCATTTCAACACCGAGCTCAAATGATATCGTTTGTCAAGGGAGAATGTTATAATTGAGCCGTGATGGCGTGCCGCGAACATTTCACCAGTAGTTGTGCTGTGCTGCGGCAGTTGCCAGGGGGATGTCAGAGGGGCGGGGGTTTGATTGGCTGAAGTAGGTCTGTTGCCTTGGCGACGGCGCAGGGTTTGGTAGCGTTGCCGTGCGGGCTCGAGCGGCGTGATCTGTTCAGCGCGCGGATGGAGGAAGCAGCTGCTGCTCCCTGATTCAGTCGAAGCGAAGCAGACAGACAAACCCAAACGAGAAACACGTTTACTGAGATAACCTGAATTTACATCGCTTCACAGGCACAGCGTGTATGAATGTAAGTACACATTCCTCTTTCTTGTCACACGGTGTCCTTAAGAAATGTCTGCTCCTTGTGTAGTTTAACGGTAATGCTAAGAGGAAAACTGACTCATATCTCAGTAGTCAGTTGTGGAGCCAGTATTATTGTAGCAAGCGTGGTTGCCCCGAACGGATATTTCCTGCGTTTCTGATGAGAAAGACAGTGCCTTGTGGCTATGTGAGTATCTCGGCATGGCAACACAACGCCAGTTTAGAATGTTTCCCCACTTCTTACCAGACGCAGATAAAATACTTTTCTTTTCAACAGCCCATGTGGCTGGTCGTTCGCAGCTAGTTAGCGGTGGTACTGCTAGCTAAGGGAAAAGTTCTTTGTGGTCAGCGAGTCAACTCGCAGAGACAGAAAGACACATAGAGAGAGAGAGAGTACCAAAGTGTTCAGTCTTTTCTGTGTTCATGTCGCGTGCGCTGCTCTCTGCATTTGTTCACGATAATTTATGGAGCACATAGCGTTACTTCTTCACAAACCTTTTGTGCGTTGTTGCATTTTTTTAACGCATCGCTCGTTAACTGGTTGACCTACAGAGCAATTTTATAGGGAAGCAATGTGGAAACTCCGTAGGTTTGTTGCTCTTAACACTTTGGCGTGTGCTCTAAATGTAACGCCTATTGTCATGTTAACTTGATCAAACAAAATGGGTATTTACACTGAACTCTTCTGCATTGTTTGTATTTGGGTTTTAGAGTGCACGCCTTCAACTGTTTGAAATGTCTTGCCACGAGTCGACTGACTAACCCCGACAGATGTGAAGTGCATCTGGCGTTATAAAACTGACAATATAACCAGCTCAGCTGCCCACTCAAGCCGAACTGGGGCAACTTTGTAGCTACCGTGGCGAGTGGATATGCGAAGTTACCTTAGAGGTCATGTTTGAACCTGGATTATTTCGCAATTTTAACAGAATATGTTATGTTGTATTTTCATGGCTTTTCATATAATTGCCAGTACACAGAAGTTTATGAGTAGGACACCCCCCCCCTCTTTTCATCTTTTATTTTTACTTTTTTATTTTTACTTTTACTCGGCATAACTTTGACATAATAGTAGCCTAATACATTTCACTTTTGCACACGTGTAACATCTTTTTCATTATGCTAACGCTTGCTTGTGCAGTCAGCATACATAAGGACACGTGTTATGCAACGCTATTAAGCCTGCGGAATTTCATAAGCCTACACTACATTTCATACAATAATGGAAGCACTTAAAAATGAGAAAAGAGAAATTTCTCTCTTTCCACATACGCACAGTCATTGTCCCAGCTGAGCCGCCTTTCCCCCGCCCTGGTTCAGCCGAGCGACCCTTGACCCGGAGCAATCTGTTGCGCTGATAACTTTCCACCATAGCACGGCAAAAGTGCCCCCCATTGTTGAATAGCCAAAAATTGCGAAAGCGGCGACGATCGAGTTAACGCTTGTATGTGTGTATACAGACCAGGCTTTGTTTATGTCTCACTGAGTGGCTATTTAAAAACCGTTTAGGTCCAACCGGAGGAATCCATCATGGCACCTCCCCAAAAAGTTGGACATCCTCTGGTTTCAATTCCTCTGCTTTTTGTTGGTGAAAATTGAATCTGGCATTGTTTGGCATTGTAAAATTGCATTATATAATGTTAACTCTCTCTTGGAATCAGTACTGCTCTGGAATAGCAAGGCTTCAAAAGGGTTGCTTTGGAAATTGTGTTTTCTCTGCAAGTCTTGGCCATATAGATAGTAGTCTAGTAAGTTAGGCAAACCCTAGCATTGGAAATATTGTTAAGTATTTCATAATTATAATGTACAATATTTACTTCATGCTATAGTATGGATTGTCCGTCGGGACCTATCCTACAGCTGCTTCTCATTGTTTCTGAATGTTGTGTTTTAATCCCTAGAGGAGCCGAGAGTAGGCTATCTGGACTAAGTTATAACTGATGTATAAACCTGCAAGGACAAAAGGTTAATGGCGAACTGCACTGCAAAGAACAAATGGGGTGGGGGCGGCGGCATGGCCCTTATGGCATGGATTTATAGGATTGCCCTAAATACTGTGCGACTGAATTAAACTCCTGTTGCCAGTCGAAGTCTCCATGTTCGTGGTTTGGTCTGGTTGTTGGTTTGACAGGGGTGGGGTGGACAAGGCTAGGGTGGGGTGGGTCGGGTTTGGTTGACTGGGGGTGGGGTGTGTGTGTGTGTGTGTGTGTGTGTGTGTGTGTGTGGTGGGGGTGGATAGGCCCCGTGGTGCTTCATGGTAGCAGGTGACAGTGGCCCCAGTCACAGTATATTTTCATTCAGCAGATGTTGTTTGCTGACGAGACAAGTGTGGTCCAGATAAACGATAAACAGAGGAGGGCGAAGATGAAAGAGGAGAAGCACCAAATGATCAACCTGTCGTCCTTTTTACTGCCAGGAATCCTGGCCTTGGCCTGTGTGGCCTGTGTGTGTGTGTGTGTGTGTGTGTGTGTGTGTGTGTGTGTGTGTGTGTGTGTGTGTGTGTGTGTGTGTGTGAAGGCTTGAAACCATCTGCTGTGTGTATGTGTGACTATGAATGAATGAGTGTGTGTGTGTCTTTGTGTGTCAGTATGAGTGTGTGTGTTAGTGAAAGTGCTAGTGTGTGTGTGTGTGAGAAGATCTATGCATGTCAGTATGAGCGTGTGTGTGTGTGTGTGTGTTCATGTGTGCACACACATGCACATATTACCCTGCCATGCAAATGCGGTGACACCTTTGGGTTAATTATCATGCTTGTTCTTCAGCTCTGAACTGGCCTTACTGGGGCACTAGTCGTGGGAATATCTCGCAGACAGACACACATGCACGGAAACACACACACACACACACACACACACACACACACACACACACACACACACACACACACACACACACACACACACACACACACACACACACACACACACAGGGAGTAGTGGCACACTCCTCTTCTCCCCTTTCCCTTCTCCTCCCCTTATTCTCTCTCATCTCTCCACTGCCGTCAGTCATACTTTGCGCTTCCCTCCACTCCACCTAATTTCCTTTCTTGATCCCCCCGCCTCTCTTTTCTTCCCTCATCTCCTCTCTTCTCCTCTCCTTTCCCTTTTCTTCTCCCCTTCATTCACTCTATTCTCTTTCTTCTCTCATCCCATCTCTCCTCTCGTTTCTTCTTCCCCTTCCTCCTCTCCTCTTTTCTCCTCTCTTCTCCCAATTTCTCATCTCCTCTCCTCATCTCCCCCCTCCCCTCCCAATTTCTCCTCTCCTCTCCTACTCTTCCCCATCCTCCTCTCCTCTCCTTTCTCATCTCATCTCACCTCACCTCACCTCTCCTCTCCTATCCTATCCTCTCCTCTCATCCTCTTCCCCATCCTCCTCTTCTCTCCTCCTTACTCATCTCTCCTCACCCCTACTCCCCCATCCTTCCTCTGCCGTTGGAGACCTTTACACCTTCTCGACATCAGAGGGGAAATAAAGCGGTGGTGAGCCAAAGGGGCCGGCCCTCACTGGAGCAGGCCATGGCAAGGTTAATTGGGGAGCCGGCACACGGGTTAATTGTGCTATGTGCTGTTGCCTCCTAAAATATAGCTGTTGGAGATTGCTGGGGTGGGGATGGGAGATGGTGAGGGGAGGTTTTATGGGGTGATGTTGAGTTGTTGGGGAGCAGGGGTTGATGGGGGCAACAGTATTGCAGACAGGATTGGGTTAAGTTATGGAGTGAAAGGTGGGAGGGTTTGATGACGTGGATGAGGTGAGTTGCTGTGGGATGTGATGGAGGGGTTATGGGGTTGTTGTTGTTTGTGGTGGGGGAGTGTCACTGGGGAATGGAGCTGTTTGGGGCGGGAGTGTTCTGTGGTAGAGGTTGGATGAGGTGAGGTGTGTTATTGGGTGATTGGGTTGTATGGGGGTGGTACTAGTCTGGCAGGTAGAGAGCCTGTGGCCACACTGCATCCTTGCAATTCAGTGTCATCAGCAATGGGTGTGCATGGAGCCTTGCCTTGGCTATCTCTCTCAATCTGTCTCTCTTTCTCTCTTCGTTGCACTCTCATTGCCTTCTAATGCATTCTCCTCCCTCCCATCCACCCACCCTCTCTCTCTCTCTCTCTCTCTCTCTCTCTCTCTCTCTCTCTCTCTCTCTCTCTCTCGCACTCTGGCTGTCCGTCTCTCTCTGCTTCTTACAGCGCTCTTTCTCGAGTGGTCAGTGAGGAGAGCTAATTGTGTGAAAACCTGGTGGGACAAGGTCTGGAGTTTACAATGCCTTTCCCTCTCCTCTTTCTCTCTCTCTTTCTCTCTCTCTCTCTCTCTCTCTCTCTCTCTCTCTCTCTCTCTCTCTCTCTCTTTCTGTACCCAAAACCAGAGGGGGTGATCAGTGCCCTTTAAAATCAATTAGCACATTGGGTCTGCATGGGCCAGAGTCCAGTACACAGGATATGGAGTTTATTTATTTATTTACCTCTTTATTTATTTCCTGGTCAGTGAGATTGGAGTGGTGTAGTGACTGGCTCTTTTTGCTGAGGTTTAGGAAGATGGTTGGCCAGTTGGCCGTGCTGTGTGTTGCTACTATTGATAAATGAAATTAGCCTGCAGGAGGAGAGGGAGAGAGGAAAAGGGCCTCCTGTTTCACTATGGGTGGAATGGTGTGTGTGTGTGTGTGTGTGTGTGTGTGTGTGTGTGTGTGTGTGTGTGTGTGTGTGTGTGTGTGTGTGTGTGTGTGTGTGTGTGTGTGTGTGTGTGTGTGTGTGTGTGTGTGTGCATGGGTGAGTGTGCATGGGTGAGTGACCTTCCTAACCCTCTTTCCTTGATTCACTTAACGGGAAATCTCAGGGAAGAGATCACCCACCTCCACCTAAAACACACACACACACACACACACACACACACACACACACACACACACACACACACACACACACACACACACACACACACACACACACAAACTCTCCCTCCACCAAACATCACATTGGCCTAAGGTGTAATGTTGTCAGCCTAGCCTGTAGGCTACCTTGTGTACTTGTATACATGCACAGGTGAATGTCAGCTCTGTTTTTACCAATAATGGAAACTTTGTGTAGGTTTTTATTTCATTTACGACAATGACCTGTTTACAGCTTGACTTGAGAAATGTTTTGACGGGTAAATGCCGTTTTGTGCTTACTCCATTGGGAGAGAAAAAACACGTTTTCGTTTCTTGCATTTGTATGTGCACACTGTAAGCGAGCTCTTTTTGTTGATGTGTTTGCATGTAGTTCCTGTTTTAATGTGAGTGCGACTGCCCTGAGACAAAGCCCTGACTACCCTTGCAGACGCAGCCAGTGGTGTGTTGGTGGTTGACAGGCAAGTGAGCGAGGCACTGGATCAGGAGTGTGTGTCTGTCTGTGTGTCTGTGTGTGTTTTTTTTCCAACTCTGATTTCATCAGTGAGGTGCCACTCTGCAAAAATTTAGACAAAGAAACCCGTTTTGTCTCCAGTGTGTTACATGTTAAACAAAAGGCTTATCTTCGGAGGGAGGGAGGGAGAGAGAGAGAGAGAGAGAGAGAGAGAGAGAGAGAGAGAGAGAGAGAGAGAGAGAGAGAGAGAGAGAGACTGCATGGTGGTTACTCCTGTATTGCCATGCTGGTGATGGTCTTGTGTTGGTTTTGCTGGTGATGGTCTTGTGTTGGTTTTGCTGGTGATGGTCTTGTGTTGGTTTTGCTGGTGATGGTCTTGTGTTGGTTTTGCTGGTGATGGTCTTGTGTTGGTTTTGCTGGTGATGGTCTTGTGTTGGTTTTGCTGGTGATGGTCATGTTTTGGTTTTGCTAGTGATGGTCATGTTTTGGTTTTGCTGGTGATGGTCATGTGTTGGTGGTGTTGGCCTTGTTACAGACTGCCCTGTTACTACCAGTAGTCCAAACGACACTTGACTCTGCTGCTGTGACTGCAGACCGCCAGTAGCCCGAAAGCTCTACTGTGACTCCCATCAAGTCCAAACTGATATACTGTTAGACTGTTGCAGGCCTAGTTACTTGTTTAACTCTCCAGTGACCACCACCGGACCCCAAACGACACTGTTACTGTTGCCACCCTGGTTAACTCCGTGACCAACAGAAGCCCACATGGGCCAGTTACTCTTGCCAGACCAGTTAGTTACAAGTGGCCCCTTAGAACCTAAACTGTGGTGTTGTCACCCCTGCTTACCTTAAGTAGCACAATATGCCTCGCTCTATTGACTCCATCCAAACTGTCCAGTTAGACTCTGTTGCTGACCCAGTAACTTGGCAACTCTAGTGGCCATCGAACCACCGGAACCCAAGCTGCACAGTTACCTCGGCAACCAGCAGTGGGCCAGTCCGCACTGCACTGCTGTGGCTCCATCAAGCCCAAAACAGCCCGGTAACAATTGGCCAGCCTGGTTAACTCTAGTGACGACCTGGAGCCCTGGAGCCCAACTTGCATGGTTACTGTTGCCACCCCTCGGTTACCTAGGTGACCAGCAGTAGCCCAGTCCGCTGTGCTCTGCTCTGCTCTGCTCTGCTGAGCTTCCATCAGCTCCGCAGCTCTCATCTGCTGATGCTATCTGGCCTTTGTTGGGAGGCGACTGGCTGTTGCTGCCTGATGACTCCAGCTGCACACATTTTTCATCGTCTGGCCCACTCACACCCTCTCCTCTCCCCTCCCCTACTCTCCTCTCCCCTCCTCTCCCCTCCTCTCCCCTCCTCTCCTCTCCTCTCCTCTCCTCTCCTCTCCTGCCCCCTTCTTTCCCTCTCTTCTCCACTCCACTCCAATCCACTCCCCTCCTCTCCTCTTTTCTCCTCCTCTTTTCCCTTCCTCCTCTCCTTCTCTTGCCCTCTCCTCCTCCCTCCCTCTCTTCCTCATCCACCCCTCTACCCCTCCCCTCGTGTCCCCATTATGTGTGCTTTTCGCCCGGAGCGGCAGACCAAGGGGGGAGGAGGAGGAGGGACATCCCCGCAAACGCTTCTGTTGTCTAGGTTACGTGACATCAGCGTGCTGTAATTCAATATAGGTGGCTGCGCTCTGAATTTGGCTTGCAAATTTGCGCTGCTCTTACTATCACCCCCCCCCCCCCCACACACACACACACACACACACACACTCATCCGTGCACAGATGCACATACACACACACACACACACACACACACAAACACACACACACCCCGTTCTCAACTGAGGAGCACATGTTATTTCGGATTTGCTAGTTGTTTGTGTTGTTCCTCCCGCATAACAATAACGGTGGCCTGAGTCCATTGCTTCCCTATTGATGATGTGGAGTTTAAGCATGTTCGCTTGATTTCCTTTGAGCACTGCACATCGCTTTGGTGTCTCTTGTGTACCTTTTTTTTTGTGTATGTGTGTTTTGTATTCTTGTGGTGTATTGTTACTTTGCTTGTCCTATATCACATGTTTTTTATTGTTACGCGTGTGTGTGTGTGTGTGTGTGTGTATAACACTAAACTCTAGCAGAGTGCATGTTTGTTGTGGGGGTTTCCGTTTTGTTTTGGTGGCGTCCGAACGGCGACTCCGTGGTGTGTGTGTGCATCTCCGAATTGGTCACAGCACCGCTTGCACCACACACACACGTGAAGTGAAAAAGTGAAGTGAAAGCCCATTGGGAAACTCCAACTCCCATTGTCATTGTGACATAGCACTCCACAGCACACAAGTGAACACTGCACACTGCACACAACGAAATTGCATTTATGCCTCACCCGTGCAAGGGGGCAGCCCTCAGTGGCGCCCCATGGGGAGCAGTGCGGTGGGACGGTACCATGCTCAGGGTACCTCAGTCATGGAGGAGGATGGGGGAGAGCACTGGTTGATTACTCCCCCCACCAACCTGGCGGGTCGGGAGTCGAACCGGCAACCTCTGGGATGCAAGTCTGACGCCCTAACCGCTCACCCATGACTGCCCTCACTGACGTGCTCACATGCACGCACACACACACACATTGTACTGTCCATACCAGCCCTCACAGCCCTTTTCACAGCCCTCACTGCCCCGGACCCCTCCCGTTCATTTCATCCTCTGCCCTTCCCTCATTCTCTCTCTCTTTCCCTCCCTTTTTTGTGTCATCAAGCGCCCCCTCCCCCTGTCTTGGCATGGCAATCTGGTGAAGATTTAAGATGTGCACAGGGCAGGCAACACTCTCACTCACACAAGCTCTCTCTCTCTCTCTCTCTCTCTCTCTCTCTCTCTCTCCCTCTCTCTCTCTCTCTCTCTCTCTCTCTCTCTCTCTCTCTCTCTCTCTCTCTTTCTCTCTCTCTCTTTCTCATACACACACACACACACACTCACTCGCTTGCACATACACACACACTCTCTGTGTCTATCTCTCTGAGCCCATTGCTAATGTGTCCGTTGGCGAGAGAGAGAGAGAGAGAGGTACAGAGCGAGAGAGAGATACAGAGCGAGAGAGAGCGAGAGAGAGAGCGAGAGAGAGAGCAAGAGAGAGAGCAAGAGAGAGAGCGAGAGAGAGAGAGAGAGAGAGCGAGAGAGAGAGAGAGAGAGAGAGAGAGAGAGAGAGAGAGAGAGAGAGAGAGAATAGACTGTGCCTTATGTCATGCCACAACAATGGCCCTTTGTCTGGGTCCCTCTTGGCCCAGTGAACGGGGTTTGTTTAATTGAGATGGCAGTGTGACAGCACGCGGCCCCGGTACAGGAGCTGGGCAGGGGGATGCAGGACCAGCTGAGGATGACCGGCTAGTCCAGCCAGGGGTGATGCGGGTCGAGTGGGACCAGCTGAGGATGACCGGCTAGTCCAGCCAGGGGTGATGCGGGTCGAGTGGGGATCACCAGAAGAATAAATAATATGCACATGCCACCTCACTGAGGCCAGACGCAGGACAATGTCTTGAACAAACCTTACAATGTCTTTTCTCTGTCTTGAATAAACCTTAACAATCTGAGCTGCAGTGTGCTGACTTCTACTCTCTCTATTGTTGAGAGGGGGATCACCACCAGCTAGTCCATCCAGGTCGAGGAGGGGAGAGAGGGGAGGTGGCGACTTAGGTGAGGGAAATGGCCAGGGCTCCGAACCGGTTCAAGGAACGAAAACGAAAACCGAAAACGAACGAAATTTTATGGAATTTTACAAGGAACGGAAACGGAAACGAAAACGAAATGGTCTTCAAGTGTTCCGGAACAAAAACGTTATTCTGAAATCCACAAACCGGTTAATAACGGGTTTTTTTTTGTTCTCTATATTTCATACAAGTGCACGATTTTGTTTGAGGAGTAACCATGGCGACGAGCAGTCTTTTAGTTCGGCTACTGAGGTGTATGAGGGGAAACATGCATAGGCCTACAGCAACAGCATTTTGCTTCACCTGAGCTCTTGCCGCCGATTGATAAAATATTGAGGAGCATTGGCCAATCAGAGTGCGACTGTGCATTGTATGGAGAAACTTCCTGGGTAAATTTAGGATGTGCTTCTCCTCAGAGAATTTGATAGGAAACTAGAACTAAACTGTCTCTGTTCTCCTGGCTTTCTCGTAGTGATTGGAAGTTGACTCTAATAAACCCGCCCTAAAGTTTTTGACCACCAATATCAAATAAGTTTTTATAAGAGAAATGACACTTTACCCGCGCTGTTCTTCAGTCTCATTCACGGACAGTAGGCCTACAGAGTTTTATATTGACACCATGGAGAGCAAAAGAGAACATGTCTTGAGATCGGTGTTGGGATTCCTACAGGGACAGAGTATTTGGACCATACAGTCTATGATTTGCAAAGGAATTGGATAGGCGATTTGATGAACCTAATTCGCAGAGTGCTCTCGAGAGGCAACTGGTGGGTAAGTCATGTTTAGCTTACTACTTGTAATGGCACCGCCGAGTGCCTCGATGTTCAATGCGGTTATGGCAAATTATGTTGTTGTTAAGTTAGGCTACTGAAGTGCTTTTGTTGTGCGCAGCGTATCCCACTGTCGGAGAAGAGAGGTGAGAGCTGGTGTGTTATGTGCTATAATCAAGGACGTCTCATTTATCTGTTGTTGTGGTCAATGCGGGATAAAGTCATTCGTGGCAGATGGACAGACGCTAGCTGACGTTAGCTGGCCCGCTCAATGTTTCGATGGTTTCCTCAGTATTGCACAATATTTCCTGGCTGTCATCACGAATAACAGTAGGTCGCGTGTGACAACAAGCAGGGATAGAGAAAGACAGCGCATTTGTTGTTGTTTAAGTTATTATTCTCTTCTGTCGTGCAGAGGGCTGGGCTGATGGGATGGACTACGTGGAAACTCTTACTATTTTGTGACGCTTGTCTGTTAGGCAACAAAAGGTCTCCGGTTTTGTGGTGATGGATTTGCACTGGAATGGTTGGTAGCCGATATCTGAGAGCATATCCGAGGTTTCAGACTATGCAACCTGTCCCTTCTCTAGAACTAGTGACCCCTTGCATCGTGCACATCTCAAAACAGTTTGGGATTTTTTGTGGAGCAAACTGTGTCCCTTTTACTTACACGTTTCACTTGCTGCAAACCTCATCATGGCCTATTAAATAGAGCTAGGCAAGAACTGAAATCCATGCCTATCGACACCTCTTATTATGCTGACGTTTACCTGCGCTATTCCAGAGATTTTTTTAGGAACTCTCTCTGGCTATTTTTTTTAAACTCTCTCTGGCTGTATTGTGCCTCCCTAATCAACATCCACCCACCGCTACTGGGCTGGCATAGGCTACTTTTGATAAGAATTATAGGCATCCGGTTAAATCTGCCAGGATGGATAGCCCATCTGAGTGTTTTTGGGTGTGTTATTATTTTTGAGAATAGCTGTGTAAATCAAGGGGAAATAATGAGTACGTCTATTCTAAGATAAAGTCCACGAAAATAGACTTAATATGGCCGTTAAAGACTGCAGGAACGTTAAGAACGAACGTTATTTTTCGTTCCGAACCGGTTCAGGAACGATATTTTTGTGGGGGAACGATTGCAGGAACGAAAACGTTAAATTGAAACTTGCCTGAACCGTTCGGAACGGAACGTTTGAAAAATAATTTCGTTTTCAAGCCCTGGAAATGGCCAGCCTCCACAGCTTGGGGGCGACAGAGGTTCGAGAGGGTGATGACCAGCGGAGGTAACCCAGTGAAGGCCAAGAGAGCATCACCAGCTAAACTAAACACAGTCAGGGTAAGATGGGATTAGAGAAGTCAAGTTGAAGTAAGAAAAACGAAACGCACTTTCCTTGGGAAAGAGGCAATTTATCTGAGTAACCAGTAGACCTACTGTGTACTATGTACGATCAGCCCACTCTGCCCTGACTGGATCAAGTTTTTGGTGGGTCCTTGTTAGGTTTTTAGTGTGTATCAGTAACAGCACAGTCTATCTACCTCCTTTGGTACAATGGAGTAAATGGTGTAACAGCCCATGTAATATCATGTGCCTAGTGTTGTTTTTGCTCCATGAATTTACTTTTACTTTTGACAGCTCTGGATGTGATGACCAGCTACCAGGAGTGAAAGTTGTTTTCATGTCTTACCGGTGCTATCTTGTGCAAGTCTTCCTAACAATCGCCCTTCCAATGACAACATCAGAAAGAGCGCAAATAAAATAAACGTGTGCTACATACGTATCTATATCACTGCATGACTATTTCAGGTAAATTTGAGCTATTCTCTTCATAGGACACTTGTCTCAAATGGCATGGTGTGGTTGTATGTTTTGTACTTTTAATGGAATTTTAAAATGTGTTTTCTCTTGGCCAGCATTAACCCTATTCTCTTACCGGTACTATGCACCATCTGTAAATGGCACTGCCCAGGGTGATGTAGACCAGTGGTTCCCAACCTATGGGTCGGGACCCCCCTTATGGGTCGCCAAAGATCCACAGGGGGTCGCGGAGCCCTCTTGATTTTAAGGGGTTTCGTTTTAAATATATATAGCCCATGTTGAATAAAAGACAAAGCATTTAACTAATAAATGCATAGACGCAACAAATTGTAAGTGCTACATTAAACATTTATTCTATATTTGACCAAAGACAAATTGAGGAATAAAATAGCTAAAATAAGTTTTCGCAGGAAACGGAGGGCATCTTGTGACTCCGTCTCGTGCGGGCGCTCGCGTGGTTGGGTCACCAAAGCTTACAATAGTAAAAACATGGGTCCCTTAAGAAAAAGGTTGGGAACCACTGATGTAGGCCAAGAGAGGATCACAACCAAGCCCAGCCCAGCCCAGGGTGAGGCAGGTCAAGAATAGTGCAATGGGAAAGGTTCAAGCCCAGAAAAAAGGGAGAGCCCAGCTTACCAGCCTAGCTTACCAGAATGCCCTACCTGTCCAGGGTAGCGCCAGCCCAACCAGGGTCAACACAGGAATGATGACCCAAACCATTTGAAATGTATGCAGGCCAGACAGACAGACAGACAGACAGACACAGGGTAATATGTATTATAGAGTGAAGGTGGATTAGTATAGTCTCTTTGCATCTCTTGCACAAGCTAGAATAGACTCTTAAGGTACTTTTATGTGCAAGGGCCTTATACTGTTACTATACAAGTGACTCACATTTAGTTGATTCATTTTTTAGTTATTTTAGGTAGGCAGTGGGACAACCCACCTTAGCAAGTTAGAAATGAAACATTTGGGATGTCAATAAATCCAATCAATACATTTTTTGGAAGTTTTGCTAAGTTTAATGCTCTTTTTCTTTGAATAGAGAAGCTGTATGTGGGGGAATTTCAACCTTCAAATAGCAAAGCACAGTTGGCGCCATTCTCATTAACGAAAACAACAACATGCTCTTTCTGTGTGTGCGTGTGTGTGTGTGTGTGGAGTGTGTGTGTGTGTGTGCATTTGTGGAGTGTGTGTGTGCGTGTGTGCGTGCAGTGTTGGCCCTGAGGTGTCTCTCCTACATGTGGTCGGTTAAACAAGTTTGGTGAGATTAGACAGGCCGTTGTCTTTCAACGATTTTGTTTGGCATATGCCGCACCCGTAACCGAGGTCGCCACTACTCTACAGATCCAGAGGAGACTCCAACAGAGGCCATGAGGCTGTGCCCTGTTCACATTTAGGCTGTGGGATATTTCCCATGACGAGAGGGGCAGTAGTCAGGGAGAAGGTCTTGTAAGGAGTCGGGGAGGATGGTAGTCATTCGAGTAGTCTTCAGCATGGAAGTAGGGATGGGATATCGTTATCAGTGTATCGGTATCGGGTTCAGATATCAACATGATTCAGAGATCGGATCAGATCGGAATTTTCTCAAAGTATCGGAATTTTCCTGAAACTGACATTGAGTCAGGTGTAATGTTAAATTGAAATCATAACACTTGCATATTAGTTTTCAGGAAGGGATTATTTCTTTTTTACTTGTTGCTTTTTACTTATTAATTGTTTTCCTGTTCTTCGGACTCCCTTTTCTGACCAAATAGTCTACTTGGGCCTACCTCAAGTTCAAACCCATGCATTTATGTGGTTTTGATATTGGATCGGAGTAGTATCGGTATCGGCAGATATCCAAATTTAGATATCGAGATCGGATCGGAAGTGAAAAAATGTGTATCGGTGCATCCCTACATGGAAGATTGGTAGTCGTTTAGGAGGAGAGGGTATCAGTAGTCCAGTATAAGGTTGTTGAGAGCTGGGCCCCCTAGACTACAGGTTGCTGTGGGCCCCCCAGAAGGCAGATTTGGTGATGCATTTATATAGACAGCGTCATAGTTATGAGTTAGGAATTAAGGATAACATGTCTACCAACTGTATTCAACACAACTGATGAATTTTGCATCTTGTCACAATTCTGCAATTTTTCTCTTTTGGCCAGTCAGGCCCCCCTGGCAGGTGGGGAGCCCGTCCTAGGCTGCAGCCATATCTAGCCTGTGCGTTAATCGGGCCCTGGACATGTCATTGGGGAGGCGAGGCGAGCTCGTCAAGAAGAGGGCAGTTCTGGCTGTGGATGGAGCAGATGCACTGTGCCACGCTCTGCTTAACAGTCTCAGGGCTACACACTGGAAGAATGTCTGAACTAGGAATGGCGAAAATTGAAAAAACTCTTAACCGGCTACTGAGACTCATTAACCAGTGGTTAACCGGTTAACCGGTAATCTGAAATTACACAACGTTCGCGGTTTTTTTCACATAAGCCTTTTTTTTTGCTGTGCAGACAGGACCTGCCATGTCCAGCCACTATTGCCAGATGGAAAATGCTGAATTATCGTACTAAAACCTCAACATTATCGTTTTTTGGGGGGCTTTTGGGGAGGAAATTATCATTATAATTATTATTATTATTACAAGCGGTTAACCGGTGGCAGAAAATGTTAACTGGTTAAAGTTGATCCGGTCGACTATCGGTTAACCGGTTACCGGTTAACATCCCTAGTCTGAACTTCTGCAGCTCTAAGGATGTAGCTTTTTCACCGCTGTGTGTTGGTGTGTGTGTTATGGCTCACTGCTTCTTGTAGCTGGTATGTATGTGCGTGTTGCTCTTTGCACTGGTGTGTGTGTGTGTGTGTGTGTGTGTGTGTGTGTGTGTGTGTGTGTGAACGGCGCGCGTGCGTGTGAACGGTGTGCTGCCAGAGGCATCCTGCGCTCCTGGAAGTCCTGACATTCCTGACCTGAGAAACTCCACTCAGCGTGATCGCTGGCAGATGCCTACGCCTCACTCTGTGTGTGTGTGTGTGTGTGTGTGTGTGTGTGTGTGTGTGTGTGTGTGTGTGTGTGTGTGTGTGTGTGTGTGTGTGTGTGTGTGTGTGTGTGTGTGTGTGTGTGTGTTGTAGACACCTCAAGAGTTTAGGTAGCCAGCTCATTGGATGAGGTGGACTGAAGGTTGAAACAAAGGCATCCAAAAGTCCCGACGTGACTCATAAAAAACAAATTCCACCAAGGCAAAAATAATCAATAGCAGCACGAAGCAGCTTCTCTTTTTTTCCCCCCCTTGACTGGGTGCTCTCTCTGGCAACCAGCAACACCGTCTTATCCAACACTGGAAAACTATGCTTGTCGAGGGATGTCCACAGTTAATCGAGTAATCGTTTTTAGTCGATTCAAGCGTTTATCAATGAAAAAAAATCAATTGCAATTGTCAACTCGATTGGCAATAGACCCAGGTCGTGCTGTCTGCTGCTCCTCGTCTTTTTTCCAACCAGGATCCTGTTTCTCAAAGGGCTTATAGCTTGTCAGTGAGCAACGTAGGTTGTCTATGGGAAATCACATTTCAGCCAAGTGAGTTAGCAATGAAGTGGTCACAACTAAATATTTTGAACACACAGTTCAGGGTGGTGCAGCTGACATAACTAGACATAACTAGACATAACTACATAACAAGCAGTACAAGTAGGGGAGAATTCACATAGCCTCTATCAAGTTTCAGTGTCCTTGCAGTATTGGTATTAGAATTTCTCTTCTACAGGCAGGTTCCATTGCTAAATGTGTGTGTAGTGTGTGTGTATAGTGTGTTTGTTTCAAAGTCCATGTGTTTCCCATACTATACATTAGCCCAGTAAGGAATGTGGTCAGTGGACTCGTTCAAAGTCAAAGCTTGAGGAGTGAGCAGAAAACAACGGCCAGCCCCAACAAACTTGCACAAACATAACACACACACACACAGAAGTGAGGGCAAACGCGCACACACACACAGTATACACACACACACACACACACACACACACACACACACAAACACACACACACACAGTACACACAATGGTAAATGGAGTACGTGTGCTGTGAGTGGGTTGTGTCTCTCCTGCTGGGTCAGTAGACAGGCCAGCGGGCTCTCTGCCTCTCCACAAGGGACACTACTTCTCTTCTCTTCGCGCCTGAAAGAAAAGAGGACAAAACAAACAGCCGTTAAAAAAATGTGAACTTCCTCAAAGATAGGCTTGATGTTTCCTCTTGTTTTTCAGGCCGGCTGGAACTCCCTGTCAGGGCCATATTGTGCAGCAAGATAAAAGTTAAAACAACAGCTCCCTCGCTCTCTCTTTTGTGTGTGTGCGTGTGTGTGTGTGTGTGTGTGTGTGTGTGTGTGTGTGTGTGTGTGTGTGTGTGTGTGTGTGTGTGTGTGTGTGTGTGTGTGTGTGTGTGTGTGTGTGTGTGAATAGAGGTGTGAGTGTGGGAGCGGAGGTTGGGGTGCATTGGTAGGCTGTGCCAGCTCTGGTTGGCCATAGCCTTGGTTAGCTTGCTCAATTGATGGTTAGCTAGCTAACTTGATAGCTAGCTTGCTCACTGGACTATAGAGTTTGCAAGTCTCCCGGAAGCATGAAGTATACTAGTCTTTCTTGTTAGCATTTAAGGACTTCCTGGTTCCCACCGGCGATCGAAAATGAATTGGGACCAGTCTAAAATGAGGTGTGAGTGCAAACACACGATTAGCAAACCCCCGCAAACTGTTGAGAGTGTTAAAAATAGGCTGTAGGGATGACATGGTTGATCATTTTGTGTCAAACGTAAACATAAATACGATGTTGCTATCAACATGCTAAAGCGGAAAAACAGGCAGACGACAGGAAGGTGATTTCACTCGAGAGATATTAATTTCACAGGCCGTGTCCATGGTAACCTATGGTAACCGACTCACACTATACTTTCGAACAAGACTTGGAAATATTTCTAAATAAGCCCTGATACACATAGTTTTTCACTCCTGACAACTCTTCTGTTAAAACTTGAACAACACCATTACTGCATTAAATCCAATCGCCTTGGTATAGTAATATCATTTCAAAACTTACCATCGAACTGAAGTTTGCTTATGCAACCATCTTTACAGCGGGAAGCTCAGGCGACATGTGATTTTTTAAGGAAGTAAAGGGCTGTGATATGAGATGTGTAGTTCTAAAAAATAAATAAAACCTTTTAGCTTTGGGATAGCAACATTACTTTATTATCGTTATGTTTTGTTTGGTAAACACATCCATGTGGTTGTGCTGTACCTGGCACTAATAAGGGAAGGTTGCGGGGACACACGAATGACGGTTGTTGACGGCTGTCTTATATTTTTGGAAAACCTACATTTCTATGGCCCGTAACATTCTCAGAATTCTGTTAGGAAACGGATGTCGTTACATGCTACTCCGCCACATACAAGTTGATGTCACCCACTTGTGAGCTCTTTTGGAAACCTGTCAAGACATGCTACAGCTTATGTTGTGGCCTAGTAGGTCGCTCACTGGGTTAGCCTGTTTAGCTGTGCTGCGGATAACAGCACTTTGCACACCAGCCTGTTTGTCCACACAAGCATATCACGGTACATGCACACACAGACGGCACGTTTCCTTAACGTCTCCGTGAGCAGTGCGAGTCCGAGAGGTTCGCGGGCTGCCTTTCACACTGCACAGTTAACGTCCACATTCTATCCGCGGGCAGCAGCCATTCATTTTCAATGGGAGCCGTGCATTGAACGCGGACGTCTGCGCAGGAAAATAGACTCGAGTTCTATTTTCGAGGAGCAACGCGGACATGTCCGGTCGGGACGGACATGCACCGTGCTTACACCACGTTCCTGTGTGCAAGGCATGATTTGTTTTCATGCATTCTAACCATTTCGAACTGACAGCGGACATGTCCTGTGGACGTACTGTGGATGTCCGTGCCGTTGGTGTGCATGTACCGTCATGCGTAGAGGTCCATTCTTCAACGTGGAGTGCTAGACTATTTTAGCTACCGCTAGCTCATAGGGGCCCCTGTTAGAGAAATGTAGAGGGGTGGAGGGAGGAAGGGAAATGTAGTAGCCTGATAAACCAGCCTAAATGTGAGATTGGATGTGTCATTTACAAGTAGTCTGGCCCCGATGAATGAATAAGCTTAGTACATCCGAAGATTGTTGATGAGAACAACCCGTTGTCTTTCAAACCGTGCCTGTGACTATAGGCCGGCGCTCTGACCAATCAGCGCTATCTTTCTTGTTGATGTGCTTTCCCAACGTTGCGAGCTTCTTCGTCACTCCCTCAAAACCCTGCCCGATTTGATTCAAAACAAATCTCTGCGTTGTGATTGGTTTGCCAGATTCTTGGCAAGCCTGACAGACCACTCCAACAATGCGAGGCCAGACCCACTCGCAGCCAAAAAAATGTTGCCGTGCAGTGGGTGGCGCTGGTTTACTAGGCTAGAAATGTAGAGGAATAGTAGTAGCGCCTAGTAGAGAAGTAGTCTAGTAAACTAGCGCCACCCGCTGGCGGTCAATTTTTTCTTTTACCTGCCACTGGTCTAGCCTTGATCCATAACTGTGAAACTGCCAAAATGCCCTGAATCTGGCAAACCAATCTTAATTAAGCTTAGATTTAAAACTGGACAGTGTAGAGCAGGGGTGTCAAACTCATTTTGGTCCGGGGGCCGCATACAACCCATGTGCATGCCTTGGTTAGATTTCACTCTTCTGTCCAGTTTAAACAATTTTATGGGTAATCAAACCTTTTTTCACCGGTGGCTGTTCAGTACTTTCCATTATTCCATTTCAAGCTATCCAAAAGATGTTTGCGACTTGAATTGCAAACAGATTACTGGAAAAATGAAGGTGACCCCAAACTTTTGAACGGTAGTGTATACAGTATAACAGAGGGACCATTGGGTTAATGTCATGCAGGTCTCGATTTCGCCCAGAGGGGCGTAAATGTGCATTTCGGTTATTTCATTGAAAAAAAATAAAAAAACGTTTAAAAAAAACCAATAAGCTTAATAATTGTATTATTTCAACTATAAGGAGATACAACAAATCAATGTTATATCAAGCCTCACTACAACTGAAAACACCACTATTAGCAGAAATCTGGCGGCAGTATGCCCCCAAACGCCCCCTCGTGGCGCCGGCCCTGGGCACAGGTGAGCCTTGAAATAATTTTCTAAAAATCTAAATGATATCTGTATGTGTGTGTTCCTGTTGATGACTTATTTGAGTTGCCCTGAACAGTATTTGAGTTAGAGGTGGGCCCTGAACAGTTGTGAACATTTCAAGTGGGCCCCAAGTTGGGAAAGGTTGGGAACTCCTGCTCTGGGGGGTGGCTAGGGGTGTGGAGGATTGTCAGTCACATGCTCCCTGGCTGGCAGTGTTCTCATGCCAGGGCCCTGCTTGGCTTGTATGCCCAGCACTGGGTGTCTCTGTACCACGCGAGCATGCTCCAGTTCCTAGAAATTGCAACCATCACTTATCAGGGGTCACACACTCAGTCACACCCTGCGTGTGTGTGTGTGTGTGTGTGTGCGTGTGTGCGTGTGTGCGTGTGTGTGTGTGTGTGTGTGTGTGTGTGTGTGTGTGTGTGTGTGTGTGTGTGTGTGTGTGTGTGAGATAGCTTTTGAGGACTGGTGGAGTGGGGGTTGGGGGTGTTGCTGCTATTTTCATGCCATGGCTATGACACGCTGTTGTGTGTGTGTGTGTATGTGTGACGGGACGGGATGGGTGCGGTAACCAACCTTCTGTTAGTGTTGGTGTCAGTGTCAGACGACCTGTGACTTTGTTGGACGTCCAAACAAGCCCCCCCGTCTCCCTTTACGTAATCCAACCGTCTGACAACAGGAGAGAAGAGCTTGGCCCGCTCTCTGACCTTGCACGTCTGTGTGAAGCCACACCACCCTGTCAATCCAGCCTCGGCTAAACAGACCCACCTGCAACCGAAAGACCCCACTGCCTCTCTATGTAGAAGGCAAAAAAAGCTTTTATTAAAAAAAAAGCTTTAAAAAATAAGGAAGCGACTATGTAATACATACAAGCAAACAATGGTTACTTTGCCAACCCAGAAGAAGTTCAACTGAACAGTCATTGGTTATACTCATTATGGCTGGAATCTACCAGTATTTTGGGGCCCTGGTCATGGTCAAGTTTGGGAACCGCCGCTGTAGAGAGTACTGTAGCTAGCATGGCTGGGATGCTAAAGACATCAGAGAGGAACGTAATGTGAGGAGCTGCCATTGTGGTGCTCTCACACGATGTGTGTGCGTGTGTGCGTGAGAGTACAATTCAGTTCGAACGCGTGGTTACAGCTTTTGAAATGGAGTGTTAGGAAAGTGTTTAATGTTTATTGAGAGGGGGTCATCCTTTCTGTGTGTGTGTGTGTGTGTGTGTGTGTGTGTTTGTCTGTGTGTTTGGGGGAGGGTGGTGTATTACTTCAAGACTGTATTGATCTCTCTACGTTATCTACTCTCTGACACAGACACGTACAGTCATCATCATGTGACTGGTACAATGGAATGGAATTGCAGCCTCCCAGTGGGGATCCGGGTTCTCCCATCATCACCCATGGCTACTGGCTACTCGTGATGACTGCACACAGCACATCAGGCTTCTATTGGATACTCTTTTAACAACCCTTACTGGCATAGCGCTACAGGATACAGCCGTGCTGGCAAACATCTTCTAGTAGAGTAAGATAAATCAAGCATGTATTTTTCCGTGAAACATGTGACGTCTGGTGGACGGCCCTTTTGGAGACTTACTTTAAATTGAGAATAACATGGAGTTCCCTTAGCGCTGTAGATCAGTAGCGCACATCTTATCACATTGAATACCGGAGGTGCTCACGGAATTATGTTGTAGAATACCAGCGTTCTAAGCCCTTTTTTGATGTTTTTGTAGACTCACAGCGTATTATGTGATAGGGCCACTGAAATATGGTATGGCTTGTTTGAAAGTGGAGACTTTGCCCTCTTAGTAGGTGATAACCATGTGTCTCTACGAGCTTTTATTGCCGAGCAAACCCAAGCTAAACCGAAGCGGGTATCCATGGAATTCCGCTACAATCTGAGATATTGAGGTTTTTGTGAAGGGTGCGCTGCTTCAGAATGTCACGATTTTGAAATGGGTAGAGTTGGTTTTAATCACAATTTGGTGCAAGGTTAGCTCTGACGCGCATCTTGCTGCTCGTCAAGACACACCTCCTGCTCTGTCCCACTACGACATGGGCAATCAAGTTTTTCACACGGACTGAACAGAAACTCTTTGCACACATGCAGGAGGTGAGACATTTGCTAAAATAGCTCCCGATAACTCCGGAAATAATAGCCCAACATTGACAACAAATCCCAATGATATGATGCTTAGATGTAGCCCATCCGATCCATATGATATGTAGCCATCTATGCTAGTTTCTGGCTTTTCACATACAGGAAGACACAGAAAGTTCAACGTGGGGGCGAATAATCAAATACACAATTCTTTGGTGATCAAACTTCCAAATCGGAGCGCATTATTCCAATCACAGTTCGGGTGCCATTTGGATCCAAGAATCTGGTAAAGGTCTAGGTAGCAATTCCAGAAAGTTCAAGATACTCCAGGCGCGATATACAATGGTCTCTGTGTTTACCTATTGCATGAAGTCAGACACTACAGGCGCTACAGCGTGGGCACCGACCGTACTAGGGAAACAACAACAAACCACGATTCACGAATACGGCAGCATCCCAGATAGCTACCATAGCCCTTCCTGTGGGTACCATACCACAAGGTGAAGGAGTACAGAGAGAGTAAAAGAACATCATTGCAGGATCATTTAGCGACGAAATCAAATGCAGAGCCGTAGCATCAATGCAGGCAGCGTGATCATTAGGAGCCTATTACAGATAGTCTACGGTAGGCGACATGGGTTGGCATCCAGACATCTTGGTAAGATAAATTAAAATGTCCAAATCATGACACAAACTTTTGACTGCAAATTTATGTCCATCACAAGGCTCCCAAAATCACATATATTGTCCATTGAAGGGTGTAGATTCGAAAGATAACATTTAAACGGAAAAAAAAATATTTTTACGTTTTGGTATACAACGCATGGGCGTGAAAAACTTATTATTACGTCGTCGGTACTCAATGTGTTTAGCAAGCTGCCACCAAATGCCACAGATGGAGAAGGAGGGGACAATGACTCCTTAGTAGACCAAACTTGAGCACACTTCTTTGCATTGGGTAGGCGGGTTTGATTTATCTTGCTCTACTAGAAGATATTTGGTGATTGCTCTGCTATCATAGCACCACTGGATACTGCTGCAATGATACCTCAGCTAGCTACCGCTAGGAAACTGCCGCTATGGCATCTTCACGTCTTCGCTTCATGCGTCTTCCCCTTCAGTCTCTTCCTGTCTGTCTTGACCGTTATAACTATTATTGTTGTTGTTATGGTGCTTTTTTGTTGTCTCCTGAGTGTTGTCAGTAGTAACTTTTCTATCACTTTTTATTGCCCTACTCAAAGTCCAGCTATCAGTGATTTTGCTGAGGCAAGTTTGCACTTTCTCTTGCTCTCTCTGTCCCCCCCTTGTGTTATTGGATGTGATAGCGGAAGTGATACGTTCTGTATGCTTCTATACCTTTTACAGTACATTACATTACATTACATTAGCATTTAGCAGACGCCTTTGTTCAAAGCGACTTACAAGGAGCAATTTAAAAAAGGTAAGGCACAGTGTACAGTTGCAACACTGATAGCATTGTCCTACACAGAGTAAAGAAGAGGACGATGCATTAAAAAGTAGCAGAAAGTAAACAAAGACATCAAGGTGCAGTGTACAGTTGCTTGCAACACTGACAGCATTGTCCAACACAAGGTAACAGAAGCAACATTAAATAATAAGAAGGTAACAAGGCATATTGGATAATAAGCAAGACATCTAGGTGCAGTGTACAGTTGCAACAATGTCCAACACATGGAAGAAGCAGAAAATAAGTACAACATTTAAAAGCATGTTAAAAAGCAAATTAGGTACATAAAAGAGGTTAGTTACATAAGAGATGTTAGAAGCAGTGGCTTAAGGAAACACATTAGAGACTAATTAGAGACACATTAGAGACTAAGGAAAGAGGCTAAAAACTAAAGGCGAGTAGAATTAGTTATGTTAGAATGTTAAGCATGGAAGCTAGTGAGTCTTCACTAGCTTCTTGAAGGTTGAGAGGGATGACCCTGCTCTTGTAGCAACTGGTAGCTCATTCCACCATTGAGAAACAATGACAAATGACAGAGAACTGTTTGGACTGGGGTTGCCTTGTGTGAGTAGAGGGCAAGACTAAACGGTTGGTATGAGGACCGCAACGCCCTGGTAGGAATATGGGTGGTTGACGTGACCAGTGTTCACGCTAGAATTCTTACTGGCCGGACAAGTGGCCGGCTGCATTGCAGAATACCGGACATTTAGAATATCTAACGGACCTTCCCTCATATAGCCAAACACACACTCCCTAATGGGTCAAAGTGGCTAGTAAATTGGTCTTTTCTACCAGCAAAACTTAAATTTCACTAGCATTGGGCCAGTTGGCTGGTGTTAAAGAGCCAGCTGCTTGTATGCACGGGGAGCAAACGCGCGCTCTCTTTCACATACCCGAGAGCTCGAACGAACTGAAAGAAAAAAAGCAGCCAGCCAACGTGCTGCGCGCATAGGCATATCTAGCCAAGTTATCGACTGAAAACATTGTGTTTTATCAGCAAACCCGAAGAGGATTTCCCTACTCAAATTGGGTAACGATGTGATGACTGTAATGGTTGTGCAGTAACGGTAACAACGCTACTGAAATTTGAACTGTATTGCGTTGTGTTCCTGCGCTCTCAAGGGAATTGACACGTTCCGTACGACGCTCTATGTGGGCGTGTGAGATGCATCCAGTAGCCATTTTGGCCAGTGATGAAAAAGGGATAAAGCCCTTCATGCACTTTTACTGGGACTTCTCATGAGCATATCGTTCTCTGAAATGTTTTATTTGCTCGAATCAAATTGCTACCTCCCGAATCGTGATCGAATCTGATCGTGAGGGCAGTGCCAATCCACACCACTAGCTTGAGCATATCCTTTAGGCAAGCCGGAGCAGAACCTGCTCTAACTTTGTAGGCAAGGGTCAGAGCTTTGTGTTGAATTCCTGGTTGTAAATGTTGTAAATGAGGCAGATAGGGTTTTATGTTATGCCTTCTTTAGGCAGGTATTGAGGTGCAGTGGTGGCCCCCACAGTTTTCATTGTTAACTGAACGAGCAGTGGTCTTATGCTCACACACGCACGCACTAAGCGCGCATGTACGCACGCACAAACGCACGAACGCCTCCATAATTAGCTCAGTGCTCAAAATGCGTGTCTACCACCATTACTCCGCCCTCCACACACTCACACCCACACACCCACACACACACACACACACACACACACACACACACACACACACACACACACACACACAGACGCTCTGCCTGTGTGCCACAAGTGGGCCATTATGCTGTTGGCCGTGGCTGTTGGCGGCGGGGCTGAGACTCACTGGGCTTTGATGCCTTTGATAAGAGGCACGATAATGGAGATAATCATAACAAAGCTGATCATTGACTGGCAGTAATCACCTAAAAACCTCTCAGCCCACACAATCACATCCCTCTCCCCTCCTCCTCTCCTCTCCTCCTCCCCCAGCCTCTCTGCTCTTCCACTCACCTAACAACCTCTCAGCCCCCATGCTCCTTCCCTTTCCTCCCCTCTAGCTTGCTTGCTCACTCGCAGACGGACCAATAATACTCGCCCCATACACCCTCTCGCTTTCAGACAGACAGACCAGTGGTGGGCCTCTCTCCTCCTCTCTCCCCCTCTCCCCTCCCTGAGCCCTCTACATGCCCATGGGCCTTTCATATGCCAAGAACGAATGTGTGCGTGTGCGTTTGCGCGTGCATGCCTGTATGTGTGCATGTGTGTTAAATATGCTAAGTGCTCCAGGCTCGACATGCGTTACTGTGTCAGGGCCTGTGTGGATGAGTGTGTGTGAGTGTGTGTGTGTGTGTGTGTGTGTGTGTGTGTGTGTGTGTGTGTGTGTGTGTGTGAGTGTGTGTGTGCTGAGGTGAGATGTTTTATGTTGTTAATGGGGATTAATATATGCTGCAGTGGTTGCTTAGCATCTGCTCAATGGGAGGCAGCCCTCATCAAACTGCTGTGTGTGTGTGTGTGTGTGTGTGTGTGTGTGTGTGTGTGTGTGTGTGTGTGTGTGTGTGTGTGTGTGTGTGTGTGCGTGTGCGTGTGCGTGTGCGTGTGCGTGTGTGCGCGCACACGCGGGTATATGTATGAGCGAGAGAGAGCG
>NC_085880.1:35733133-35738133 GCF_034702125.1 Engraulis encrasicolus
CCATCCAGGGGTTGGTGTACTTAGCTGGCTGGCTGGCTGGCTGACTTGACTTCTCTCCTGCCTCTTAAATTAGAAGAGGCGAGAGAGCTGCTCTTGCCTCTGGATGGAAACTCCTTCTTCATTAATCACAAGCCTCCTCTCCCTCTCTCATCTCTCCACTCCTTCGTACACACACACACACACACAACACAGACGTTCACATAACACACACACTTAGACACTCACACACTCCTCGCTTACCCCTCAGGTCTCTGCTAGTTCATGTTCATCAGAGGCTAACGAGCGAGCGAGAGAGAGAGCGAGAGAGAGCAAGAGAGAGAGAGGGCCACTTGATATGAATACTCGACTCCTTTTAGAGGGCCCTCTTTTCAAGACGAAGGGGAGAAGAGGAGAGAAGAAAAAAAAAGAAAAGTGGGCAGGAGAGGTGAAGAGAGTGGCAAAGGGAATGAGGAGAAGAGAGGGAAGGAGAGGAGAGGCTCTATCTGAGATGCAAGTAGTTTTGATGCATAAGCACTACTATTATTGTTATTATTATTAAGCACTATTGAACCCCCCTGCATGTTTTACTTTTAGTAATTCTATGCATGTAACAAGTAAAACTCGTTGTACCCTTGTAAGAATAGGCAGGGGTGGGGAGGGGCTGTGGTGCTCTGCGGCTGCACTGATGCTACACCCGTACCACCTGCAGGCAGTTGGCCATGAAGACCCAGGGTCTAGTCTGGCCTGAGCCATGTCCCAACCCTACCCCATCTCTCTCTACTACTCGTTTCCTGGCCTACTCTTTGCTTTCGCTGTCATAAGAAAGGCAACAAAAACCCTAAACGTTTATTATCATTATTATTATTTTAAATGTATTATTATTATTATTATTTTTAAAGGGGCTCAGTCTTGTGGTTCATGAAGGGCATGTGTCACTGCTTCACAGTACTGAATGCTGATGTGCTATCCATTTGGCACAGTTGACCTATATAAATCTGGCTTTTTAAGGAGTGTCTGACCAGACAACCTTGCTGCATATTACATAATTTATAGCATACCAGGGTACAGGGACCCACTGAAGTGCAGAAATTAGGGCGTTGTAAAAATTCAGACCTGTTCATTTTTATGCCTGTGCCTACTGAAGGTGCTGGGTTCCGCCCTCTTTCTTTCTTTCTTTCTTTCTTTCTTTCTTTCTTTCTTGCTTTCTTTCTTTCAGAATTTCAGAATTTCAGACTTGTCATAAGACTTACATAATTTTTATCATGTAATGTTTGCTTGTCTGTCTTGCAGTGTTTATTCATTGCTCCAATATCATCTTGTCTTATTCTCTTTCTAGCCTCTGCTGTATAATTATTAAGGCTGTAACGATACAAGATGGAACCAAGAAATCTTGATCGTGATTCAGTCACGATACTGTATCGTGATTAGTGTTGCACCGATACCATTTTTAGGCCCCGATACGATACCTGATACCTGTCCGTGCAGTATCAGCCGATACCGATACCATACTGATACCCCCCTGTTTGAAATTTATATATACTTATTATGAACAGCTGCATACTTGGATGTAAAATCCTTGCCATCATGGCTATGTGAAACAGGAAAAAGACTAATACTGTACAAAGTGAATCCAGTAGAACTTTTTCTACTTTTTAGATACCTCTGATATAAAATAACTAAGTTCAAGGCTGCATACAAGTGCCATACAAGTATCGGTAAATGGTATCGGTGTCCTATTTTTTGGTACTTGCCGATACCGATACCACCATTTTAGTGTAGTATCTGGGCCTCGGCCGATACTGGTATCGGTATCGGTGCAACACTAATCGTGATGTAAGGAGGCAGTGTCATGATACGCTCTTTCAAATTTTTGTTATCCTTCCTTCCAGAAAACAACCATATGATATGATGTGATAGTGCTTCCAAGCTTCAAATGTGATACATTTCAGAAATCGTGGGGTGTATCGAACTGTAGGTTAAAAATTGTAATACGAACCAAATCGTGATTTGAGTGTATCGTTATGGCCCTAATAATTATTGCTTATGAGAAGTTTTTCCATCATAAACAAGTTCCCATCTTATCTTACTATCTTTTACCTTTCTCGATGTGTTTCCTGCAGACAGTCATTGTTTAATGGCTCCGTTTATTGCAATGGCTATACACATTATGAGTTGTATTGCTATTTAACCATACAATCTGTCTCTTGTATTTTCCCAAAGACTATCATGGTTTTAATGCGTCCAACTAGGATGTCTCACTGATCGTTATGATTACCGGTACATGTATGGTAAACTTATTTGTTATCCTTACACCATCTTTTCTTTTTATTGTTTCCACAGACTGTCGTGGTTTAATGGGTCCAATCATTGGGATGTCTCCGGATAAGAAAGCCGAGAGCCCGGGAGGGGTGGTGGTGGAGGAGCGCGGAGGGGGTCTGAGAGGGGGTCCGTGGGGGGGCGCGGGTACGCTCCCTGAGGCCGAGTGCGCCTCCTCCCCGTTGGCCACCCGCCTCGACCAATCCGCCGCAGACGAGGAGCTGACCAACCTGAACTGGCTTCACGAGAACCTTCTGCAGAACTTCACACTGGGAGACGCCATGACAGTGGGCGGCACCGGGGCTGGGGGTAGCCCGCTCTTCGACATCGAGGGAGAACCAGCCGGTCTCCTGGCCTCCTCTTCCTCCTCCTCCTCCTCCTCCTCTTCCTTCTCCTCCTCCTCGTCCAGGGGTGGAGGAGGGGACACGGTCAAGTCCAAGCCTCCCTTCTCCTTCTCGCTCCTCATCTACATGGCCATCGAGCACTCGCCCAGCAAGTCCCTGCCGGTGAAGGACATCTACGGCTGGATCCTGCAGCACTTCCCCTACTTTTCCAGTGCCCCCACTGGCTGGAAGAACTCGGTGCGCCACAACCTCTCCCTCAACAAGTGCTTCCGCAAGGTGGACAAGAGCCTGGGCAAGGTATGTTTGACAAAGACAAACATTACATAGACTGACAGGACATGACATGACATTAAACGACATCATCACATTGTGTTGCATTTGGGATGGGAAGGAGCCTGGGGAAGTTGAGGCCACATGATGGAGATTGTGATTGAAAAAGTTCTATCAGAGATTCTTTAAGTATAGAGATATGCCAACATAATAGGTTTCTATGGGCACCTAACGTGACCAGGTTCCGGTCTGCCTAAAGGGGCGTGTCATAATGCACCTAGCATTGAATAGAACAGTCCTCAGGTCTGCCTAGGTCTGCCTAAAGGGGGATTTCCCCCCCAATAATAGAACCCGGAAACAATCTCTCTCTACTCTCTCTGGTTATATCGCTCCAACACCATTTTGTTGCACTGGGTTAATTTGCTCACAATATATTGTTTTTGGGGAAGTTGTATCGTTACAGAAGTGAGGGAAAAGCGATATAGAGAAGTGATATAGAAAAGCCATGCAGACGCAGAAGCTATGATTGGACCTGACTCGAGAGTTCCAACACTTGCTGGAGCACCTGGTGTTTTGTCTCATGCAGGATATTTTCTCTTCCCAAACAAACTGTGTGTTCTGTTGTGCTAAAATCTTTATGGAAAGTCATCTGGTGAGTTAGAAAAATATGCATCAAAACGGTTGATTGTGACGTTTTATTTAGCTAGAATTACCCTGTTGATAGAAAACCAACCAGACGCATCATATGTCGCTACAACCTGATGCGCTTTAACTTTTAATTTGCTTCAGAATTTGGAAAATGCACTATACTTGAAGATACAATTATTTATTCCCCTTCCATGTTTAATTCCAAGCCACTTTCATGTGACTTCCACCAAGGTGTTATTGGGAGATTGCCCAGACCTTTTTACGGACCTTGCATGATGCAGTCAAGAAAACATACCATAAAATCAGTGGCTTCTACTGTAGGATTATATATAAGAAACTTGACTGCATGTGGCTAACAGAAACAATACTGAAGTTGGAATAGGCCCAGGTTCACACAGGTAAGGAGATACTTACTGTACATACACATGCATACACTTTACTAATAACATTACCCAGGACAAATGAAATGAGTTTGGAGCATGCATTGGAACATTAAAGTTTCTGAACTCTAGCAGAGAAGGCACAGAACAGACAATGGTATTTGTGTTTGATTTTATTTATTTATTTATTTTTGAGTATTTTGGATCGGCGACTGTTCTGGCTATTGTTTCATGCACATTGAATGTTCAGTAATGGTTCTTTCAGTAGGCTAACTCTGCTAGATACAGCGTCTTGACTGTAGCCTAGGTACCTGATAATAAGACATTGGCTATGTCTCAAATGACACTGTTTTGTCAGTGCACTGACAGTCAGTGCACAGTGCACACAGTGCACTGAGGTCTTTAGTGCATAGTGTCGTGGAAAAAATTGAGCACTGTGCCCTTGCTGGAAGTGATGGCTGAGCATGGCATTAGCTCGCCAAAATATGAGTTGGCTACTGTTTACAATGCACAGCGTCTGGTGCTTGTATTTCCATGTCCTTCACCCCAAAGGACAACAATCACACATACAATACTTTTGTTTGCATGAAAAGGTTGGTGTCCCATCAACATTACTTACAGAATTAGGAGACTGTTGACCAAACTCCGTGTCATAGTAAACATGGCCGCCGTTTAGTGCGTGCAGTGTCCATCATTCAAGCACTGCATTTTTCCGCCATTGTTAGGGGACCATCCTGGCACTTTCAGTGCACTGGCTCAACTGAAATTTTCAGGGCTAGGCACTGAAAAACAGTGCACGAAGTGCACAAGTGCGGCATTTGAGACACGGCCATTGTGTCAGCCCCAGACAGTGTACGGTTTGAAGGTTGGGAAACACTAGACTGGTTTTGGACTGAAAACAAAGCAAAAAAAAAAAGAAAGAAGAACTGTAGCAAAGTAGTTTCCATGGAAACCGTGATACCATAACAAGTCTGCTGTGGGCTGTGGTGGCAATGTTGAGCCTCTGTGGCATTAGAATGCCTTTGTTGTCGCCGTACACACACACACACACACACACACACAC
>NC_085880.1:35740633-35745633 GCF_034702125.1 Engraulis encrasicolus
AGGAGACTGGGTTATCAGTAGCCTCCTCGGTGGCTGGGGGAGGCACACAAGAAAAAACAAGTGGCTACACACACACAGGCATGTAGTGGCTACACACACTCACACACACACAGGCATGTAAACACTGCATGAACACACACACACACACACACACCCAAGCAGCTTCCACAATGATGTAATGTAGTACAGTAACAGATTTTTGGTCGATCCCTGGTTTGAACCGATCAATGTTATCCATTGATCCCTGTTCAGCTGGAGTTATTGGAGCTTCCTCCATCTGTGCATCACTGCAGTGATGGACCTTTGACTGGCAGTTGCATGCAGATGGTGGGGGTGGTGCCTGAGGGCTCAGGCTGAAAGTGTGTGTGTGTGTTGTGTTGTGTTGTGTTGTGTTGTGTTGTGTTGTGTTGTGTTGTGTTGTGTTGTGTTGTGTTGTGTTGTGTTGTGTTGTGTTGTGTGTGCTGTGTTGTGCAGCGTGCTTCAACTGCTGTGTGTGAATTCTGCCGCAACACCCAGAAGTGAGTCCTGGAAAGTGGAGGTGTGCCACCACACTACAGAGTGTCAGGGTGGGGGTGTGAAGGTGGCTGTGAGTTGGCCACAGATATGTCCCCATCCGGAGAGTAGGGGGTGTTGTGTAGTGTGTCATCTTTCCCCCTGACTGTGTTGGACGGGCTTAGCACACACACCACAAACCATCACCATATCGCGCACACACACACACACACACACACACACACACACACACACACACACACACACACACACACACACACTCACACACACCCACGCGAACCATCACCATCGCACGCACGCACACACACAAACAGACGGGCACACACACAGATGGACACACACACACTTAAGCGCGTGCGCACACACACACACACACTCGCGCGCACATACTCACACTCAAGCAGAGCCTATCACTCTAGTCCGGACAGAAAGGCAGGCATGCAGGCTGCGCCGGGTTTCAAATGACACTGGCTGCTTTTGGTTGCCGCGGCAACGCTTCCTCCTTCCTGTTTATGAGTCGACTGGTAATCTGAGTCAAGGTTATACTCCTCTCTCCTACTCTCTCTGAACCTATCTATCTCTCCCTCTCTCCCTCCCCTCTAGCATTCTGAATGGCTCTTAATCTAGCTCTCTCACTCCTCTCGTTGGCTCTTTGTTTCTCAATCTCTCTCTCTCTCTCTCTCTCTCTCTCTCTCTCTCTCTCTCTCTCTCTCTCTCTCTCTCTCTCTCTCTCTCTCTCTCTCTCTCTCTCTCTCTCCCCTATATTTCTTTTGAACTATCCATAACCATCCATTTAGTAATCTGCCTCTTTCTGATCCATTTTTCCTGTCTATTTAAGTCTCTTGTCTTGCATATCTTTCATGGGTCTTGCTCTGCTCTGCGCTTCTCTCTCTCTCTCTCTCTCTCTCTCTCTCTCTCTCTCTCTCTCTCTCTCTCTCTCTCTCTCTCTGCCTGCCTTCTTTGGTTTTACCCTGCTCCCCCTCTCTTTGCCCTCTTCAAGTGTTTCGATCTTTTCCCCTTTTTTCCACTCACCCAGGCTATGTCTTGACTTCTCTATTTCTCTCTCTCTCTCTGTATCTGCTGACTCTCTGTAGTGTATATGCACATCCCAGTGTTTCCTATGGGCTGGTGCGAATACAGTATATACATTTTTATTACCCATAATGCATAGTCTAGCGCTACTCAGTCCAGTACTTGAGCCCAGTTCAGCTGAACCACTTATACATCAACAGCAGAACACACACACACACACACACACACACACACACACACTACACCACTCCACTCCACTCCACAACACACCATGCCACAGCCAGCGCTATGTACTCTACAAGCATGTGAAAAGGCAGAGAGTTCTAGCTGTGTTCTCCTTGTCTCCTCTCGTCCCCCCTCCTCTCCTCTCCTCTCCTCTCCTCTCCTCTCCTCCCCTCTCCTCTCGTCACCTCTCCTCTCCTCTCCTCTCCTCTCCTCCCCTCTCCTCTCGTCACCTCTCCTCTCGTCACCTCTCCTCTCCTCCCCTCTCGTTCCCTCTTGTCTCCTCTCCTCTCCTCTCCTCTGCTCTCCTGCCCAGGTGACCACACCATTAGTCATTCAGCTGCTCCGCTCAGTACCCCCTATAGCGCACCTGTCTCTATCTCTCTGTCTCTGTCTCTGTCTCTGTCTCTGTCTCTGTCTCTGTCTCTCTCTCTCTCTCTCTCTCTCTCTCTCTCTCTCTCTCTCTCTCTACCTCTCTACCTCTCTACCTCTCCCTTTCTCTATCTTTGCTCATAAGTTTGGATCAGTTTCACACAGTTGCTGTGTTGCTGTACATCTCCGTATGTACATTACGTTTCTAATATTCTGCACTCCTAAACATTTTCCCACACATAATCTTAAAAGCCTGATAAACATTTTCCCCAAATGAGCTGTGGAAAATGACATGTTGTTTACTGACGTGAGTGATACAGCTGGGGCAACGTCACCTACACACAGGGTGCCCGGTTTACCATATAGGAAGTGTCCTGCCAATGTTTAGGAAGCACCTCCAGCAAGGAGCTTCAGGTGGATGGGGAAGCCTGACTCGCGTTGAAAACACGAACAGTGTTTAAGTAGCTGCGAATAAAGTGTGTCGGAGGCGTATATTGTTTCTGGCAGATTTGGAGTGTACCAGAAATTTTCCAGTTGCATTACTATAGGGGTGGGAGACGTGACGGCTTGTTTTTTCGTAACATTGGTTAAAAACCTACAAAACAGTTTTTTTCCTTTAAAAAAAAAATGTCAATGAAAGAAGATGTGGTACATTATGTTTCATATGAGTCTTAGATGAGAAGAAACATTTTTGTTAAGATTTATGTAAAGGTTTATATGTCAAATTTCCTGCGGTGTGACTGTAACATTAATGAAACAATATATAATAATATATATATAAATTAACCAACAACATTTTGAATAATGTATGAAGCATTTGGCATGATTGCATAAATCTTAACTTTAGATTAAGATATGTGAATGTGGAAAAAACTCAAGACAGTAATATTAACTACAAGTTCAATTTCGTAACACAAATTGTGTCCTGTGGGGTGACATGTATGTCAATGTTTGTGAATGGGCAGCTGCAAGGCCAACTACAAGGGTCTTAAAGACTGGCTCCTAACCAGTCAGTACCTCAGTTATTGGAGAGTGCTGTGGAAGTTTAAGGTGACTCTTAACCTCTTAATATGTCTCCATATTGCAATCTTTCTGTCACGCAATGCTTAGGTTCATTTTATGGTGTCCTGTGGTGTGACTGCTCTTATAGGAGGAAAAAAAAGTTTTTTTATTAATGAAAACACATATTAAGATTAAACACAATATCATTATCAAGTTAGCATGAGCTCAGATGTCAGTCATGTATACAAAAGGATTAAAATGGCCATAATGCAGTGAATTCCCTGTGGTGTGACTCCATTTTCCTGCGGTGTGACATGCCTATGCTATGTGTTGATGCAGGACACATTTTCCCAAAAATGGCAAATATAAGGTGAAATTCCACAGACCACTAAGTGCTTTAATTTTTTCTATTTTTTTCCAATTTTTATACATCATTTTTTTCAGGAATTTGAAAAACTTTTTTTTTTTTTGCGTTACGCCCTTAAACGTCAACCACACATGGACGAAAACGGAGACTGAAACGGGATCCACATCTGGAATATGCAAGGTAAAGCTAACCATGGATTGAGCGTTAAGAATAACTTCTTGGCCTGGCTATCCGGACACTGAGTAACCTACATATTCCAGTGATGGCATTCATTGCCTCCTCTCCACGCTTTCCTTTGGCCTCGTCACACTCGCACATTACAAGCACTTTCCCCAAGCGGCTCCACAAGCCTACATAATGCATTCTCTCTCTCTCCCCTTCAACTTCCTTTTTTTTCTTCTCTTTACGTGGCCGAAAAGTTTTTTTGTTTGTTTGTTTGTTTTGGTGCTTACTTGGGAATCTGAATACGCACTGCTCAATTACACGGGACTAAGTTTGTATCATGGTACGTTTTTGACTGTAGGACTGTGATGGGTATGTCATGAGCACAGGAACTTAATATATTTTGATTACATAACAAAAAAAGATTTTGACTGGTGGTGGTGATTTATTACTTTTTTTGGGACTTTGACGCGTGTTATACCGGCGGTGGCAGTTTCGACTGGCTGGCGCCCAACAAACTATTATTATTTTTTTTTTTTTCAAGTCGGTGACAACATTAAAACATGGCAGTGTCCTGTATACATAGGAGGCATATAGGGCAGACTTGGATGCATGGTGCACTGGTGAGGAGTTGGAGCTGTTTGGGCTGGGTAGGGCATCAGGATGTATCATTTCACGTGGTCAATTCATTCTCGGCTAACTGTTGTGTTTCATGTTGTTTGTGTAATTTGCAGAGCCAGAAAAGAACTTTCAAACAACATCAAAACCATCTTTTGGGAATTGGCTGACGTACGCAAGGATGAATGTTGGTGTCCTACCATCTAAATGAAAACTTAATTTAGTTTATTTCTTAATATTAGTGCCAGATTCATGCAAATGCATTTTTGGGGTTTTACGTTGCCACTAAAAATGCACACAAATTTGTATATAAATCTGTGTAGGTCAGGCCCCAATGTGCCTTATTTCACATGAACTGGCCCATTGATCATGGCTGCAGGTTGACGAGGGAGTTGATCAGCTAAGGCAGGGATCAGGAACCTTTTTGGTGGAGAGAGCCATAAACACCAAATTTTTAAAAAGACATTTTCAGGAGAGCCATACCAT
This sequence comes from Engraulis encrasicolus, assembly GCF_034702125.1. Taxonomy (NCBI): domain Eukaryota; kingdom Metazoa; phylum Chordata; class Actinopteri; order Clupeiformes; family Engraulidae; genus Engraulis; species Engraulis encrasicolus. The sequence goes on from NC_085880.1 coordinate 35,745,408, forward strand.
TGTTAAAAAAACACTGAATAAACCATATATTTCAATAAAGCCCAACAATTTTAGAGTGTACTGTCAAGTTATTGCTTTTATTGATAACAGGTATTGCCAACTGTCAACTTAAATGGCGAGGCTCTGGGAGAATATTGTATTTCTTAGATGTAATTTCCTGCATTTTAACACTTTTTAACCTCCCTTGTTCCGTTTCGACTCAATATGGAGCCCGTACTTTTATTTA
>NC_085880.1:35748133-35845633 GCF_034702125.1 Engraulis encrasicolus
CAAGGCTGCTCTCTGAAAGGTGAGTCTCCTCTCTTATCCTCCCTCCTCCTCGTCTCTCCTCTCTTATCCTCCCTCCTCCTCGTCTCTCCTCTCTTATCCTCCCTCCTCCTCGTCTCTCCTCTGTTCTTTCCGTTCCTGTCTTCACCTCTGTCGCCTTTCATCCATCTTTTGCCCTCTATCCTTTTTCCTCTTGTTTTTGTCCTTACCCTTCACTAGAGGTGCTCCGATTGCTCGGCAGCCGATCATGATCGGCCGATAATGGCCAAAAATAGCCTGATCGGTGATCGGAAAAACATGCCGATCAAAAAACCGATCCAGAGATATTAAATTCCTCACGCAACCATTTTGCCTTTACACCTGGCGCTGCCTGCATGTAGCCTAGGTGCTGGCTCTGCACAGCTGCTGCACCAAAATAAGGCATCTTTACTTGTCTTTAACCTTTTGGAATTCCCTCCTTCATTTTCACCATTTATAATCATATCTGCATCAACAATGATCTGATTTTCCGATCCATGCGCCGTTTACATGACACTTGTAATTTGCGAATGCGTGTCAGTCTCGCCATGTTCGCTATTTTGAGTTACAGCCTGTCAGCACGCAACAACTAAACGTTTCCAAAACAATCATCAACGGTATTGTTTTTAAAGTTGTAGCCTTATGGACAGCCAGGTCATTAGTTTGTAGTCGCTGCAACACCAAACAGAGGGAGAGTGGACGGTGTGAAACTCAATGAGTCTGTGCAGGGAATTCTACAATCTATGACAGTGTTACAAAGCTTTCCTCGCAGACACGCTGTGTTGTGCGTGTTGCCTGTTCTTTCAAGGGAAGTTTTTTTCTTGTTTTGTGTAGGTCTATGTAGAATCTCAAGTTTTTCAGTCACAATGTAATTTGCGATAGACTACTTCTCGCCAGTTAGCCATTTTGCGTTATAACCTGTGTAGTTGCCTCGGTCAGCACGCGACAAGTTCACGTTGTCCGCACAAGCATGCCAACGTTATTGTTTTCAAAGTTGTAATTGACAGTCAGTCGATTAGTTTGATAGTCGCTGAAACGCCAAACGGCGACAGGTGAGGGGAGAGGGAGAGAGCTCAGACTCAGAACGGTCGCGGAGCACTGCAGCTGTGGACAGTGAGTGACAGAGAGGGGAGGGGCTCTCCTCACGAGGCTGCTCATTTAAAGCGACAGGGTTTTTTCTCGTAGAGAAACTGAGAGACTGAGATCCAGGTGTCTGAGCTTCAATTCAATCTTAAATAGTTTAGTAATTATATGCAATGACTTATAAATTGATGTAATGTTTCAGTTTCAATTCAATCTTAAATAGTTTAGTAATTATATGCAATAACTTATAAATTGATTAATACTGTAGACTTACTTGTAGGCTATATTACCAACACTAGTCTGAAAGAGCTGAAAGATAATAATAATAATAATAATAATAATAATAATAATAATAATAATAATAGCCTAATAATAGGCCTACATTGTGAAAGTGACATGTGCAAATTAAGATTGATTGGTTTATGGGCAGAAATGGTATTCAATAAGGATAATTAATAGGCTATTAAAAAAATAGGAAATAATTTCTGTGATCGGCAATGATCGGTGATCGGCAGATAAAGATTTTTGGTGATCGGTATCGGTGATCGGGCCAAAAAATGGTGATCGGAGCACCTCTACCCTTCACCTCTCCCCTGATTTGTTTTCCCCATCCTGCTCTTTTTGGCCAGCTCTTGCCTTCTTTTTCTCTCTTTACCCTCCTCTCCTCTCCTCTCTTCCTCCTCATCTCCTCTCCTCTCCTCTCGGTATCTCAGGTGTGTGTTATCACAGGGCTGGGTCCCCCGCCTGCATTTGCTAATTAAGACACACAGCATGCAGATCCGTGCATCTGTGCCCAACACACACACACACACACACACACACACACACACACACACACACACACACACACACACACACACACACACACACACACACACACACACACACACACACACACACAGCTTCATTTAATAACACAACCTCACACAAGCGCACGTTCATGCGTCGTCATTTACCCTGTACCACACACACACACACACACACACACACACACACACACCAGCAGTATGCTGTGTCTGTGTCCAGCAGACATAGATATTGATCGATCAGATGTGCATAGTGCTTTATTGCTGCTTATCACTCTGGCGTATGTGTGGTGCCTTCTAACACACACAGACACACACACACACACACACTCACACCAGAGGATGACATTCTTCGGGAATTCCCGTGGGTCCTCCGGGTCAAAATGTTTTAAATTTACGGGACCGGGCAGGAACGGGAATAAAAATGAACGGGAGTGGGAATGTCAAAAATAGATGATGATTTTCATCATATTTGACACAACCAAAAGTAGCCTACACCTGTCCATTGTTACACAGTTTCACCCTGGAGACGACATGTGCGCAGGCTATGACAGAGGACAGCCTTGCTTATTTTTTCATCAAAAAAAGCCTCAGGTTTTTTTGACGAAACGGGAGTGGGATTATTTTGAGTGGGAGTGGGCAGGATTGGGAAACATTCTTTTCAGGTGTGGATGGGATGGGATTTGTTTCTTTTAGTCCAGTCTGGGATGGGATTTTTTTTCTGTCATGCTCTAACACACACACACACACACACACACACACACACACACACACACACACACACACACACACACACACACACACACACACACACACACACACACACACACACACACACACAAACACTCTACACACTTTGTACATAGTCACAGTCCCCCCAGACATCGCTCATACTGTATTGTGCACCAACAGAGCAGCTAAAGAATATTCACCCAGCTTACCCCTTGCCACACACACACACACACACACACACACACACACACACACACACACACACACACACACACACACACACACACACACACACACACACACACACACATATGGAACATGAAGCCTGGTTCTTCTTGCATCTCACACATACACACACACGCACACACCACCCTGCTCCTGCCAGCACAGAGGCGGCCGATGTTTAATTTAGAGCACTGGAGATGGGAGGGAGCGCTGTCCGTTTCCGGCTCTTTCCATTTCTTTCCATCCTTTCACATCTCTGTCACTTTCTCTCTCTCACACCCTTCTCACATCTCGCTCTCTCTCGCTCTGCTTGGGCTGTAACCTTGGCTACGAGTGCAGAGCGGTTCTACACTGTGCTCTTGTCTTGGTGTGTGTGTGCCTGCGTGCCTGCGTGCGTGCCTGCGTGCCTGCGTGCCTGCGTGCCTGCGTGCGTGCCTGCGTGCCTGCGTGCGTGTGTGCGTGCGTGCCTGCGTGCCTGCGTGCCTGCGTGCGTGCCTGCGTGCGTGCCTGCGTGCCTGCGTGCCTGCGTGCGTGGCTGCGTGCGTGCCTGCGTGCGTGGCTGCGTGCGTGCGTGCCTGCGTGCGTGCGTGTACACGTGTGCTCCTGTGCTCCTGGCTTGTCGCCGATGAATAATTCAGGTGCCTCGAAGTGAAGCACAGGAGTTCCGAAAAAATAAAACACCTGGCCCCGTGTACACACGCACGCGCACGCGCACACGCACGCGCGCACGCACGCACGCACGCACGCACGCACACACACACACACACACACACACACACAAATGCACACACACAAATGCACACAGAAAAGAAGACACAGGCACACAAGTGCATGCAGACAGGTACGCAGGCACACAAGTGCACACAAATAGACACACAGTACACACAGTACACACAGAATCAGGCCTGTCAGCCGTATGTACACAACAAGCTGTGTGAATGTTTATGTATGTCTTTGTGTTTTTTCACATGATTGAACTCAGAGGATGTGCATGCACCATCTCTCATGTGTCACACAAAACTCACACACAGAAAAGACATGTACACGTCACGCATGCACACACACACACACACACACACACACACACACACACACACACACACACACACACACACACACACACACTCCTACCTGGGAAAGGGCATGCTCTCTCTCTCTCACACATGCACTCGCACGCACGCATGCGTACGCGTACACACACACACACACACACACACACACACACACACACACACACACACACACACACACACACACACACTGAGTGTGTTCTTAAGCCTGACTGCCATGCCTGTTGTCTCCTTCTGTAGAGTCTGACATTGATGCTGCCACTGCCATGATGCTCTTAAACTCTGCACCCGGACACGCCAACGACAGATGTAAGGCAACCCTACACTTATTTCTCTTTTTCTCTCTACGCATCTATATGTCTCTCTCTCCCTCACTGTCTCTCTATCTCTATCTCATCTGTCATCCATCTCATTTTCTTTCTGTACTTATTTTTTTCCTGTATCTCCCTCACCCCCCCAGCTCTCCCTATACATGTCTTCATCTCTTGCCCTCTATGGTTGTTCTCCCTACTCTCGCCCTATATATTTCCCCATCTCATCCTATATCTCTCTCCATCTCTCTCCCTCCCTCACTTTCTCTGCCCTCTCTCTCTCTTCCTCTCTCTCCATCTCCTCTGTCTCTCTCTCTGTCTCTCTCTCTTCTCCTCTAAACCTGCTGTGCTGTATTAAATGGCCTGATGCATCACGCCCAGTACATCCTGTCTGCTGCACGGCTCATCCTTTTATTGCACGCGCGCCGTGATTACTATTTATAGTGCAGACCACACTCACGCTGGGGGCCGCGTGCGTGCCTGCGTGAGTGCGTGCCTGCGTGAGTGAGTGCCTGCGTGAGTGAGTGCCTGCGTGAGTGAGTGCGTGCCTGCGTGCGTGCGTGAGTGCGTGCCTGCGTGAGTGCGTGCCTGCGTGAGTGCGTGCCTGCGTGAGTGCGTGCATGCATGTTCATGTGTCTGTGCCTGCTGTGCCAGTGTGGTTGTTTATATATAGACTCTTGCATACGTCAGGAGAGTCCTGTCAGCATAATTGTGCCAGTGTGACGGTCCCAAACGATTACCGCACTCCTCATACAGACTCACCATTATCAAAGTCCTTCTGGCGTATGCGGTTAGGACTTGCTGTGAGTGACAGGTGCTTTCAGGCTTTACCATGTACTTTTGTGTAGAATTCTTGCACACCCCCCTTGTCCAGGTGCGTTGGAGGTTGGCATGGTACGGTTTGCACCGAAAACCGAAACCGTACGGTTTGCATGTCACGGAGCGGAGCAGTGCGCAACCGCACGGTGCCCACGGTCTCAAAAAACAAAACAAAAAACAAAGACCACCGGCGGACGACGCAATTAAAAGCTTACGATATTAACAAGCATAAAACACAAAGACTACGTAGGATATTGAGTGTGGAAAGACTGATTTCTATCAGCCAACTGAAAGGCATAGCCTACTGTAACAGCGCGCACCAGCTGAGGACAATAGCCTACAAGCAAGTGCAGCGTCTCCCTCTCCCCCCTTTCTCTCCACGTTAGCGCAAGTGACGGCCACCAGCCTTTATTCTGACCAATTTATATTAAATGAACATGACCTAACAAAAAATGACAGATAAGCAGAACAAAGTAGGCCTAGACTATTGCCAAGATGACTTATGTTACAGTAGCCTAATGTATATGGGTGGGAGACGTGACGCCTTATTTTTTCGTAACATTGGTTAAAAACCTACAAAACTGTTATTTTTCCTTTAAAAAACAAATGTCAATGAAAGAAGATGTGATACATTATGTTTCATATTAGTCTTAGATGAGAAGAAACATTTTTGTTAAGATTTATGTAAAGGTTTATATGTCAAATATCCTGCGGTGTGACTGTAACATTAATGAAACCTGGAATATAATATATATATAAATTAACCAACAACATCTTGAATAATGTATGAAGCATTTGGCATGATTGCATAAATATTAACTTTTATATTAAGATATGTGAAAGTGAAAAAAACTCAAGACATTAATATTAACTACAAGTTCAATTTCGTAACACAAATTGCGTCCTGTGGGGTGACATGTATGTCAATACTTCTGTCCGGCCCATTTTTGGAGTTTTGTGTAAAATGGTCATTCATTTGACTTTTTTTAAATCTCTTGTGTTTTTTCATTGCAAGACAAATAAATGAAGATATTAATAACAAAGCATTTGTGATTACAATCATTTTCTAGAAGAAATTGAGTATTATCTGACAGAATTAAAGGGGTGCCAATACTTTTGGCCAGCACTGTATGGATCAACGTATGCAGTAGCCACACAGCATCAGGATTAATAATAAAGCTGTACATACAGGCTCCTTGGCCACATGGGAGGGCAGTCATGGGTAAGCGGTTAGAGTGTCAGACTTGTAGCTCAAAGGTTGCTGATTCGAATCCCGACCTGCCAGGTTGGTGGGACTAATTAACCAGTGCTCTCCCCCATTCTCCTCCATGAATGAGGTACCCTTAGAATGGTACAGTCCCACCGCACTGCTTCCGTTCAGGTGCCGTTGGGGGCTGCCCCCTTGCACGGGTGAGGCATAAATACAATTTTGTGGTGTGCAGAGTTCACTTGTGTGTTGTGGAGTGCTGTGTCACAATGACGATGGGAGTTGGAGTTTCCCAGTTGGGCCTTCACTTTACTTCACATGCATGCAATTGCTTGCCAGCCTACCCCAGCTGACGGCATGCTTTGTAAGCACAGTATTAAGCCTGACTGTTAAGGATTTTAATCAAGCTTAGGCAAGACAAAGCAGGGTTTATTTATAGAGCGCATTTCATACACAAGCAGCCCAATGTGCATCACATAAATAAAAAACCTTAGATATGTAAAATAATAAAAAGAGCGACGCCTCAGAACAGATAAAATCACGAGTTTAATCATAAAGGATCTGCATCAGGAATACTGGTACAGGCACATTCCGACATACCGCTGCAATGTCGGGTGGAAGGCCAACACGTCAATGCTGTCTCTCCAGCCAGGAGCAGGCATGCAGTGTATCAAGTGAACTAATGATGAAGGCTACGGGCCAACACAGGCCATGCAGCAACCCTGGCCAATAGGCAGCTGGTCTCTATGCCAGCTGATGCTATATAGCGGATTGGCAGCACCATACCAACGCAGCCTGAGCTGGGGCCAGTCTGGCACTCTCTCTCTCTCTCGCTTAGATAATGATGATGCTGATGATAGTGATGATGATGAGCTGCAATGCATTCTCCAGTCATCAGGGCCTTCAGCAGGCTGAGCTGCCAAACTGAGGAGAGTTATGGAGAGATACCTGATGCTACCATGTCTTCACGCTCTTCTCCTGTCGCTTTTTCTTTCTGTCTTTCTCTCTCTCTTTCCCTCTCTCTCTCTGGGAGCTGGGAATAGGAGGGGGAACGGATTCTTATTTCTCTCTCTCTCTCTATACATAAATATATATATTATATATTGATTATAATGCTTAACTATTCTTCTTTCTTGCTCTCTGTTACTTCACTTGCTCTTGTTCTCTATCCCTATCTCTCTCTCACACACTGAATATTCTTCTCTCTCTCACTCTCTCTCTCTTTCTTTCTTTCTTTTTCTTTCTTTCTTTTCTTTGAAACTGCTCTCATCACTTTAGTCACTACATTTTAAATGTTAACCATCCCCCCGTCTCTCTCCTGTAGGTGTTCCTGATGGTCCTCTGGACTTGTCCCGTCCTGTGTCAGTGCTGGTGAGCAGCGACCCCAAGCAGGACCACAACTACAGCAGCGTGCCAGTCAAGCCCCAGCAGCAGCAGCAGCAGCAGCGCTCCCCTTCCCCCGCCCCCTCATCCTCCTCATCTTCCTCCTTCTCCTCTCTCGACGACGGTCGCCGGGCCAACCAGCGTCGCCGGGCGGGCAGCGAGGGTTTCCACAGTGACACAGAGGACGACGACGACGACGACTCAGACGCCGACCACCGTCACCATCACCAGACGACAGCACCCCTGAAGCTGAAACAGAGAAGGGCCTCCACCAATCAGGGACGGCCGTCCTCCAACACCCACTCTTCCTCCTCCTCCTCATCGTCCTCCTCATCTTCCTCCTGGCGGCCCCCGGCCAGCAAGCGCCTGCGAGCGGAGAGCGGCAGCGGCAGCAGTAGCAGAGCTGGTGGTGTTGGCGGAGGTGGAGGAGCAGGGGAGGTGGACGAGGAGCTGAAGGAGGCTGCCGGCTCTCTGCTGCACCTGGCCGGCATTCGCACTTGCCTAGAGGCCAGCCGGCACGCCCACCACACCAACCTCATCGCCACCACCACTGCCAAACACACCACGAAACACGGCGAAAACATCAAGCACCACACCACCACCAACAGCAAAAAACTGCCAAGGAAGTGAGGACCTGCTGTTGGTGTGTTGCCGTGTGTTGTGTGGCATTGGGCATATTCGCGTTTTTTGTACGTGTGCAACGTGCATTGGTGGCTGAACTCTTCTTTCGAAGAAGATGTGGCCTCTTCTTTTCCAAAATTCTTCCTCCGTCACTCTCTCTCTCATTCAATTTCTCTCTCTCTATCCATCCTTCTCTCCGTGAACACGCCACCTAAAATAAACTCCTGACCTTGTGTCTCAATGTGCCTCCCTTCCCTCCCCTTTCACCATCCGTGAATCGTTTTTTTGTTTTTTATTTGATCATTTGGATCAAGGAAAAGCAAAAAGGAATAGGCCTACCTTGTTTTTAATGGAGATGTACTGACTGTCACACACGCCATCTCTCTCTCTCTTGCTTACCTGGCTTCACGTCAACAACCATGGCAATAGCAACACACACACACACACACACACACACACACACACACACACACACACACACACACGAGAACAAAGCCATACAGGGAGGCATCAGAGAGCGAGAGAGTGTGTGTGTTCACAGGGGATGCTGACTCCCATCCAAATAGCACCATCTGTTTGGCAGCGGGTCTCATGTAGAGTCAGAGTTCAAGGATAATTCCTCTTTCTTCTTCTTCTTCTTCTTTTTCTTTGTTTCTACCTATTTTTCCTTAATGGATTTGTGTTTGTTTTTATATATTTCTCTCAACGATACAAAAAAGATGGGACTTGACATTGTTGCATGCTTCCCCCCCCTCTCTCCAGTTGGTGTTGTCTCTTCCAAGTGGATCTATTTACACAAGAGAATGAGTGCATGTCTGTATTATATGAATCTAATCTCTCTCCTCCTACTCCTCCTCCTCCTCCTCACCACTCCTCATCCTCTGCCATTAGAAGACAAAGACTTCAAGAAAAAAAATGAAATGGGGGGGAAAAAAGAACGAAAAAAAGAGTGACAATTGACGTCTTTTTTCCTCCGAAGTGTACTGCCTCACCTTTCTTAACTTAACCCTCGTCCCTGAGATATGAAATGCAATAATCATAATCACAACAACAACAACAAAAACTAAACCTTTAACCCTTCATGAACTTGGTCTGGGTTTTTGGGGACTGTCACTTGTCCTGGACTGTTGATGTCAGAAACAAATGAAAAAAAAATGTTTTGGTTTTGTTTCCTCTTTATTTTCTCTCCCCCTCTCTCTTCCCTGCATCCCCCCTCCTCCCTCCCTCTCTCTCTCTCTCTCTCTCTCTTTCTCTCTCAGTTCCTCAGCTCTCTTTTCAGTGGCTCTGGGTCAAGCCTGAGGCTGCCAGTGATACTTGTTTCCATGGAGAGCAAGTCTTAGCTACCAGCTAGCTTCTCAATGGAGGGTAGGGGGAGAGGTTTTTTTTGAGGAGTGCAGAAAAGATTGTGAATGAATGAAATGCTGAGGCAGAGAGAGAAATACGCAGCCGGCTTTAAGCTTTGGGCTTTTGGGGCAGCTGGGAATAGGAGGGGTAGGGGGGACTATTCACACTGTGTCAGCCAAGAAGATACTTATTCCTCTCTGTTCCTACTCTCTCTCTCTCTCTCTTTACTGATTATAATATTACTATTCCTCCTATCTCTCAAACACACACTGCATATTCTTGTCTTTCTGTCTCTCTCTGCCTCACTCCCACCTTTTCCTCTTTCTCTATCACTTATTTTTCTCTCACCCCTTCCTGGGTGTAAGCCCACTGTCCTTTCTGCTCCTCTACTCCCCTCCCCCTCCCTCCTTCTTTCCTTCCTTCCCTCGCTTTCCTTGTAACTGCTTACAGTTTTCTTCTCAGTGTTTTACCCTTTTTTAATGTTTTTTTTTCTATGTGCAAACTGAGACTGATGTTTGTGGCAGACCCTCTTTTCTCTTTGCTCTCTGTGTTTGAACCTATGCAAAAAGAAAAGGCAACCATGGTAGCTCTTGTTCAAAAAGTATGACCAATTAACCTTTTGTGTGAGTGTGTGCGCATGTGCGTTTGATTCATGCTTGGAGGAGCCAGTGTGTAGAGCAGTCCCTGGGTGAGGAGCAGAGTGGAGTGGATTGTTTCGCTGTGGTAGAGGTAGAGGTAGGCATAAAGAGAGACACAGGTGTTCTACTCATCCCTGGGGAGGGAAGGGACAGGAAAAGGAGCAGAGGAGAGGAGAAGAGAGGGAAACCTCACCCACACGCAACTCTGCTTGAGATAGGATCCTGTATCCCACAGGGTGTTGGAGGTGTGTGTGCGCGTGTGTGTGTGTGTGCGTGTGTGTGTGTGTATGTGTATGATGCATGACTGGCAGCCTAGTCTCTCATCTCCCTGTGTTTTCAATATTATCATGATGGTTTTCCAGTGGATTACTCATATGCTCTCAGCTGAGATCACACTGGAGGCTTGCAGAGTAACCTTGAATAACCTTGAGGCTAACCGATCACTGCCATGGGATCACAATTGGTGTCGGGGATGGGATGCATTGGGGGCTAGAAAGAAGTGCAGTATTGAGAGAGGAACGGTATGGGAGTAGTGTGCCGAAGACGGACGCGGATAGTGGGACTAGTGTCCCTAGACGGGACGAGAATGGGAAAAACATGCTTGTTAGACAAGAGAAGGGGACTAGTGTATTTCTAAGGCAGGACGAGAATGAGAGTAACATCCTTCGAAGACTGGAAAGAAAAGAGAGCAGTGTCCTTCAAAGTCAGGAAGTGAACAAGAGTAGGGTCCTTTGAAGACTGGAAGGAAAAAGAGAATAGGGTCCCTCTGTAGCCACAGACAGAAATGTGAATCTAGTGATAGACAAGTAGGCCACATGGTGCGCCCATTTTTTTTTTTTTTAAAGATTTATTATTGTTGCCAAAACCCTTTGATTTAGTGCCATTTATGTCCAAACTTATCTGCGTTTGAGTGGTGGAGGCTACATCAACAGATTCTACACTGGGCAGTAAGCTGAACAGAGTTATGAAGCTACAACCTGAAGTCTGCTTAGCCTCTCCACCTCAGGTTGTTGAAATGGACGTAGTTCATAGTTCATAGCAGTCTATTGCTGAGGTTGGCTCCAGCAGTGACTGCTCTTTGAGTCTTACACTAGTCACTAGTGGCAGAGAATGTTTATATATGAGACGGTAGAAGTGGAAATTGCCTGTGATCGCCAACTAGCTGTAGTACCACCCAAAAAATGAATGGGTTTCAATGGACCTGCCTACAATATTTTCTTCTCGTTTTATAATGTTTTGCCCTGAAATATTAATATTCAATTCAAAACTAGTCCTTAAAACTCATTTGAGTATTTTTTTTTTTGCACCACTGGATTATTACATACTCAGCTGAATGAGTTTATGAGGACAAATCTATTTAAATATGCATAATGCTAGCCAGTACAGGTCAAAATCTTCTACCTGGGTGGATAAACTAAATACCCAAACAACTTGACAACTCAACCTCTTACAAAATACCAACCATACTTAAGATTTTTTTTTTTATTGATGAGGGTTATGGCTGGAAATCGGGAGTAGAATATATTTTAGCATTTAGCCTTATTGACTCGCATTCATTTTTCATTTTGCCTGCGTTCACCAACTAGGTGGAACTGCAAGCTTATCGGCCACAATGGGCACCAATCACCGTGAGCTTTCTCATATTCTGTAGTTTCTCTGCTAGCAGTCAAGATGAGTTGTAACCATCTCTCTTCAGTGTTGCCATTTCCACACACATTGCCACAAATTATTATATTTTCATCATCACTTGTAGTCACATGCACTGTTTCCACAGTGGTGTGTGTGTGTGTGTATGTAGCCCAAACCAGTACTGCCCTGAAACCTGTTTGGGTGAGAACACAGGTGTGCCACAGTGACATAAGCTGTTGCTTCAATACTTTTATTTTGTTTTTATTTCTATTTTCCTTGTATTTGCCAATATTTTCCCATTGAGGTGCCATGCTCACTCTGAGTATGTTTGCGGTTGTAAGAGAAAAATAACTGCCTCACACCAGAATGCGTCATGCCCTTGTTTTGTTCATATTCATACCTTATTGCTATTGTCATTACTTTTGTGTTATTTAAATTGAAGCTACTTCATACTGCCATCTATTAATTTGTTTATTAGTGCCATTTGTTGCAAACGAATCACCATTAGCCCCAGTTAACTTGAGGATGAAGCGTTTGCATGAGTAGAAAATGGAATGAATAGACTATGCGGTACTAAGAAGGTGCAACTACAGGGGTTGGACAAAATCACTGAGACACCTGTCATTTTAGTGTAATTTAGTTCCTCTTGCGTCCACATTTAATCCTGTTGGATGTGATTCATCCTTCTTGGTGGTAGGCAGACATTACCTTGGGTAGCATGGCTCTTGATCCATCACAAAGACTTGCTGTCTCGGTCAAAGATGCAACAGTTACACACGTACCAAGAATTTCTCCTTTTTCAACTCTCACCCATAATGTTGTGTGCATTGCAAAATTTTGAGCAAAACTGCACTCTTACCCTGCTAATTGAACCTTCACACTTCACTTTACTGGTGCTATGTGCCATTAATGAAGATTGACCAACAGACTGGTCCACTTGAGCCATGAAACATGAAACTCACTAAAATGACAGGTCTCTAAGTTGTTTTGTCCAACCCCTGTATGTGAAAATGGTGCCACAGTTGATACTGCCAAGATTCATGATGATAAACTGCCTGACTGCTTTGGTGTTCGTTTAGAGTGTCGAATACAGTGAGAGATTACGAGAGATCACTAGGTAGATTCATGTGTAGGTGACGCATAAGTTTACCATTATTCAAGAAGAACAATTGTCACTCATTGATTGGTTGTTTTAAGTCATCTGGAATTTGGGTTTGTCAATTTGCCATTATGAGAGTGATGAATTTTGAATTGAATTTTCTCCCCCCCTTCCTCCTTGTTTTTGTCATGTTGAACTAACTTGAGCTGCCAATCCAGTATCAGTTTGCGTCTGTTGTCCCGTGTCTGTCAGACAGGCACCACCTTGAGTTTTTGTATGCTAACCTCTGTTAATAAAATGTTTATAAAGTTTATTTTCGCCAAAGATATGCAATTGCATTATATATGGTATTACTGAATAAATCTTGTTTTAACAAACAGTTTGTCTTGTCTGTGCATGTGATGCGTCTAAAACTAAGGTTTTTGTATGCTGTTGTTTTTAATGTTACAAAACATTCCTAAGTTAACCTCTGGGTCCTATGTACACTTTCGACACAGCGTGGTGTGATGTATTCATCTGTCTACAGCTTTCACTATAATCAAACAGTTTGATTACTCCTTTAAGTGCCATATGAGTCATGGTGGTCTATAATCATTCAACGGCAACACACGGTTGTGTCAGGCCTACTGCCTATAACGCGCAGCCATGTATTTTCCCTGATGGCTGAATCTTTTAAAGATCTGTCTCCCTCTGAGAAAATAACCAGTCTCTTGGCCTGTGAACAGTTGTGCTCTGCAGCAACTAGTGATTTCATGGCCAAGCTGTAATGGGGAGGAGGGACTACAGTTGATGTAGAAATACACACGAAGGCCCTACCGTGGCTGATATGGTAGGGCACACGTTTACCACTTGGCCGACCCGGGTTCGATTCCCGGTCCGGGTCCTTTGCCGGTCCTTCCCCATCTCTCTCTCCCAGCTCACTTCCTGTCTCTCCTCCACTATCCTGTCTCACAAAAATCAATAAAGGCTGAAAAGCCCCACAAAAAAAAAAACTAAAAAAAAAAGAAATACACACAAAACATTGGAGCAGTGCAGTGCTGCGCTCAGGGCTACTACTGACAGCTTTGGCCAGGCCCAGGACAATCATCTCACAGGGCCCCAAACCTAGTATATACAGTGTAATGAGGGCCCAATTACGGGGTCCCCCCTCTCTCCCTGGGGATAATTGACCCCTTTGTCCCATCCCCTCCGCTCCCCCTCTTCCCTGGCTGTGCTCATCAACACCTAGGTATATTGCATTATTTTGTAGTGCCTGCTGTCCCAGACTCTTCGTCTTTCACCCACAACCTGCAAATCGCTGCCCAGTACTGAAGCACCGAGGACCGGCTTGTGGGGACATACACATGCAGGGCCACTGACAGCTTTTACTGGGCCCGGGACAAATTCATCTGAAAGGGCCCCTTACCCCCAATACATACAATGGGCCAATTCTGGGCCCCCTATCTCCCTGGGCCCGGGACAACATACCCCTTTAATCCCCCCTGGTGTGTATGTGCATGTACAGATTCATGTCTGTTGCAGAGGGTGCGCAATGCTCTGCTGCGCTGGTTGCTGCTTTACGACCTGCCCTGTGCACATGGCTAGATGCACCATCACATCACATGTCCCAACAAAGAGCTTCTGCTCGCATCCAATTAGTCATGCAGGGGCCCCACACTGACAAAAAAGGCACACACACAAGACCCTGAGCTGAGCGAGAGACGCATCCCTGCTTTGCCCCGGGCTCAGTCAGCCAGCCTGGGTATTGTTCATTAGCGCTGTCTGGTGCACACATGCAGGGGCCTCCCCCCCTTCTCATGGCCCTCTGCGTTTCTATTTATTTTAAAAGACCAATAGCCCAACTTGGGACAAGTGTTGTGAATTAGCTTTGGATAGCACTATGATGCATACTTCAGACAGTGGTCCTAGATGTCTGTTTTTGTTTGTATCTGTCCCAACTCAAACGAACAATGCGCTGCTGCCACATGTAGAAATCAGAGCAGCCGTGTGTCCCCCTTCCCTCCCCTTCCTGCCCACCCGCGACCCCCCTCTCCCCAATCTCAGCCACCCTGCCCTAGCAACCACACCACGCCAACAGTTACCAGGCAACCAAACTGGGCTGGATCCCCAGGCTGCACTGTGCTCAAGTGTGAGGAGAAAAAGTGAGTGAGTGTAAGTAGATCCTATGCAGTGCTCTTTGTGTGTGTGCGTGTGTGTGTGTGTGTGAGAGAGAGAGCGCACCACACAAGCTCACTGAGGTCTGGGAGTGGAGGAATGTGTGAATATTTTCTGATATATGTTTGCATATGCATGTTTTGGCAAGGAAAATGCTATGAAATTCCAGATATGGTTATTTTTTATGGCTGGAATACTTTGTAAAAAGAAAAACTGCAAATGATTCTCAAGGCACAAAATTATGAAAAATGAAAGATGCCCATAAATCCTTATGATGCTTGGTCACAGGAAGGAAACTACCTGTGGTGTGTTAATACGGGCACACTAAAAAGATACGAAATGCATTGTCTAGCCTTTTGAATGAGGATGAGGGGGGAGAACCCCTTGACGCTCGAAGGAGAAATGAAGTTGCCAATGAGCATGGAATTCTCAGGCAAAGTGAGACATCTAGTGGTCAGAAAAAAGTTTTCTATAAAAAACACAAACCAAAAAAAAACCTCAAACCAAGTGTTGGACGATATTGGTTAACAATGATAATTTCAGTTAACAAAAGGACCATGAGTCAAAAGATTGGTTACGTTTTAGAAATTGTTTTTTTATTTTTAATTAATCCTGATAGAATTTGATGGTGTTTAAAATAGTACAGATATTATTAAAAAACATAAGATGGTTTGTACATAATGGAGACAAAAAAAGCAAAACAGTAAAATGGAGCACAAACATTGAAAACATGGAAAGGCCATGAAAAACCACAGACAAAAAAGACAGTAAAAATACAGACAGAAACAGACCAAGTGAACGCCCAAATCCCACTCCTAAAACAGAAATTTTGCTTGATTACCATTCTTACGTTCTTACAAGCTAGGTTCCCGTTTTAGAGTCATCTTGGGTCAGATGTATGGGAGTGATTTAGACATCTATTTAAAAACCCCTCACACAGACAGAGAGAAACAGGAAGTGGAGGGTGAGAGACAGGATGTAGGTGGCTATTATCAGGTGGCCATGATCTGGCGCCGCTTCTCCTTGAGCTGCTTGGCCTTGTCCTGCTGACCCCTGTGACCTTTGCCCTCCTGGGCTTGGGCTGTGCGCGTCACCGTGGAAACACCATCCACAAATTTAGTCTTGAAAAGGACGTTGGCATTGGTGAACATGCCATCCTTCAGGGACACCACAATGAACTGCAGGCACAGGAGAGATGTAACAAACATGAGTTACTTAAAGTCATTACACAGATGCAACACGCAAATTACTTTACCTCAGGGGTGTCAGACTTATTTCGGGTTCAGGGGGCACATACAATTAATCCCAATGGGCCGGACTATTATCGTAATTTAAAAATATCTGAAATTTCTGCTTCATATCAGGGTCGTATTGCTAGTCAATAATTGCTGGTGAATGTCTGTAGTATATCAGGAGCATTTTACTGTTAATGGAGAGCAAAAATGGCAAATGTGTAGTTCTCATTTATTGAAAACCTAAAATCTTAGACACCTGAGGCACGTTTGTAATGGGCTAGAGATTCACTTTGACATTCTTGGTAGTTTTTTCTCTTCAATTCTGGGGCTGTATTAAACCATCTGGCAGGCCGCATCTGGGACCCGGGCCTTATGTTTGACACCCCTGCTTTACTTCATGACACAGGGTGAAGGGCCACAACCATACAGAGAAGAAATTTAGTTCCAACATGGTTCAAGACGTTCCGAACATGATTCCAGACCAATGACTGCATTGCAGCACATCATTGTATCAGACTGTTACATCAAACCCATTCAGTAATTTGAGCAAGAATTTAAAGTCTGCCGCCAACAAAGGGCAGAAATTCGCACCTGTGAGTGTGTGAAGTGAGTGCGCAGCATCTGTCCAATGTTCTGGGTGTGAGAGAGGTCGAGGGCTGCGTCCACCTCGTCCAGGATGTAGATGGGGGCCGGCTTAAACAGCAGCATGGCCAGGATCAGGGACAGAGCCACCAGAGACCTGCACCACAGCATGGACATCACAATATGTATTACAGATGGATAATACAAATATATCTGTAATACAAACAGCACAGCAGAACGGCCAGGATCAGGGGCAGCGCCACCAGAGACCAGGGGGATATTCCATTGGACGACTTAGAAATTGATGGTGATGGTAATGGTCTGGGCACGCTTGCTGTGAACCGCAAATTACGCGCGTCAGGAGGCGCGACCGACTGCACATGCTTGCTTTAAAAGCAGTAGACCAACACGCAAAATACTGGCTGTGTCATCCAGGGGGCAGAGAGAACAACATTGTGATAAGAAAATTGGGAACACAGACTGTAAACAAAACAAAATAAGGACTCCCCGGGCAAGGACACGATACTGCTACTTCTATATTTGCACGCTCCTTTGTCAAAGTGCAACTGGGAAGTATGATCGCACATCGAATGTTTGTAATTTCGGACAAGCTTGAGACAGTCTTGAAAAGTTGTCGCCATCTTCGTTTTCCCCAGAAGCACTTGTATGGAACTGTGCAGTCTTTCTTGCAATCTCCCCCAGCGAGTTCGATGATATTGCACCTAACGCACGTGTTTGGTTGCAGTATCTAACGTGCGTAAAATTGACATGAATTGCGCAAGTTAACGCGTTCATGAACAAATTGTGCACGCGCTCGCGTACCCTACAGCAAACATAACGACAGCCTTAGTATTAATGAAAAAGGTAACATTTGTGAATGGGCATAAATTCTGGAAATAAACTGCTAAAAATATTACAAAGTGCACCTTTAAAAAACACATACTGTAACTAAGACCTTTAAGGATCCGCAGACCCTGTCCAAGAACTTGGTTAAGTGATAAAACTGTTCAAGTTAAAGCTGCTACTTTTAAGTTTTCCTGTTGACAGTTACACATTAATTACAGTATAGAACAAATGTTTGGACACACCTTCTCATTCAATGCATTATCTTTATCGTCGTGGCTATTTGCAGTACATTGTAGATTTTCGTGGAGGGAATTTGCATGAACACATATAGAATGATGTGCTAAACAAAAAATATAAATTCCAGCAGTTTTCCAATAGTGATGACAGTGGTCTATCCACCTGATGTCAACACAGCACAACTGATTATTCCACAGGTTTCGACAAGCTTATTTTGGTCTATTTTCAAGTAGAAACACCCAGTCAGTCAGGTCGATCTTAATAAAACACAAAAAAAGTGTTAAGTGGATAGACAGCAAACATTGCTGTTGAAACACTGCTACAATTTATTTTTTTTGTTGAGCACATAATCCTACATGTGTTCATGCGGTTTTGATGCCCTCTGTAAAAATGTACAATGCACTGTAAATGGCAACGAAAATGGAGAGAATGCATTAAATGAGAAGGTGTCCAAACTTTTGACCTATTCTGTATCAGAACTCCAAAGTTGAAGAACACTATCAACACTAGCTGAATGCGTGTAATTTCTAATTTTAGATGAAGAATAAAGTAGTATTCAACATCCTGTCCCTGCCAGGAACTGTGAGCTCACATAGACCCAAAGTGCCCAAAAACTATGCACATGTGAATGGCATCACTTTGCCCAAAAACCTATCCATTTCAAGTCCAAAATGCATTGTATTGCAAGCCAGACAGATCAAAAAAGCCCCCACAGGTGTATCCCTTGCCCCGCTCACTAACCTTTGACCCCCACTGAGCTCGGTCAGGTTCTCCTTCCAAGTGTTGCCAAGGGCCACCTTGAACTCCAGGCCGTCCAGCACTCCGCAGCCTTCGGGGGGCGCCAGACGAGCATCAGCTCCCGGCAGCAGTGTGGAGAAAATGGAACCAAAGTCCTTATTCACCTGCACAAGCACACAGGGAGACAGAAACAAAGAAAGATACAAACAGTTATGCTTCAAATAGTAGCAGTACCTTTGCAAAGGTAAATAAATGTCAAAATTCTTCACATAAATTGTACTTAACTGAGCAAAAATGCACAGGGGACACTGCACATTCACTGCAAATTCGTATTTCTTAATATGCACCGATCAGCTTTTTTTTGGCCTGATCACTGATCACCAAAGTCAAACGACATTCTAGTGAGTTAGAATGCTCATAAAAACCAAAGCACCAAAACGTGGTATGGTAATCTATGGGCTGTAATCAAGAGTGTGGGTCACCAGATAAACAAACAAAAAACAAGATTATCTGGGCTTCCATAACTCCTACAATGCCCCTGCCATTGACTTTAATGTTAAACGCATCATGGCAGTGATTAAGGCAAAGACATTCCTAACCAAGTATTGAACATTGACATGTTATTTAGAAAGTACCAAATGTCAACTCATTTGATGTGACCCTAATTCCTTTCTTTTTTCTCTTCATCACAATATTGTAATTCTGTGAAATTGAGCTGGAAGCCCAAAATATGTAGGAATAGACCAACAAATTATTGGAGTGGTAAAAAAGTATGGGCCATGAATCTGTAATCTATGAAAATTTAACATTATTGGTGCAATTATGGAAATAAATCTTTTTTTGGACAGGAGCTGTAGTGTGTGTGTGTGTGTGTGTGTGTGTGTGTGGCGTGCGTACCTTCTGCCAGGCCACGTTGAGAGCCTGGTTCTTCTTCTCGTCCAGCTCCTTGATGGTCTCCAGGATCTTGGCCTTGTCGTTCTCCACAATACGCTTCTTTTTCTTCAGGTCATTATACTACAACAACCAAACACATGCACCACATTCATAAGGTTATGCATTTAACTGAAGGTAATGGAATCATATTTTGTTTAGGAGGGTACAGTACTGAAGTCATTAAAGTAACAAACACAGTGGAGACATACCAAAACCAAACTGTGTGAGGCTGGCCCCTGCTCCAACCCAAAATGCTGACTTAACACTGCAGTTCGTTCGTGCTGGTTTGTGTTGTAAATATTTTCGTTTGTGCCATTAAAACCTTTCAGCAATTTAAAAATACAAACTTAATCAAGACATTTCTGACTTGTAACATGGAGGGGGCGTAACAGAAAAATATATTTCAAATGTAGGTCAGAAAAATGCATTTCAAAGGCTTTAATAACACAGACGAAAATATTTCCAAACACAGCACAAACCAACCGCAGTGTTATTTCAGCATTTTAGGTTGGAGGGGTTGCCTCATGTAGATCCAAAAACACATTACTAAGAATTTAAAAAGCCACCAAATGTCATGGAGGTATTTGTTTAAAGCGATACCATTAAGTATAAGCAGAGTAGTCAAATTGTGATTTTTATACAGCATTGATGGTAACCTTTATGCAGTACAAAGCTGACCGTGTATGTTCACGTGTGTGTGTGTGTGTGTGTGTGTGTGTGTGTGTGTGTGTGTGTGTGTGTGTGTGTGCTCTCCTCACCCTCTCCTCTCCTCTGCTTCTCTCTCTGTGTGTGTGTGTGTGTGTGTGTGTGTGTGTGTGTGTGTGTGTGTGTGTGTGTGTGTGTGTGTGTGTGTGTGTGCTCTCCTCAGCTTCTGTGTGTGTGTGTGTGTGTGTGTGTGTGCTCTCCTCAGCTTCTGTGTGTGTGTGTGTGTGTGTGTGTGTGTGTGTGTGTGTGTGTGTGTGTGTGTGTGTTCTCCTCACCCTCTCCTCTGCTTCGCTCAGCATGTTCATGGCTCTGCGGTTGACGTTCCTCTCCAGCTTCTCCTTGGTCTCCTCCAGCTTCCTGAGTCTCTGGCCGGCCTCCTGGGGGTTGTTGGCCTTGAAGTCGTACGCAGAGTTGGCCTGGCCAAACAGGTGCCGCTCGGATGAGATCCACTCGTGCTCACGCAACATCCACGCCACCTACAGCACAACAAAGTACAAGACATCTTAATACCGGTGTGTGTGTGTGTGTGTGTGTGTACATGTGTGTACATGTGTGTTGGCTTACCCGAACAGGTGCCAGTCAGAAGAGATCCATTAATGCGCGCTCAACATTCATGACAACCCAGGGAACAGAGTACCATGCGAAACTGTGTGCGTGTGTGTTATGCTATGTACCTTAGCATCCGAGTCTGCATTCTCCTTCATGTGCTTGTTGATGCGGTGTGTGTGTGTGTGTGTGTGTGTATGTATGTGTCTCTACTGTGCATACCTTGGCGTCTGAGTCTGTGCTCTCCTTCTTGAGGTGATGGTGGTGTGTGTGTGTGTGTGTGTGTGTGTGTGTGTGTGTGTGTGTGTGTGTGTGTGTGTGTGTGTGTGTGTGTGTGTGTGTGTGTTTACTGTATGTACCTTTACGTCTAACTCTGTGCTCTCCTTGATGGTGATGCTGGTGTGTGTGTGTGTGTGTGTGTGTGTGTGCGTGCGTGCGTGCGTGCGTGCGTGTCTACTGCATGTACCTTGGCGTCCGAGTCTGTGCTCTCCTTCTTGTGCTTGCTGATGTTGTGTTCCGACTCCTTGATCTTGAGCTGGGCATCGTTGTTGAGGGTGTGCAGGTGCTCGGCCTCTCCGCTCTTGCCCTTGATCTCCCGCTCCTGCTCCATCAGCACCTCCTTCTGGACACGCAACTCCTCCTGAGCCCTCTTCACCGCCTCCTGCAACACACACACACGCAAACAAAAGCAAATACACAAACACACAGAAATATGGTCATTAGCCATTATCCGTTTTTTTCCACATTTCTACTGATGAAATCATTTGAAAGCCACAAACTACCAAAACAAATAAATTTCTTACAGGCACCCTGAAATGAAATGTCCATGGTGTTAATCTCCTGCTGGTATCCTGTCCTATACACAACACAACATCCACATAGCACTCTGTTACCTTATCGGTTGTGAACACTCACAGATTAAACTAGACTGGCAGTGGGCGTTTCTAAGCAGTAGCCGGAAATCAGAGACGCAGCGGTGCAATGTTAGCCCAAGACTAACTCAGCTGTGAGCAACAGAGTTGTGAACACAAAGTTGTTAAACTGGATTTCTCTGCGGTAAGATTTTCACAATTCATTCCATCTACATTATCACTCAAGCGAAGAACTTCCCGCCCCTTCCCACTCCCACTCCCCTTACTACCACCGAGCATTAACGAAGACGATTGTATCAAAGAAAGTGGATCTAACAAGAAGCGTCATTTTGTTTCTTTTCCGGTATCCACTTTATGTCGGGTGAACGCCCCTTTAGGAGACCTTCGGTTAGGAGACCTTCGGAGTCCTGAGGTTGAGAATAAATGAAGTCCCTTTAGCGCTGTAGATGGCGGTAGCGCACGTCTTGTGCAAACACCTCAAAAAGAGAAGAAGAAGGAGGGGACAACGCCCCCTTAGGAGACCCAACTTGAGCACACGCTTTTGCATTGAGTGGGCGTGTTTTGCGTTATCTTTCTCTTATCCAGTATTTTTGATTGTATCGAGTAGTGTTTCTCAACTGGGGCTCTACAGACCCTCAGGTGGCGTTAGGGAGGCGTTCAGAAGGGGGGCATCATTTAATTATTCTATACTAAGGGGGGCGTTGGTAGGCTTATGATGAGGTGCAGGGGGCTTTTATCCAGTGTTTCTCAACCTTTTTAAAAAAAAAATAGAGTTAGCCTGGGCGAAAGCCGACTGTTGACTCCGTCAAACAGACTCGGCGAAAGCTAAGACTAGGAATCTGTCTCCATGGAGAGTGGGAGATGGTCTGATCTTACTCTGCCATTTAAATTCATTGGAGTTCCAAATTCAGGCCCTGCCGTGGCCAACCAGTGGGGCGCTCGTCTGTCGTGCGGGCGATCCGGGTCATTTGTCGACCCTTCCCATTCTGTCTCCCCATTCGCTTCCTGTCCACCTCTCACACTGTTCTATCATCAGTGAAGTCGTAAAAGACCAAAAAATATCTATCTATTAAAAAAAAGGCATATTGTGCTTTATTAGCATGACTGTTACGATTTAGTGTTGCAAAAGCATACAAATAAAATAAAAGTATGAATAGTGTTACCATAACCAATCAGTAACAGACTTAGAGGGTGAGATATGAGTCACCGCTCAACTGTTTGCCGATTGTCTAAACAGTGAGCGAACCAAGCTAGGAGGGTTTCGCCAGACAATGTGCAGAGCCAAAATCTTTGGGTGGAGTACATAGGATGGCGTCATGCCTGTGTATAGACAATTATTTGCTTTACTTTACCCAAAGTTAAGGTTAGGAGAGTGTTTATACCAACTGTATTTTAAAATGAGAGGCAACTGCTTCTGCCAACTATCTTTCCTGACGACGCTTATGGTAACCATAGCAACAACAAGAGCCGAGACAGAAAGCGTCCCTATAGAAGACTGTAGGGGTGGGCGATATGACGATATTATATCGTGAATCGCGATATTGAGTAAAAGATCGTCTCGAATCTGCCAAAGTGGAGAAATCGTATAGATCGTCTTGCAGTGAGGATGTTTATTATCAGTATCAGAGTGACGTTTTCTCACTTTTGTTGTTGTCTTCACTTTATTCTTTACATTATTGTATTCCAATTGTACACTTTATGAGAGTGTCATCAGTGTGTTAACATTTTATTGACTGCAAATTACAAATTGCAAGTACATGAAAGTTGTTTTTTGTTGTTTTTATTTTTTGGATGGAAGATCGTGATAAAAAATCGAAATCGTGATTTCATGTTAAAATATCGTGATACAACTTTTTTGCCATATCGCCCACCCCTAGAAGACTGCACCTTGTTGGTTGAGACGGTCTCTGCCATAGCATCAATCTGTTCCTGGATGCCCTTCATGACCTCGTCCACAGCCTCGATCTGCTGCTGGTAGCCTGTCTGTTCACGCTTCAGATCCTCCAGCTCCAGACTCACTGTGTCCACCTCCTACAAACACACACAACAAAAAAGGGAGACTGTCAGGGAAAGGCAAAGAGGAGAGACAAACAAGATAAGCATCCAGCAGTCAGTCGTGTGTGTGTGTGTGTGTGTGTGTGTGTGTGTGTGTGTGTGTGTGTGTGTGTGTGTGTGTGTGTGTGTGTGTGTGTGTGTGTGTGTGTGTGTGCGTGTGCGTGCGTGCGTGTGAGAGTGAGTGAGTGTGAGTGTGTGTGTGTGAGAGTGAGAGTGAGTGTGAGAGAGAGAGTGAGTGTGAGTGTGTGTGAGTGTGAGTGTGTGTGTGAGTGAGTGAGAGTGTGAGTGAGTGAGAGTGTATGTGAGGGTGTGTGTGAGGGTGTGTGTGAGGGTGTGTGTGAGGGTGTGTGTGAGTGAGTGATAGGGCTTTCAGGCCGACCAGAACGGAGCCAGTGTCGGTGCTCGCACCAGTTACGTTCAGCACTAAAGTGCTTGTCTGCGAACCGCCCGTGTTCATACCGGGCTCTGAACTTTTCCTGCATTTGACTGCGTTACCCGGATGAACCTGCTGACGGGCACACTGTCGTCACGGTTCGCGGAGGAAAACCTAGTATTTTGCGGTTCGCATTGCGAACCAATTTTCCGGTTCACGAACGCAAATATCTGTGGCATGAACACGACGGCCGGTTCGCGATTAGGTGCGGGAACGGGCTCCAGCACGGTTCTGTGTCGGCCTGAACGTGCTCTGAGTGAGTGAGTGAGTGAGTGAGTGAGTGAGTGAGTGAGTGAGTGAGTGAGTGAGTGAGTGAGTGAGTGAGTGAGTGAGTGAGTGAGTGAGTGAGTGAGTGAGACTGTATGTGAGGGTGTGTGTGAGTGAGTGAGTGAGTGAGTGAGTGAGTGAAGAAATAAAGTGACTGAAGAGAAAGAATGAAAGCCAGAAAAAGAATGAAAGCCAGAGAACAGCGGTCCATCACAAATGCGTTTGGCTGCAGCATTGATTTTCTCCAAAGTGCTTTCATGACCCCACGAGGCCCCGCGGGTAAGTGAAAAGACAGGGTTTGGCACATAAGTTGTAAATAACAGCAAAGGCCACACACACGAAAAAAAGCCCCTCTGAGAAGTGTAAAGAAACCCCACTAACCCAACCCATCACCCCTCAAGACCAAAAACGACCCATCCACTACACCACCCGCTTCCTACCCACTCCAAAATACATTTCAGTCACCCCTCGCCCCTACCTCCCCCTCTCCTCAACTGCGAACCGGAGCATGTTTTAAAGGGCTCAGGTGACAGCCTCTCCAATTTGAGTGGAAAGCTAAGCGTAAACAGGAGATGGACCCGGTGGCATTAAGTGCAGCAGGCAGCTCCGTCCAGCACAGCAAACAAATCAATACCTCCAACTCCTCGCCTCATTTCAACCATCAGAAAGAAGCAGATATTTGAAAATATTGAGATTCATCTTCCAGTCGCTTGTCAATGTCTCAGAAAGTATGTGTGTGT
Source organism: Engraulis encrasicolus (assembly GCF_034702125.1). NCBI lineage: Eukaryota > Metazoa > Chordata > Actinopteri > Clupeiformes > Engraulidae > Engraulis > Engraulis encrasicolus. Next base: position 35,773,459 of record NC_085880.1, read on the forward strand.
AGGAGGTATGAATTATTGTGTGTGTGTTTGTGCCAAGGATGTTGGGTAAGGGTGTGCGTTTGTTTGTGTGTGTGTGTGTGTGTGTGTCTGCACGTGTACAAGTGTTGGACAAAATGATAGTCAAATATGTGCAGTCTAATGTACTTAGGCTATGCATGTCAAGTACTCAGAAGTGATTTTCAGGCCTGCCTGAACAGTGCCAGTGCCTGCACCAGTTACATTCCAAATCAAATGCTGAACGGTGAACGACCTGAGAAGGATAAGGGAGCGTTTATACGAGCCCAATTGCTAGGGAAAACGTCCAAATATTTTATAAGAAGTGCCTTCCGTTTACATGGCAACCCCGACATTGGGGCTTGAAGATTGAAATCTGAAGACTCCTTCCAGAGTGGGGAGTTTTAACAGTAAAAGAGGCAAAACATGTTCCCATTCAATACACCTTTACGTCCCACTTTTCCAGATTTTTGCATTTTCAGGACCCGACGGCGAGGCTGCCGTGTAAACGAATGACTTCAGATAAAACATTTTGTCGTGTCCACTAGCAATCGTCCTCGTGTAAAAACATCAAAAAATTGAAGACGAGACACCTCTTTGCGAGTCACTATATTTAACGTAAGAAGTAGTATTTTTTCCGGTTGACAACATTAAAAAAACAAAACGAAAAGCTCAGATTTTTTCCGCCTGAACACATCAGTAGTCCAAGGTTCAAACTTAGGTGTGGGAATGGCCACAGTTCTCTGTTGGAACTGAAGGCACCCATTGAGAGAAAGCTGATGCGTCCAGAATTAATGGGCCTCAAGAGGTGAACTGGTGCTTTAGTGAAAGAGGTAAAGAGGAGAGCCACGTCAATAGCAACAACCTGTGTCAAAGTGCTGCAAAGACAAGGATCGATATACTCAACCCCCCCTTTTTTCTGCCTTTAGTGTGTCGCTCAACAACCGCGCGCATGTGATACCTGCTGTCTCTCCTTCAACTTCTTGTGGTAGGCGTCTGCCTTGCTCTTGGCGTCGTTGAGTTTCTTCTGGGCGTCCTTGAGCTCCTTCTCCCTCTCGGCCTCCTTGTTCTTCATCTTGTTCTCCAGGACCTTGAACTTCTCCTCCGCCTTCTTCTGCACCTCCTTGGTCTTCTGCATGGTGGCCTCACTCTCCTCTGCAACACATGGATTATTTATTGGCCTTGTTTACACAAAACATTTAATTCAGAATCGACTCAAATTTGATTCTGAACAATATTTATTTACGCTTTGAAAACTTAATGTGAACACTTCAGAATTCATAATTAAATGAAAGTGTAATGTAAACTCAATGGAACCATTTCATTATGAATTATTAATTCAGAATTAAAAACATCATGTAAACGTGGCCATTCACTAATCGCACTGTTTTTTAGAATAATCTGGTGGTTCCCAAACTGGGGGTCACCAAAAGAAAATTTTCCTATTTCCGAATCTTCTCTTCTGCACGGTGGCCTGGCTCTCCTCTACAACATGACAATGACGCAAATATACCATACAAACCAAATACTAAATACAAGTACAAGCCAAACCAAATGATGAAAAGATTAGTCTGAAGTCGCATGGTTCAGATAGCAGTGTGGGGGACCAAACCACTGTCGTCCGTTGTCTACGGTGTGTGCTGACGGCCTTCTGTGTGTGTGTGTGTGTGTGTGTGTGTGTGTGTGTGTGTGTGTGTGTGTGTGTGTGTACCGATGGTCTTCTGCAGGGCATCCAGCTCTTCCTGCTGCTGGTGAAAGGAGCTCTGCTGTAGTTTGTTTTCCAGGATCTGGGCCTCCTCACTTTTCAACTCCAGCTGCTGCTTCAGCTGACGGTACCTGCACAACACACACGCATGTGCACATGCACACACTTAGAGAGAGACTGACGGTATTTGCACCATGGTAGCAGAGATGCAGACAAGCAGTAGACAGTGCAGATGCAAGGGACACTAGCTATGATGCACACACGCTCCAACACATACACACACAAGCGAGGAAATGCAAAAGGCAAACGACAAACAGTCTGACACACAACAAAGAGATAGAAATCTCCAAATCACAACACATCACATTTTTTTGTTTTTTGTTAATTTATTTAAAATCACATAAGTCTAGCCTATGAAAGTAAAAAAAAAAAAACAAATGCACCATGAATGAAACGAATTGAATCGAACTATGGACCATTCTTAAAGGTGCATTGTGTAGGATGGTGGCCAGAATGGGTATTGCAACTATGCTGCTGACAAACTGTTGTTTACTTCCAAAATGTGATCTTTTCATGAATATTTACTAAAAATTTAACTCATATTTACTACTAGTATGACTAAAGTACAGCATGTTCTCCTAAAAATGTCTACTTCTGAAAATTCAAAATGGCGGACAATTGAGAAGATCCTCCCCCTTTTCATGTATGAAAAATGCAATTTTCCCAGTCATAATGAATACCGTACTTGGAATTTGATGGCAATGGTACTTAGAAAATGTAACATTTGTGAATGGGCAGCAAGAATTCTGGAAATAAACTACTAAAAATATTACACAGTGCACCTTTAAGTATCGAAAATAATCTAATTGTTGGCCTCAAAAAAAATAAAAATAAAAATATATATTTTTTTAAATCACAAAAGCAAATCGATATTGAATCAAATCGCCATGAAGGCTTTGATTTACACCCCTAACACACATGCACAAACACACACCTGTCTGCGGTGCCTCTAAGGCTGGCCATCTCCTTGTCCAGCTCCCTCAGCTCGGCCTCCTTGGTGCTCAGCTCATCCTGCACGTCCTTCACCTCCGCCAGCTTAGACAGCACGGACGCCATCTGGGGACGAGCACCTGGCATACACAACAGGGACACAGGTGGGGGTGAAAACAACGTTACGTGTGTGTGTGTGTGTGTGTGTGTGTGTGCGTGCATATGTGTGTGTGTCTGTGTGAGTGTTAACGCACCATTATTGTTTGTCTGTAAAACATTCTGTACATAGTAGGGCGGAGGCCTTGCTTCCATGTAGAGGTTCTGACTACTTTTCATGCAGCAATACCTTGCACTTCTGAACTAAGCCTGTCACGATATACGATAAGTCAATAAATCGGACGATAACTTTTTACAAGAACGATCACTTTTCTGGCCCCGATAAGTAACGATAAGTTATTTGCGTGATGTTTTGTTTTCCCCCTCTCCCTTTCTCTACCATAGCCGTAAGACTACTGATGGCGCGTTATAGGCCAACGCAGCGCAATGACGCTTAAATGTTCGTGTAATTTCAAGTTTCAGTGCCGTTCTGGTTGGAAAAAAGTGCATTGATCTGGCTACTTGCGTCTTTGAAATAGAACGCTGGTGTTCCCGCGCGTCGCTTATAAGCCTCGACAAAGAATCAGCGCTAGAGACTAGGAGCGCAATATTCTTCCAGTCTCAGTAAGCGCATCTGCAACGTTCCTCAGAGAGGGGAATGAACAGCTCCAACACGGATGCAAATTTTCATTTTGAAACATGCGCAGCAACCCAATATCCACGACGAAGACGTGTTTGTGCAAACATGAAATAGTTGTGCCGTCGCGACAAACTTGCTCTAAGGCTGTTATTTTAAACCTTGCCGAGTTTCCACTATTATTTCAATGCGCCTCCTACCCCGACGTTCGTTGTCTGTTCTTTTTGTGATTTTCGCTATATTTCTTGTTTATTTAGACCTAACAATATGAGTAGGCAGTCCGCAAGCAAATCATGGAGATAAGATTTGTGGATTTAAATCTGTCACATCAGGAGAATGTAAACGGTTGAGCGGGCTACAGGGGAAACAGAGGCATGGCGACTCATAACTCATAAGAATCAATGTATGGGCGTTCATAAAGGACTTTGAAGTGCGCAGAATTGTCACTTGTTCCAGTCGAGGGTATCGGAGAGAGAGAGAGAGAGAGAGAGAGAGAGAGAGAGAGAGAGAGAGAGATGGAACTTGTGCATCTGTTCATGCTCTTTTGCTTTTTTCTGATGTTGAAATGCCTTTAACAGGGCTGATTTGGGTTTTGACTGACAATGAATTAGCTAGTAACAACGTGCATTTGTTTGAAATAAGCTGTCTAAGTAATAATTTGTGAATTAACAATATACCCCACCAGTAGGTTATGTTACATCACACCATGGATAGGCCTATAAGCCATTCAGTGTGCTTGAGAAAGATAAATAACAGAAAATGTTGAAGAAAGTCTATATAACTTACCTTAATAATAAATACAAAAAAGCCTATTTAGAGCATATTGTGCTCTATTAGGATATATTTAAAAACATATATATATCCCCCGCCGTGATGGTTTAAAAATGTGAAGGGGTGTAGTCACATTTTTATTGCATTTTTACGTCATTATATTGTTTGACACATTTCTTCTTGGAGCAGGCGTCAATCTTAATTATTTAAACCTCTGAGTCTGCTGTTACATTCAATGTTTCAAGAAGGAGGCCGCACCTTGCATAGCAGTGTTTTTTATTGCACATTATATTGTTTGAAAATGGCGAGAGAGACAATATTATCGATTATCGCAATAATTTCTTGTTATCGTTATCGTCTGGCAAAAATTGTTATCGTGACAGGCCTATTCTGAACTTGTTTTAGAGCAGTTGATTTGTGAGGAACATCTTAGAAGGTACTGAGGCAATCTAAGGCCAGAGAGGTGCCAACACACATTAGGTTCTTTCCATCATTCTACCGGTAACTCCCGTCCTCCCTTGCACTTGAAGCCTCGTGACGTCACAAGAAGTCATTGCCGACAGAAGTTTAATTCAAGATCTTGCAAAAGCACAACTCAAAAGGTACTTTTCTCATTTGCAATCGGAATGTTGAATGGAGGAAAAGTCCCCCAAAAGTAGCTAGGCTGTCAGAGGGAAAACTTAATTGTTTTCTCCACAGATCCAGGGCAGCGCAAGCCCAAAAGCCCAGGGGGACGGGAGTTTAGGATAATGGAAGTAACCCATATTGAAGTCCCACTTTTCAATTCGAGAGAGGAAGCCTGTAGCTGTGCACCTCTCCTCTCCTCTGAGTGCATTACAGTGCCATTAGGCCCACATGGAAAGAGAGAGGATGCAGACACTTAGATACACTTCCAAATGATACAGAGCTACATTTATCCAAAAAGCAGCCAATAATGATGCCTCCCACACCCACAAAATCAATACTTTTTTATCAAACCAAGAGAGGAGAGGCTCTTAGATACACAGCTTAACGGTAGGGTGCACTGCCAAATGATGGAGGTAAAAGTACAGTAGCCCAAATGAGGAATAGAGGAGCATCTGATTATATCCTCCACATCCACACCCTTCACATAACTAAGAGCAATGGGAAGCTCTTACATACACGACTAAACAATAGTGCTAAATAATACAGAGCTAAAATGCAGCTCCAAAAAGTTCAACAAGGAACTGGGCAGTACCGGACTGCACCCTTCACAACAATCTAACCAATAAACTAGACAATAAGAAGCCATCAAGTTAATAAAGGTCGATGATGATTTTTACAGATTAGTCAAACACACTTTAATAAGATGGAAAGCATTATACAGAAAGCTTCTAGCTTCTTGATGGAGGCACTGCAAAGTTGGCTTCACTTTCAGTATAATCCTCCAGAAAAGGCTGAAGATATATTGCAACAAATCCTGTGGTTTAACTCTAATATTTTGAGTGGAGGCAAAGTTATTTTCTTTATAAGCAAATGTTCATTAAAGGAATTCTTTTTGTGAATGACATTGTAAACGAGAAACATCAAATCCTCTCATATAAACAGTTAAGAGACAGGTATGGGGAGGTATGTACAACTCAACAATACAATCAATTAACTTCATCTCTACCATCAAGGTGAAAGCAAAAAATTAAAACGAGCAGTGACAGTAATTTAGTGTGTAGACCAAATATAAAGCAGAACAAATGGCTAAATCAAACAAAAATAAACAAGGAAATATATAAGTTCTACCTACATACAGATAAATTGGTTGAGCTCCCAAGTAACATTTTTGATAGCTGGGAAAAAATGATGGATTCTCCTCTCTTATGGAAGGAAATCTTCAATAATTTGTATGAATCATCATTAGATATAAAAATATGATTTTTTTTCAATATAAATTAATTTTTAAATTTGCTTAGTTCATAAATGTCTACGGTATAGAAATATCAGCGCAAAATTAAGTTATAATTCCTTCCTGGGATGGGGGCGGGGGTTGGGAAAGGGGGGCTAGTGTTGTTTAATTAATATATAGTTTGAAGTGTTGGGGGACACACAGATTGGTTTTGTATTTGTTTTCTCCTGTCTTTCCTTTTTTCTGTAACCTTTTATTATCCTTTATTGTATATATTACATTTTGTTGTTGTTAAAAGAAAAACTTAATACATTAATTTGTTAAAAGAGAAAAAAAAAAAGAAAAAAAAAAAGGAAGACAATATAAGTCCCCCATAAGGGGGGGTTGGTGGTTGGGTTTAACAAAAAACAAAACAAAAAAGGTCGATGATGCAAGTGTGGAACAAATCACTGAGACTGAACTTTTAAAGACAAACTGGGCTACTTCACACAGTGACTAGACCCAGGGACTATTCCATCAACGACGTCAACCCCAAATCCGAGTTCAAGTCTAAAGCTAAACTGTGCTATTTTAAGACGGCGATCCGTTCCATCAGTCTTGCTAACCTGAAACTCGGTTTAAGGTAATTTATGCTCCAACTCAAACCTGGTAGCTCCCAGGTTTAACGCCAGGCTTAATTAATCAGTATTTCAAAAAAAATGTCAACCTGTAGGGAACAACCTGACCGTTCCGCATATTCCCGCAAGCATTTTGCGAGATCAAAGCAGTCTAACCATTTAAACAGTCTTTGGGGTAATAATTGCAGTTAAAACTACAATTATTACCATTGTCTTTCATTCCGGTGGATGTCTGATAACTAGCACATTTTTAGAAAACTTTTATGGTCTTGATAATAAGATGAGTTTTGAACAATTCCTCCCACGGAGATGAAGGTGTAGATGGCCCAGTGGGAAGGTGCGCTGCGTAATATTAGCCTGACCAAATAATCAATGCATCGCTCAGACTTGAGGACAATATTATATGATATTATAGTATTGGATCCACGGCATTATGATTCAAATTTTATTGGGAAACTACTAGTTGCGTTGTTTAATATGCGCCAAATGCACAGCCCACGGAGCAGCCCCCACCCTCTCCAGTTTGTGTCTGTGTATATGCGTCGAGTGTGACAGCAAAAAAAGTAACACTGAAATGGGGCTGCGCTTGTTCCAACCTTGTTATGAAGATATTAACTGTCAACTAAAACCATTAAAGTGAACAGAAGAGAAACGCCCAGTGTGACTGCCCAAGAGCTGCGCAGTGTCAGTGCCGAAAGCCCGTCAAAGGTCTTGGCGGACGGCAATGTCCCAGTTTACACCAAGCACTATCAAATGTCCTGGTTACAGACATCACATCGCCATCATCAAGTTGTTGTATTTCAGTTGAATATGTAAGAGGGCTTGGGGAGGGGCTTAGACTATCAGCGAGCCTATTGGCTATTCAGATACTGAACGAATATCTGAATTCCAACTGCCGGGGGTGGCTGCAGGGTCAGACTCCGTGGTCAGCAAGCGAAAGTATTGAGCCAGCGCGGTCACTACGGAGGATGATACTCAGGCTAGCGTAATATGCGGTTGCACCGGGTTCAAGTCTTGCATGGCGACATGTTTAGAAATGAAAACTTCATAACATACATTTACCTATTATCTCCTTTGATGTCGCTTTGTGGGTGGCTTCATTCTCTATCAAGCAATAGGCCTACATTTAAATATAGAACTTTACATTTTACAGCATAGGCAATAAAAAACGTCTTCACAACCACCTTATAGACGTGGCTGACGCTTGGAATTTGCATTACAATGATTCAGCGAATGCTCTCTGCCTAACGTTTTACCTATGCTTTATTTCATCCTAAAACAAATTCTTCTGAAAGATAAAATTAAACACTTCAGATGATGGAAGCATTTTATTTTTACGCATTGAATAACATCGGCACACCTGCGCCTTCCTCAGTCTTTCTTCCTGAACTTTTAAACTTGATCTAATTAGCCATTTTTAAGTAGGATTTGTAAAACCACCCTCTTTGCAAAACACTCTGATTTAAGTGCAATGATGGCATGATTTCAATCTAATCGGTTTTCTTTGTTCACACCAAATGCTGGTGAATGCTCATTGTGTGTGAGAGAGGGGGAAGGAGGCGTTAATGAATTTAGTAGGAGTGTTTGTGTGTGTGTCACCTCCGGTCAGCGTTCCCTGCGGGTCAAACACATCTCCTCCCAGCGTGACAGTCTTGGTGCTGACCCGCTTGTCGAAGGCCACCTTCTTGGCGTTGTCCAGGGTGTCACATACCAGCGTGGTACCAAAGACGTACTCCATGGCCTTCTGCACCTCACTCTCAGAGCCCACCAGGGACAACGCAGTGTGCACATTATCAGCACCCACCTAGAGACATGAAACGCATAGAGAGAGGGAGAGAGACAGAGAAAGAAAGTTTTGATGAGACTACGGATACCGCAAAAAAAGTTAATGAAAAGCTAAAAGTTCTTGAAGTAAAAACAAAGTAAGCAACAATAAGATGATTGCCTCTGCACTCTACAAGTGGATGAAGTTTCATGTAAATAAAATTAGTAAATGCATAAAAACATTACCAGTTCCTTGGCACTCCTGACCACGTTGTCATTGAGGGTCCTGGCTGCTATCTTGTTAAGGGGGATGATGGTGTAGCGGCGCTTCAGTTCGCCCTTCTCCAGGAGCTTCTTGCCAGTCACCTAATAAAACAAGAGCATCAGTCAGCCATCTGTTCGTGCCAACCTGGGAGGTTTCATAACGTTAGAAACTTTATTGCTCACACAGTGGATATTGAAAAACAAACCCAAAAATAGCTAATAACGTCAGCATAAAATTAACAAAGAATTTGAAAAGATGAAGTCTTTTTTACTTATTAAGGCTACTCAAACATTATGAGTAAAATTTAGCACACTGTAGTCTTTCAGGGGGAAATTTATCTTTGACTTTGCCGCTGGCATGTCATATGGACAGTTAATGAAATAAATTAATTAATAACAATAGAGAGACACAATTAACAATTAAATAACAGGCAGTTGGCCATGCAGAGAGAAATTTGCTTTTGTCTGGACAACCACGCAGTAGGAGCAACTACAGCTGCAGTAATAACACCGGTGTCCGGTCTATATGAGCAACCCATCGAGATGTGACCCTTTTCGCTACTGAGCATGTACATGCATGCGCACGCCCTCGCGGCGGTTTTCGCGGGTGATTGCCCATCGAATTGTGCGAAATTGCATACTCTCGTATGGGTTAAGTAAGGCTGGTTTGGTACCATAGCAAGGCAAGGCAAGGCAAGGCAAGTTTATTTATATAGCGCATTTCATACACAGGTGCAACTCAATGTGCTTCACAAAGTTAACAAATGTGAATGAAAAGAAACATGGAAGGAAGAAGGAAATAAATTAGAGTAAAAAAAAACATTTAAAACATTAAGATAAAACATAAGGTAAAAATAATAATAAAATAAAATGAACATAATAATAATGATAATAATAATAATAATAATAATAATAATAAAAAGAATGATATGTAATTTAAGCTAGAGGAAAAACATCTGAGAACAGCTTTGTCTTGAGTCTAGATTTAAAGCCATCAATAGTGGGTGCATTTTTTACGTCATCTGGAAGCTGGTTCCAAAGCTTTGAAGCATAGAAGCTAAAGGCTGCCTCTCCACACTTTGTTTTGACTTTTGGAATCACCAGCAAATCATCAACATCAAAACCTGGATGACACACAATCTCCTCAAACTGAACAGCAATAAAACTGAGCTCATGGTGGTGGCACCAGCAATGCTGCAAAGGAAGGTTGGAGATCTCCACCTGGACATCGATGGATGCACCATCACCCCATCCCCTGAAGTACGTAACCTGGGTGTCATCTTGGATTCATCACTTTCACTTCACTCCCACATCAAAAGTGTCACCAAATCGGCATTCTATCATCTCCAAAACATCTCCAGACTCAGGCCTTCACTCTCCAAGACAGTTACGGAGACGCTCACTCACTCCTTCATCTCCTCCCGTCTGGACTACTGCAATGCCATCCTGCTTGGTCTATCCAACAAGGCCCTAGACAAGCTGCAATATGTCCAGAACTCTGCTGCCAGGATCATAACAGGCACTAGACCCTGGCAGCACATCACCCCCATACTCAAGCAGCTTCACTGGCTCCCCATCAAGTCACGCATTACCTACAAAGTCCTCCTCCTAACCTTCAAGTCCCTCCATGGTCTGGCACCCCACTACCTCACAGACCTCCTTCACCCCTATGACCCCTCAAGATCCCTGCGGTCCTCTTCCAAGGGCCAGCTGATCGTCCCTCGTACCAGGCTCAAGGCCACCAGTGACAGAGCCTTCCATGTTGCTGCTCCCATTCTTTGCAACAATCTGCCCGACCACATCCAGAATGCCCCTTCACTGGCCATGTTTAAGCAACACCTTAAGACACATCTCTTCCTGGAGGCTTATCGCTGCTAGTTCCACAAGCACTTTCACTTACATGCATTCACACACACGCTCACACACTGACGCGCACACACACTCACACTTTCCAACACAACACTCTGTGAAGCGTCCTTGGGTGTTTTGAAAGGCGCTATATAAAATGAAAGTATTATTATTTATTATTATTATAAATAAAGTAATGGTTATAAACAGCCCTACGTGGACCATGGCCGATTGAAACGTCTTCCACAGAAAATAAAGGTCGCTCATTTAAATGAGGCAGCGCAAATCGATAGAACACCACTATCGAGTAAGGCTACCGGTCGCTCATCTCGACGAGGCAACATACCTCGACAGAACACCGGTACAACAGCTCTTCAGAGATATAATTAGAAGAAATTTGAGGAGGAGCATAGAATACAAATAAAATACAGGGGTGGACATGCTACGATTTTTATTACAACAATTTTCTTGAGGATGGAGAACTCGCATGCCATTAGCAACAGAATAGAGTAGAAAAGAATACAAAAGCAATACAGTCAGACTTGTTGTATAATTTTGTTAATTTCTTATTACGGGTGGGCTAAAAAATATGCTTTTAGAAATCCCCAAAATTTCAACGAACGTATATATCTCAACATGACGTATCCGACTAAAAGCAATAGCAGCATGGCCCTTACCTCGTTGTCTACCACCACATTGTAGAGCCGGCCTCCAGCCACCACCTCCAGGGCAGTGGCAGTGGACACGTCCTTCACTGTGAACAGGTTTGCCACCAGCCCCTTCACCTTACGCCGGTCCCAGCCACGCTCTGGATCCCTGCACATGAGAGAGGACCGAGGACATGGTTAGACCACATTCACTCATTCACCACACACGCACGCACACACAATAAGACTCAAAAAGCTCAGCCAACAAACATGCATCTAAGAGAGCGCTACAGTGGCAACAATCAGCAGTGTGTATGAATGAGATTGTCCAACTCACGTGTACTCGAAGCGCAGGTTTGGGAACTGGCCCATGAGGGTCTCATAGGTCTCCCTCAGCCGAGTGGTCTGATTGGCCAGCTGCCTCCTGCGCTCCACCAGACCCTCCTCTCGCCCATCTGCATTCGGTCAGACACAAACAAAATCACAGATTGAGGTTTACAAGTGAAGCATGCCCTTTAATTCAAATCCCACCCTTCCACTCCCTCTCACTCCATGGCTGAGATTAACTTGAGCAAAGCACCTAACCCCACAATGCTCCAGGGACTATAACCAATACCCTGTACAAAAAAAACTAAGTTGCTTTGGATAAAATAATCAGCTAAGTGTAATGTAATACAGTTCAATTCAGCAAATGAATGGTTCAATTTGGCTCAATGAAATCACATATGCTAAGGGTCACATCCAGGATTTTACATCCACTTCCTCCACTCCATCAAATCCTCCTGTCGCCCATCTGAGATCAGAGGTCAGACAGTGGCCTCGGTTAGATGGAGCATTTACTCCGATTGAACTCCATTTAATTCAGAATAACATGTAATTCCAATTTGGGATTGAGTTTAATGATGCTTTTAAAGCGGAATCAAGTTTATTCGGAAATTCCTTTTATTCGGAATAAGGTGGGTGGTTTATTCTAGCCTGGTCCTCACCATCCCATAATACCACCATTTGATTTTGTATTCATGGTCTGGAGTTTGTGTGATCTGACGCGATTGCAGAAAGCGGGAAGTTTGCACTCAGTTATGGTTTGAAATGATTGCCTCTCACCCAATCGCCGACAGCGCGATTAAAATCCTACCGGTCCAGACACTCCACAGAAAAGCAAGGCCAGACTACCGTAGTGGAGCCAATCCTTTGGCAGAAGTACGTAGGATGGCTCGTGAGGCAAGATTTATTCCTCTTAATTCCGAATAACTTAATTCCTCTTTTGTTGACAAGAGATATCTCCCATTATGTGCTTAAACGTCAAGGGTGCCAATACTATAGGCGGTGCTGTACATACTCATAGCAAGGGCCTTATAATTACAGGGTATCTGCACATTTTTCATCACCCAATTTAATGCTTTTTAATACCATTTTTAATACCTCCAACAGTAAAATTAATACCACTACACGGGTGTGCTTGTGTGTGTGTTACATGGTATAATATTGCTATTGTTATTACATTGCACTGTGTTATTTTATTCTCATTGCCTGCTCCCTAGTCACTTTCTGCACCAGATGTTTGTCATGACTTGTTAAAGAGGTTTCTGAATGATGTGGGAGTTTTCATGACTGCGGCCCCTTCCTTAGATAATTCATTATAATTTCAAATCAAGTAGCCATCATCTGTGTAACTCCATGTGCTAAAATATTCTTTCAGTTGATCTGGCTGCTGCATAGGTGGGCCCAAACTCTAATACCCTAGTCATTTTTGTGCTTAATTTAACCATAGAGATGACAACAAAAGAGTGAGGTGGCGCGCACACACACTACCCATTAGTTTAAAACCTCATTATCCAAAACTGAAACAATTTCAAAGTTGAGTATATTTGAAAAGTTTGATGACATTTCATGAAATACCTTCAATATAAAAATTAAAAATGGACCAACAATTCATCTTTTATAATGGATAAATATTGGAGCGCAGTGCACCTTAGTCTAGGAGAGATAACACCTGTGGCGTCAAAAGGGTTAAAAAAGAACGACTGCTCAGCTCTGGACTGCTCCTCCTGTTTGTTTCCCCCAGCTCCATCATAGAGACAGTAGTAGGCGTTATACTTTCAGGTTAGCAAATCGTTCGTCAGAGTGGGAGCAAAGAAACAGCAGCAGTGGAACTTAATGTGAATTCCACAAACATTTCCCTAACCGCTGACACGCGGCGACTGGAATAGCGATTTGGACATCCTCGCATATCCTCATTGCGACATTTAGCCTCGTAGAAAACACTCCGTTACTCGCCCGATTTATGTTACAACGCATTTCCACCGCTTGCAACTTCACAACACTCGTGCTCACTTCGGATTGCATTAGCATCTGACAGCATCAAATAATACACCACGAAGCTCGAGGACACTTTGAAGTAGCATATTGTATGAATGCATTCATCATACATTCATGAAATTATATGCGTTAGCAAACACAAACCTAAACGAGAGGGCATGGCTAACATTAGGAGAGAGAGCATTATAGAGCACGAGCAGGCTAGATGACGAGATACAAAGTTTGAAAACAATGCAGTCATTTTAAGACTTACGCTTTCGACGAGTAAACTGGCACCACAGATATAGCTTCCACGCTGCATATTGGTTGATGAAATTTAACAAGTTTCACTTTCAACTGTACTGCGGTCAGTCACACGCACTGTGGTGGATGGGATTTAGCCTACTAAGTCAGCCATCGCCATCATCCAGTAGGGGGATCCGAACGATAGGGTCTGCTACCCTGGTGGGCCTGTCACTGTCGAGTGCATTGTTTACCCCAGGCATGACTGACATTCTCGAAACCTTGTTGCCGCCTTTTATAGTTATGAAACAATGTTTTTACGGAAGACTGTCCAGGCATCTATATTTTAATACATTGTGTCTGAGTGGAATTTAATGCCAGGCCTTTTCATATTTAATGCCACACCTAAAAAAATAGCTAAATTTAATGCTTTTCACGGCCTTAAATCACATGTTCTAAATTTAATGCTTTTTAATACTTTTTATAATGCCCCGCGGGGACCCTGAATTAGGCATCTTCTACAACCGTTGATAGAAAAGGATGGACACACTTGCTGTTGTCATTGTTAAAATGGGAACATCCTCACTGCTGGAATGGGGATGGATAGATTGGTTTGTGTTTTCCACACTACAGACCTTCGTAGTTGAGCTTGTCCATCTCGGCCTGCAGCTTGTCCTTGCACTTGGTGACGGCCTGGAAGGCCTCTTGGTCCTTCTTGTAGCCGCTGTCCATCTTCTTCACCTGGGCCTGCTTACTCTTCAGCTCCTGCTCAGCGTGCTTCAGACGCATCTGGGCCTGGTGGAGACAGAGAAAGAGACAGAGGAGGACGCAAGAGGTCTTAGTCCATAGTGGGATTCACATTAAAAGCCCCAAAACATTCATTGTTTATTACCTCAACATTTAATGTTCAGTCAGAGGAAATGATCAACAATACAAATGCCAGCAGTTGCCATCCAACCTCTTATTTCCTCAATGGTCTCGACATTTCATTCTGAATTAACTCTATTTAATTCCCTTTTGAAAACATCATATAAACATTTCATAATTCCGTATTAAGGTTATTCAGAATTAAACTTTATTCCGAATCAAGTGGGTGTTTTTTTTTTCCTCTTTTAACTCTGAATAACTTTATTCCACTATCATATAAAAATATATTGTACTTGGAAAAACAATTTCACAATTTCAACATCATGCAAACGCGTAATTATTTCACAATAGTGCATTCCGCATTGAGGACGAATCTGCATGTTAAGTCGTGCTCTACAACGGCGCGGGAATGCACTTGTCACATGACCAGGTTCGCATGAGGCAAGTTGGTTTTCACACCGTCCCGGCCAGCAAATTTCTGTTGCTAAACACAAAGAAGCTCTGCTGTGCACTGACCAACAAAACAAGCAAAGGAAATGGCGAAATCATAGCCTGACCAAAACCACCCCTAACTGCAACCCATCACAAGGCGTTGTGGAGCATGTGTTAACATGCAAAATCGTGATGCACAAACACGATAGACGTTCAAGTAGGCATGTTACCTTAACGCTTTCGATGATGCCATGTTGGTACCTTGTACACCTGTGCAGCTCACCTGTTTGGCCTCGGTGTCTGCCTTGCTCATGTCGTTCTTGCAGGCCATCATCTGGCCCTGCAGCGTGGCCTCCTCTCCGTCCTCGTTGGTGGAGAGGCCGGCCGAGACGGCGCGGAAGTGCTGCTGAGCCGCCTCCAGGGCCTCAGAATCCTTCTGGCCTTCCTCCTGCACCGCGCTCAGACTCGCCGACGCCTTGGCCACCTCCTTCTCCTTAGAGGACAGCATCTTCTTATCCTGAGAACAGAGGAGGAGGAAGAAAAGGAGGAGAAAGGGGGAGAACGTTAATAACGTGCCAACAAACACTCAGATGCCTTTACCACCTCCTTCTCCGTAGAGGCAAGAGTCTTCTTACCCTGAGAAAAGAGGAGGAGTAAGAGAAAGGAGGAGGTTAATAGTAGAGATGCACCGTATCGTGATTTTTTTGCCGGTTACCGGATCCACTGCTTAAGATCCTGCCTGATCCAGAACCGGATCCTACGAAAGGGTTGAAACACATAGCCAACTCGCACTCGTGGGCCCTTTTTATTACGTTGTTCGCTTACTGCCACACTGCCTTCAACGGCCGCTTCCAAACGGCTTTCACTCCATGCAGCGATTGGGGTTGTGAAAGACTGACTGAAAAGCATAGGCTACGTAAAAAGTAGAGATGCCCCAGATCCTGATTTTTAGGTAACTGGATCCGGATCCACTGCTTAAGATCCTGCCGGATCTGGATAGTCTGAAAAACCCTATTATCCTGCCGGATCCGGAACCGGATCTTGGATCCTGTACATCTCCAGTTAATAGCATGCCAACAAACACTCAGATGCCTTGGCCACCTCCTTCTTGTTAGAGGCAAGAGTCAAAAATACTGAATCAGACCAAGATATCGCAAAACACGCCAACTCAATGCAAAAGCGTGCGCTCTAAGGCTGTAACGATACACCCAACCCACGATTCGGTTTGTATCACGATATATGACCCACGATTTTATTTTTTTAAAGGGAAAAAATAAGAAGAAAATAAATGATGGGCTATATTTATATATAGGCCTATGCTTTTTTTGCATTTACCTGCCTACATTATTTTTTTAGGTCTACTAAATGATGTTGCAGATATACAGTGAGGAGAATAAGTATTTGATCCCTTGCTGATTTTGTTGGTTTGCCCACTAATAAGGACATGATCATTCTATAATATTAATGATAAAATGTATTCTAATATAGAGAGACAGAATATCAAAAAGAAAATCCAGAAAATGACTTTGAAGAATATATTTTAATTGATTTGTATTCCATTGAGGAAAATAAGTATTTGACCCCTCTAGTCAAAGAAGACAAAATTACTTGGTTGCAAAGCCCTTGTTTTCTCATACAGAGGTCAGATGTTTCTTTCAGTTAATGACAATGTTTGTGGATATATTAGAAAGGATTTTTGTCCGCTTTTCTTTGCAGATCATCTCTAAATCACTTAAGTTGTATGACTGTAGCTTGCCAAATGGGAGCTTCTGTTCCCTTCACAGGATTAGTATAGGGTAAATGTTTGGAAACTGTCTAGGCCACTTCATGACCTTAATATGCTTCTGCTTGAGCTACTCCTTCGTTGCTTGGGCTGTATGTTATGGATTATTATCATATTGGGAGGCCAATCCATGACCCACCTTCAGTCTAGTGGTGGTGGGAAAGAGGTTGGCATGCAGCATTGTACGTTTACATGTCTCCTTCCATCCATTTCTTGACGATGTGAAGTTGTCCTGTGTCTTGGCCAGACAAACAACCTCAAAACATAATGTTACCACTTTCATTTATGATGTTGGAGAAGGTGTTGTTCTTGGGATCATAGGCAGCATTTCTCTTCCTCCAAACACATCGAGTTGTGTTAATGCCAAACAGTTTAATTTTGGTGTCATCTGATTCCAGCACCTCCCAATCATATCCTAATCCAGTTTGATGTTCATTGGCAAATCTCAGGTGAGCCTGAACAGGCTCCTTCTGAAGCCGGGGTACCATACATGCACTGCAAGATTTTAATCCGCTGTGGTATCAAGTGTTTCCAATAGTTTTCTTAGTGATTGAGGTCCCAGCTGCCTTGAGATCATTTCCTAGCTCCTCCCATACAGTTTTAAGGTGCTTTATCTCCTTTTTTCTGGTTATTAAATTCCCACAAGGTCAAATCTTGTATGGAACCAGAGACAGGCCTCAGATTGATGATTGATGATCATTTTGTATGTCCTAAAATTGGGAAGAAATGCACCAACAGTTTGCTCTTTAATATCCAGGAGCCCATTTCAGCCTTGTTGAGTTCTAAAATCTTGTCCCTGACATCCTTTGACAGATTTTTGGTCTGTCCCATGTTGGGGAGTTTAGTTTGATTGATTGACTGATTCTATGGACTGATTCTGCAGATTCAATGTGTCTTTTGTGCAGGTTACTATTAACAGGTGTGTTCAATTCAGATAACAAGTTGATTGGAAGTGCCATTTGATCTGCGGGATCAGAACTCTTAATGGTTGGCAGGGGATCAAATACTTATTTCCCTCAATTAAATATAAATAAATTATTATATATTCTTTAGAGTTAATTTCTGGATTTTCTTTTTGATATTCTGTCTCTCCATATTAGAATACATATTATCATTAATGTTAAAGACTGACCATGTCTTTATTAGTGGGCAAACCAACAAAATCAGCAAGGGATCAAATACTTATTCTCCTCACTGTAGGCCTACTACTGCAACCTGTTCCCCTGGTCATCAAAGCACAACACAGATAAATAAGGGATATAGTTCACCAAGGAAAAATAGGCTTATTACTAATAGGCTTAGATCATATCATGCTGAGATGCTGACCATGTGTGAGAGACAGAGATGGAGAGAGAAGGGTCAGGGTTCCAATAGGCTATAGGTAGCCTATAACAACTGTCTCACATTATCAAACATTATCCAATTAATATCCAAACATTAACTGAAAACAACACTGGTCATATTTCGTCAGGAAACATGTTGTATTAAGTTACTTACAGAAATGCAACACTTAATTTTGATGTTTAATATTTTTGTAACTGTTTTGATCGTGCAGCAGCGCGCACACGCTTATACAAATAAAACCTGAACCTCAAAACATGAACCTCAGTTATGTTCTCAGAATGCAACACGCACGTTGTCCTTTGTTTGGTTTTGTGATTTGACATTTTGAAATGGAGCATGTTTTCGCTAGGCAGGCTTTCAATGTGGGGAGGATATAATGCTGCCTAATATCCACATCGACCTCAACGTTCGCCCGACTTCAGACACTCTCTTATGAGCGTATAGAGCTCTTTCAAAGCTCTTTCAAATTTGGGCAGGCGGAGCATCTCGCTCTCTCGCACTCTTTCTCTCTCTCCGCTCAACGTCTATCTCCACTCAACATACATCGGCGCATGCATGAATCAAAAAAATCTTCACACGTTTGATAAAGCCTTCTTGGTCTGTTGTTCATTTCTGTGCTTTACCTTCCGACGTTTGCCCAAGTTTTTTTTGTCTCGCGGTCGCGGAGGTTGCTCAGGCAATGAATAACAACCAATGCACGTGCTGGTTGGACGGAACATTTTACAGGAGAGAGGGGTGAATGGAAGTGTTACTCGCTCATGTGCGCCCCATTTCTAATTGTCTTTGAGCGCATATACAAGCATTAAGCGCATATGCAAGCATTTGCCTGTATCCTGCTGTTTTCTAGACTGAGGGGTAACAACTTTAAAAGGGCGCATCGCGATTCTGCGAGGAAGGTTCGCGATAGGGGTTCGTGGGTCTGCGTACCGCGATCCCTCGGTTCGATGCAATATCGTTACAGCCTTAGTGCGCTCAAGTTGGGTCTCCTAAGGGGGCTCCTAAGACGTGCACTACCGCCATCTACAGCGCTAAGGGTCGGGACTTCATTGATTCTCAACCTCAGGACTCCGAAGGTCTCCTAACCGAAGGTCTCCTAAAAGGGGCGTTCACCCGACATAAAGTGGATACCGGAAAGGAAACAAAATGACGCTTCTTGTTAGATCCACCTTCTTTGGTCTTATCTTGATGTTAAGAACATCCTGGCACTCAGACATCTTACCAGGAGAGGCATCTTGTCCACAGCAGACCACCGTGTTCTCATAATAATTTACACACGCATGCCTTGTGGATGGGTGTGTTGATGCATAGAGATCAATAACATGAAAACACATACACAAAACAATCTTCTAGGCAGTGGGACAAAGGTAAATGGCACAAGCACACATGCACACACACCACACACAGAGAAGCTATTGTCAACGAAGGCTTGTAGCAGTGACCACAAATCAATAGACGATTTCAGGCCAATGATATGAAAAGTGATGGCCCCCTTCACTGACAATGGCAAGGCATTGCTGTGAAAGTGCCAGCTTTTATGGGATGATTTTTTCACACTCAAACTTCAACTTGGCCATAAGCTACTTTGTGTTATATTGCGTGCTGCGTTTTTTTGTTTGCCCATTTGCCAAAGATGGTGCTTATAGTTGAGGTGATTGTTCTGTCAACCTGGCCATCAAAAAAAAGAGATAGGGAGAAATATGGATGAAATTGGGGAGAATGGAGAGACTGAAGAACCAACAAATTGATGTGCGTGCGCCAATTGTGCAGTGTGTGACATCATGTAAACGTGAGGTCACACACTTGACATGATTGTGAAGTGAGACATGACGTCTACATGATGTGTTTAATTTCGAATTAATAATACTGGATAGCCCCGTCGAGATTACATTTGCACTTCCATAGAATTCAGAACTGGGGAGTGTTTATATGAGTTTATATACACTCGCCTCCAAAAGAGTTGTCGCCTATCCATCTGTTTGGAATAACAGCTAATAACCTGACTTTCAATTAATCACAATGCATGCTGCTGGTGTGTGAGGGCTTTTATCATTGATTACATCATGAAGTTAAAAATGTATTGCTCTACGAATAGCAAATATGTCATTGAACATATGTCAATATCTCTCATTGAACTCCATTGATTTTCATTGTGTTGCTTTCCATGATTACAATGACCCTAAACATACACCTAAGGCCAAAGTTGATTTTCTGGAGAGGTGTGAGTGAATCAGTGATTAAGTATGACACCCGATCTGCGTATTTGAAGTGTTTTGAAGTGACTTATCTGCTCATTTTCACATTATGTTCGATAGGCGACAAAACTTTTGTCTTGTCAAAATCTGCCCTGTCTGTGTTCATTAAAGGGTCAATCTTTCTTTGGTGCATGAAATTTATTTTTGTACATACATTTTCATTCGAGAGGGTTGTAGCTTTCATATGAGTGACTTCTGAAGCCAAGTGATTAATTGAAAGTCAGGTTATTAGCTGTTATTCCAAACAGATGGGTAGGCGACAACTCTTTTGGAGGCGAGTGTAAGTTTTATTCTGAATTAAATGTCATGTAACAGAGGCCATTATGATCTGTGATTGCTCACCTCCTCCATGTTCTTGACAAGCTCCTTCCTCTTCTTGGTCTCGTCCTTGAGGTTCTGCTTCTTCATGTCCAGGGCGCTCTGGGCCTTGGCATCCACACGTTGCACCTCCGCCAAAGTCGTCTCCAGCGCTTTCAGGGCGCCACCCGTCTCCTATACACACAAACAATAAATTAGAGAGAACAAACAAACATGTCATTCACACACACACTCATCTCTTCTCCACACACACCTTGCCTTGTTTTTTTTCGAACTCCTAGATCTCCAGACCAGAGGGGCTCGTTTGGCCTAATTCACACACACACACACACGCACACACACACCTTGTCTTTTCTCTTCTCGAGCTCCTGGATCTCCAGCGAGAGGGCCTTGAGCTTGGCCTCGTTCTCGGCCATGCTCTCTCTCAGCTTGCCGATGGCCTCCTGCATGCTCTGCAGCGCCGCCGCAGACTTCACCTTGGTCTGCTCCGCCACCACAAACTGCCAAGCCACGTACAGCCGGCTCAGGTGCTCAATCTCACGCATCAGCTTCTGGTACTCCAGGTAGGACGACCTTTCCTGGGGAGCAAGAGACAGAGACAGAAACAGAGAGAGAGAGACAGAGTGAGTGTGTGTTATGTCACATCATGGTGTGGGATGTTCATTTAGAACAACATTCACTGGCCATGTTGACATGATGCTTTTAATTTCAAATTAAACAGTTCCGTCGAGTTTACATTGCACTTTCATTTACTTCCGAACTGTAAAGTTTTATTCAGAATTAAATTCAGTTTATTGTGAATTAAATGTCTTGTGTAAACTAGGCCACTGCCATCCATATCTTAAATACTGGATTAAAGTAAGTAAGGAGTTGAAGACCTCTTTCAGCTTCTGCATCGCTGGAGTAATCTCTTCATCCAAAATCTGTGAATAGCAAACAAAATCAAATTTGCAGTTGATGAGCAAACAAGCAATAGCTTTGGGACACATGAACGGCTGTGACACAACGGTCGTGCTTACATACAGGGGAGACAACCAAATTAAGTTAGAAAACACACCGTCTGGATCTCCTTGAGTTTGGCCTCTTTCTTTTCAATGGTCTTCTGAGCGCTGATCTTTTTGCACTCGTACATGCGTGTCCCAGCAGCCTCCTCAATCATGGACAGAATCTAAACACACACACACACACACACACACACACACACACACACACACACACACACACACACACACACACACACACTTTGTGCTTCAGCCTCAATACCAGGTGTATTCATTCATTTGGTTATTCATTATTAATCAATGTCTCTATTGACATCTATGTATTAACATTGTTGCCAATTCTGTGCCATGGACCTACATTCGAAAGATGTCGAAGAGGAAACACATTACCCATTTAGCACACAGTACAAGCATGAGAAAACTTCATCCTCGATTCCAATAGGACACAAGAACTCACCTCTGGTGGCTTCATGTTCAACACTTTGGTGATTCTCCCCTGTGAAGTGACATAATGAATTAGGATAAACAAGTTCAACATGTCAGTGGTGACAAAAGGAATTTCTTTTAAAATAACTCCATATTTTACCTGCATGATGAGGAAGTGTGGGTTGTTGACGTTGAGACCAACGGAGCAAAACAGATCCTGGACGCGGGTGTTGTTGGCGTTCACCCCGTTGATGAGGTACTTGTTTCTCCCTCCGATCACCACCTACAACGGGGAGAACACCAACTTACTGTCCGCATCCGCCATGACCATAACAGACACTTGTCGGGTTGTGCGCTATAGCCGTTTCGTATTGTTTGGGTCAGAGAGCGTGGTAGCAGAGAGTAGAGACTAAAATAATCTCTGTTGGTAGCTTTATCAACAGACACCCAACCGAAATGTAGGTTTTAACAGAACTCTGTTATTTTCTTACCTGTCTGGTTATCGTGATTTCATCGTGGGTCTCAAATCCGAGTGGGCTCTGTTTCTTGTCAGAGTTGTCAAACGTGATTGAAACGGTAGCTTTCGTGATGCCAGCCAGACCATTCTTGTACACCAAATCTTGGAGGTTGGTTGCTCTCACCTAAAATGGTATGCGTTTTAAATACAACACCGTTTGTAACATTAATATGAGAATAATGATGATGGCTACGGTCGGTTGATAACCGGGCCTGTTACTGTCGTGTCGTCACACAAGCAAGCACACAGCACAGCACTACAACAAAACAAAATAGATAGCTTCCCCTACGGCTAATAAAGTTAAATGTGGAGAAGATTTTACCTGGGCAAGGTTTGTTATTCCCAGGAGAAAGCATATGGAGTCCAAAATGTTGGATTTGCCGCTGCCGTTCAATCCAGTGATGGCATTAAAAAGCGGGTCAAATCCATTGATTTCAGTCCTCTCGGCATAGGACTTGAACCCCTCTAGAATAATGGATTTTACGTGCATCTTGATCCGAGTCTATAATCGACGTTTTCAATTCCGTAGCTTGGTCCAAAGGCTAATTCGTCTGACTGAAATCTTACAAACAAAATGAAACCAGTACCGCACTTTTACTCGGCCGATAGAAACATCACTAGGCGTTGCTCAAACTTGAATTTTGGCGCCAGCTATGAGGATTTTGTTGCTGCCCCATACTCCGCCTGCTTAAAATTCTGGTTTGGTTTAAATTCTATTTCTAACGCCACAAAGCACACGACACGTTTGCTCTAACTATATTTTAATGGTGAGAACTTCACTGAAGGCTTTATGTTATGTGTTATATTGACCATTTAAAAATGCACAATTTTATTCAGGACTATTTGCCTAGACAAATGGGTCCTGAAAAGCAAAATAATGCGCGAGACTGACACCTGCTGGAGAGTGGGCGAGACTGACACCACAGCCCTTTTTTAGAAAGGCAGAGACGTAAAGAATCTATGGTACACGTCTCCCTCACAGAAAAAAAAATAGTCTAGTTCTACTACCTGATGCGCCACTTTATATTTAGCCACTGACCAGTCTATATTATATAGCCTATTATATATCTTAGAAAGAAAGAAAGAAAGAACGAAAGAAAGAAAGAAAGCGTATTTAATTTAATTCAGTTAGGAAAGCCCATCTGAAACATAGGAAGTTGGGAAGTTATGGTGTTGTTTATTTACTACTTCATTGTATTGTGGTGTTGTGTGCATCGTGTGTAAATTATGCATAGAATTAGGTAGCCTATTCACTCGCCGCTTTTGATTTATGACTTAATGACTTCTGACTCATAATTAATAATAGTATGAAGTACAGTAATAGTATTGAACTGTGAACTGTTTTCACATTGTGTGTGTCTTCCATCAGAAGCAAAGTGTACATGGTGAGGCAGTTAACACAGTTTAAACACATAGGGCCTAGTTTAATTGTCAGACGGAGATTTGCATTTTTAGCAGCAAGCAACAAGCAAGTCACAACATTTAAGACACACACCTCTGCACTTGATGTGTAGATCTTGGCTGACCACGAATAAGGAAAAAACAGTAGCAGCTTCATAGATTTACTACTCTGGGCTATATTTATAAATATGCACACCTACAGTCAAAGCAAAATCAAAATATTCTAAGTAATATTTGAAGTGTTACAATTTAATGGCACAATATATGCATGTCTAAGTCACAGTAGTCAGTCACACCGTTGGAATGTGTTGTATGGTCAGTTGGAGTGGTGCTGATTACACAGTCTGACCACACTATGATGAAGGAGTGGCTGGTTGTGTCTCTCCAGAGAGTTTCTTTCATGTGCCTTTCCATCCATCACACAAAAAGGGTGAAGCAGCCTGTCACATAAATAACTACTTATGGGTGTAAGGTTTTCACATGTTTGGTGTACCTTTGTTTTTACCTCAGCATTAGTGACATTTTTGACAGCATCCATCTTCCTTTTTTCAACTACCTCACTAACAGCCTAATGCAACATTGCCATTCTGCTCCCTTTCAGAATAGCTTTCAGCCCATAACGTAGACCTACAACACAACAAGATGAATAAACTAATAATAAAATGCACATTGTTCTGCACTGTGTCACTAAGGAGTCGAGGCACTCGTGTGCCAACAGTGGGATGTAGAAACCAGATCCACAGAAATGAGTGATACAGCACATGACAGGTGAACCCGTGTGAAAAGAATGCAGTATGTACAGTTGTGTCCAGTTGCAATGTCCGGAGTAGTGCCATGTCTAAGGCACAACAGAGCAGGAGAGAGAGAAGATCCAGAACAGGTTGAGTGTGTAGAAGACAATCAGCACAGTTCTAGAATTCTATTCAAAAAGTGGCAGTTGCTCTGAGAATTCCACATGCATCCCTCCTCTGCTGGTGCCATGATCATGGAGCAGGGCACATCGAGAGCCACACCAGGTTGAAGGCGTAGAAGCAGACCTGCATGAGCGGGGTGCAGTCCCCTTGCTCGGAGGCATTGACGGCCGGCTCAATGTATGTCTCATCAAAGTTCTTGAGCGCCAGGGGCGTCTGGTAGTGGGAGACACTCAAGGCCGCCAGGCAGCGGGCCATGGAGTACTTGGCTGCACAGTTGATTGCCTGCACAAAGCGGACTGTACCAAAATGCATCAGGAAGCAGGGGTCATCCTACCAAATTAAAAAAAGGATGTAAGAAAGGTACATTTACATCACAGTGATGTGAATATCCACTTTGTTATATACAGATTTACTGTAAATATCCCACTGTGTTGTATAGGCCTAACTACTTTTTAAATGGGTGCACTTAAGTGAGTTTCTTTCAACATCATTGTGCATATATATAGTGAAAGTTGTACAAAATTAAAGGTCATTTTTTTATTCCATTCACAGTACATGACAGCACAGGATGACAACACAAGTGTGAGTATAACACATGCACACATAGGGCCTATAAAGACAACAACAGACAGATGGATAGACCAAGTCGATATGAAATTATGATTACACCCTATTTTTAAGTGGTTTCAGAGAGCATTCTCGTGTACATACAGTAACACACACAGGTATACAGACAGACAAGAAATAAAGACATTGGTAGACAGAGAGTCGGATGGACAGACAGCATAGGTGTCAAAAGTAAAAGTAGGCCTAAATGTTTTAAAAAACTTATCAGTAGACATGTGTACTTGCCTTATGATCAGCTGACTCTGCATTGGTTAGTAGTGGGTCATTGTTAGGTTTTTAGTGTTTTTCAGTAACAACATAGTCTCAAGTCTCAATCTCATTCTCATTAGTTACGTACAATGGAGTAAATGGTGTAACAGCTATAATATCATATGCTAGTGTTGTACTCACACCATAAATTTACCTTTACTTTTGACACCTCTGATAGACAGTAGATAGATGACAGACATACAAACAGATAGATTCACTCACTATGTCGGGGTTCCTTCCATCGAGCAACACCAGCTCGTCCAGTGGCCACACCTCAGTCTTCTGATAGGAGTCCACCAAATGAGAGCGTTTGAACCTTTTTGAGTCAGACGATTGACGCTTCTGGCATTGTACCACACACAGCTGGACCTCCTTATTCTTCAACACTTATTTCCATCATAAAAACCTTTTACATGTTACTTCAATTTGATTTGCATTTCTCTTACAATCATGTAACTGTCATAGATTTAATGTCATGAGTAGTTCATATCACAAAGAGTACAGAGACCATGACCATAACATAAATTCTAGACTATATTTTCTTTTTTAATAACCATTTAACAATTTTTCAAAGCCTTTTTTTATTGCATCAGTAAGCAACTGGAACGATGCTGCCCTTTTGTCATACATGTTAAATAAGACTAATGATTTACCTGAGACACAGAGGAAATGCCTGCACTGAGTTGGCTCTTCGATCTCGATGAAGTTTTTCAGCGTCTGTCCCTCTGGCCAAAACAACCTCTTCTGCATATCTTCTCTTAACAGGGATGACATTTCCCTATACGAAATAGGCCTATATCACAACAAGCAAGAAAGCACAATGACATGAAGGTACAGCTCTCCTGGACTGACAGCCTTTTTCTGGTGTTTCTCTGAATGTCCTCCTCCCTCTTTTCACCTCTCTCTCTCTCTCTCTCTCTCTCTCTCTCTCTCTCTCTCTCTCTCTCTCTCTCTCTCTCTCTCTCTCTCTCTCCCCCTCCCTCCCTCTCTGTCTCTTTTTCATCAATCATGAATATTCATTAAAGCCTCCCAGAGGAGGACTGCAGTCTTTCAGCTATCAAACATTTCCCCCATCTACAACTTTATTGCAGGCTCAATTAGGGGCCATTACAGCTTGTCAGGATACAAATATGTGATGTCCATTAAGAATGGTAGTGCCATTAGCCTTCCCATTCTGAGTTGAATTCAAGATAGCCAAGCCTATGAGGTTTTTTTTTGTGTGTGTGTTTTTTTTTTTACAGCGTCACACCAGAAAACATTACCTCATTAAAAGTGGCCATGCAGGAACTCGGACACCATTATTCAATTTTTCTCTCTGCTGTCAAATGATCCAATAGCTTTCAGAGGAGGGAGAGAGTACTGTAATGTGTTGCACCTTGGGAATTGTCTTATTCTGTATTATCCATAAAAGAGCTAAATGTATCATACAGAGTAAAATCTCCAAGGATATTCATTCATAAAGAAGCACAATTTTAGGCAGTGGTGCTGCATATGTTTATATGTGGTGGTAACCGATGTGTTTACTTTGTGCTTTCGTCCAAAACGAAGATTGTGTTTGACTGTTACTTTGTATCCTGCCTGCTATATCTTGGTGTAGCCTAAAAGAAAGAAAGAAAGAAAAAAAAAACAAGCAAACAAAAAAACAAATGCTGTAGTCATGCATTATGTTGCCATGACAGATTTTTTAGAATTCAACAAACACTTTGGAATTATGGAGATAATGGCATAATTTAGACATAAACAAACATTCCAATGAAATAGCCCAATCACCTTTGCACCCAAAACACTGAAATAGGCCTACCTTTAGATGACAATGCAGGTAAGTGAGAGTACAGAGTAATATTGGCTAATAATGTTACATGCTATGATTGGAGATTGGACATTGAACATTGAGAAAAATGCTTTGGTATTATATTTTCACCTATAAGGCTAGTAGTAGGCCTATCTGTCTTTCTTTAAATTGCCTATTTGTCTTGTGAAAATAAAACGCTGTCTTAAAAAAAAAAACAATTACAGACGCCAAACAAAGAGGAGGTGAAAGCCGATTTTGGACCGATTCACCATGGACCAGCATACAGCCTTGGAGCTCTTAGTTCAGTGAATGATAATGTTGATGGAACAAATAATGGTATCCTCAGAATCATCACTCTTGAAGAATAATTTAAGCCTAGAGGTATGCTTTCTTACTTACTTACATATGATATTTTATAATGACATTGACTGTTTCAATGATAAAGTTGTGCAGCAGGACTGTACAAGACCGGAGGAGTTTTATTATTACCATGAAGAAGACGAGTATGATGAAGATGAGGATGATATTGAGGATGATGAGGACAACGAGGATGAGGACATAGATTACAAGTATGAGAGAAGACATAAGGCCTATTTGCATAGATACGTGGTGATGAGGTTTCACTGAAACATTTTTGTCTTCAGATATAGGCAATATCAGGTGTGGCAGCCAAAAAAAAGGGGAGAAAAGTTTGGGCAGTTGAGAGAGATTACTGGAGAGGAATATGTAAAAGAGGTTACCCATGCCGGGAGAGGTGTCAGAGTTGTTCTTTTCTTGTACCGGCCATGGTCAGTTTTTGTGAAGTTGTGCACTGTCATTTTTTTCCTATTCATGTTGTCTTCCCTACAATTTTGAATATTTTTCCAACTGAGTAATTGGACATTTTCTCCTCCTCTAGTATCCCATTGTGCTTCCTCATGAACCATCATTTCTACAATCTTGCTCCAAAATTCCCTCGTACTAAGTTTCTCAGAATGCTTGACAGCAGCTGCATCCCAAACTACCCAGAGAAATACCTCCCTACGGTGTTTATCTACGAAAATGGCTGTCTAAGGAACCGAATGATGGGAGAGAAAGAATGTGGAGGAAAATATGTTCTTGAGGAAGGTACATGCAGAGAATTATGCTATGATCATGTAATATTACATTTTTTTGTGAAAGATTGTATTTGAGCTGACTTTGATGCGTTCAACATCAGTTTCAACATTTCTCTCCTTGCAGAATTGAAATGGCTTCTACGTTTTGTCGGTGCCATAAACTGAGACCAGCTTTTCATTTTCATTTGTTTCGTAATATTAAATATTTAGTAGCCTATAAAGTGCATTATATGTAAACAAAAATAAAGCACAGTGTTTTTGTGACATTGTGATAAGCTATGTCTGGAATGGATTACTTATCTAATGTCATGAGCTATGAGATAGCAGGCATACAAAATGGGACTTACTGATACATTGATAATTTGAAGAACTTCATTGCAAAAGGAAGTAGGCTATATCCATTTTGGGAAATTGACAGTTTTGTATTGGGCATTGCACTACATTGCAATGCAAAATGCATTTTGTATGTTTGAAAGTATGTTCTCAAAATAGATGAATGACAAGAATTCACACATAGGCCCAGATGATAGGACGTGATCTGACCAGTCATTTCCAACAAAAAAATGGCAAAAGTCCAAAAATGGAGCTTGTGTCATTTTGCAACAAACTCTTTATTTGCTCTTGAAACACATAAAGCCAATAGCTGTCTTCAGGCTCCCTGTCACAAAACAGACTCATCATCCTCAACACCATCCATCAGCTGAGACCAGCTGGTAGGTGGTAGTAGGCTTGAACCTCATGATGACAGAGGAAATGTTTTTGTTTACCATGATTAATGGCAAAATAGTCTGAAGACATCAAGTTATAAATCAACCGAAGAGCCAAAACAGTACAAGTGAGTAACAAGTCTGGCTCTTTGAGAGACCTAAGAATGAACCAGTGAGTCACCTCCACAACAATCTTTTTAATAAAGCTGAGTTATCAGTCTTTAAAGGACCACAAGTCAATTTCAATATGCTGTTGTATTGCTCACACTACCCTTGACTTGTCAGAACCCGATGATGCCACATTTTTTTGGTTCAGCCCTGTCCGAGATCTGAGCTATTCTAATGGGGGCAGCTTTTGTTTACATTTTAAAAAATCTTAACAGGCCTACTCCAAATATTTTCCCAAAAAGTTTTGCTGTTTGCTAGTTGTCTGCTGATGTTGCATAAGATTGAATGTTTTTGGGAATAAATCAAGATGTTTTTTTGAAATGTAAACAAACACCTGCCCCCATTAGGCCTACAATGATGGACCAGGGTCTCAGAAAAGGCTGAAAAAGAAGGGGGAAAATCACATTGCCAAGTCCAGGGTAGTATGAGCATTGCAACTGCATGTTGAAATTGGCTGAAGAACGTCTGTGGTAGGAGAGGTGCTTTAAGACAGTCAATTGAGTGAGCCATCACATACACATGGGCATAAATGCATTATTGCTATTATTTTTTTAAAGGAAAAGATTCAGACACGACGGATTAGCTATACTTTGTTTGGGTGTCATCTACCACCAGGCTCTAGAACAAACGAGAACCTTTTTGAGAACTCACTAGTTGTAGGCAAAATCTTGCCTGGCCCTAGTTTAGGAATAGGCCCTCCCATAATGAACTTTGAACTTCAATGAATTACAGCGGCTGCTGGCTGCGAGAGCGCTCGTAGAACTTAGCGTTGCGCGCTAGCCTGGATAGCTAAACAACTGATGAGAGCTCCGGGGATAGATGGTGGTGTTACGGATACCGCCGACATCGGTATTTGACCCATTGACTGCCAAGACAGCCCACATTGCGGTACTGTCATGGCTCAGACTTTTGAGTGATGGATATCGTTTGTGGATTAAGACATCGAAAAGATCGATGGTATTACCGTCAGACCTGTCAGATGCAGGGACACTGAGATTAATTTGCTAGCCAGCTAGCTAACAAATGTGGATGCACTTACTAGGAAATCCTACCAGCCTAGCTATCGTTAAGGGAGCAGGTCAGCTTTAGGTAAGGTAGGCTATTATAAATTAATGTATGTTTCTATTCGACCAATTAGGTATCAGACGTTATTAACATAGAAGTCAGCATTTCAGAAATCCCCACTTCACATTCCCAGTCGTTGGCTAGCTGCAGCTGAAGATGACACCAACCTAGCATTATTGTGGACACCCCATCGTAGGGATAAATGATCGAGTTTTTAACCTGAAAATTGGTTTGTGTTGCTGTTGGTTGAATAGCGACAATTATCGATAAGACCAAAAGGGTCCAGTACAAACACAACTAATGCCTACACATGCTTACTCCTCGAATCAAAGCAGGCATTGTCAGTCTATTCCAGACAGAACATTAGTGTACTGGACGTCATTGTTAACTTAATATTATTTCGGTTTTGATGGTCTGTTTTCTGTTGGTGGATGTTATTCAGTATATAATAACAATACACAACTCTAGCTAGCTGACCTGACTAGCAGCATACTGCATGGGCACTTAGTTGCATTACCTTGCTTTGCTTTGTCAGTGACTAGGCATACTGTAATACGTGTGTAACATGTTGTTCTATTCATACATTCAAGTCATTGATTGGCTATTATCTTCGACAAAAGGACAATAACATTAGCTAGAAAGTCAAAGTTAAACTTGCCAATTGCCATTTTCTGACGGTCGGTAACTAGTTCTAGCTGCTAGGTCGAAGAGCAGACGGTATGGCTGCAGACCTTCAATCAAAATACACCAAACTGGCTCAGGAGTACTCAAAGGTGAGGTTCTGACCCCATTTCATTCTCTCCTGTAAATATCTTATTCTCGGGGCTTGCACAACACCTACTGTTTTGAGCAACAGGATATTACTTGTGTGCCCATGTCTTTTTTAAACAGGTTTAACAGTTTCAAAAGTGATTGCTCAAGTGCACACAAATGTGCTGGCTCTGCAGACTGACAGTCAGCTGACATCACGGGAATTCGGGGCATTTCCTTTCGACTTTTGAGCAGCAATAGCTGCAACAAGCCCTCTGCTACTTGGCTATCTCTGTAAAAAAAACCTTTTATGGGTTCACTTCTTTCTTGTATGCAACTTCTGAGCATATTAAAGGTTGTTAACTATTTCATGCTGTATAGGGCAGACTGTAATGTTCAGTGGCGCGAGACAGGAAGAGCATGGAAGTAGATACAGATGAAGTTGCTGTGCTGTGCATGTAGATGTGCTTGTCAGGCACCATTTCACAGTCACAGTTTATGGTTAACATTGTGCACCCTTTATGCGTATGGTTGTGCGTTGAATGTGGGGTTTGGGGGTGGGGGGTATGTATAGTAGGTAAGTTTTGGTATGTAGGTACGTTTGGGTAAACTTAATATGGGGGGGGGGGGGGCATAAACACGGAATGAAATAGGATGGGAAGAGGAATAGAGAGTAAGGTAATTTTACGTGTTTTACGTGTCTTGATATGTTAAAAAAAACTGTTGCAGACTTTTTGTGTCTTGTATTAGGCCATAGTAGACTTAATCTTATCCAAACTGAAAGGTTAACTTATCATGACTGAGTAAAATATAAATTATATATAGTATACAGTATACATAAACATTGTGCACCCTTATTTCCTGTGGTGCATAGCTCCGAGCGCAGAACCAAGTCCTGAAGAAAGCAGTGGTGGACGAACAGGCCACATCCGCCTCAGTGAAGGTACAATCATGAGTCAAGAAAGACAACTTGTTGCAACTGTGATTTTAATGTACAGTAGGGAATATCATACAGCCATTTTTATACTTTTTTGTTTTAAAGCAATTTTTAAAAAGGGTTGTCTTAATTCACTTTTTTTGCATATAAGGACAGCACTTGACTGTTCATGTACTAATAATTACATTTTATTTCCCCCGTTGGGAAAAAAAGCTATTTAAAACAGAGGTATCAATCTCCAGTGCAGAAATGTCCTAACCACGACAGCGCTAGCCTCCACTTCAATTCAATCTATAGTCAGTCACTCTTGCACCGCCCTAATTAATTAGTTGTTAGTGTTAATTGTTAGTCCTGACAATGCTCTGCTATGCAGGATAAAATAGCATACTTGGCTGTTCCCTTAGTTATGATCATCTCTACGGACAGTCATGGGTAAGCTGTTGGGGCATCAGACTTGTAGCCTAAAGGTTGCCGGTTTGACTCCCGACCCGCCTAGTTGGTGGGGCGGAGTAATTAACCAGTGCTCTCCTCCATCATGTCCCGCCGCACCACTCCCTTTCGGGTGCTATTGCGGGCTGCCCCCTTTCACAGGTGAGGAATAAATGCAATTTCGTTGGGTGCAGTGAGCACTTGTGTGCTGTGGAGTGTTGTGTCTCAATGACAATGGGAGTTGGGAGTTGAGAGTTTCCCCAGTTGGACTTTCACTTCACTTAAAAGTTATTGAAGAGTTATCTGTGTGCAGTTAAATACACTGCACCAAGTCGGTCTCTCAGTCGACCCTAGTTGGTTAATTGCCTTTAACAGTCCTGACCGGTCTTGTGCTGTGCTGCATAGGATAAAATAAAACACTAAACTGTGCAATTGTAGTAATAATTGTAAAGCTTTCCTCCTGAAAAAAACATAAAGAAGATAAAGTTAAAGATAAAGCCATGTTTTCAGTCTGCACTTGGGGAAAAATGGATCAAGTCAGTCAGGCCTTTCACCCTAATGAATATTCCTTGCACACGGTCTTCTTGTCCTGTGTTGTCTTGTGTTGTGCTGGGGGACAGCTGTGATCCAATGGTTGGGGAGGTGGTCTTAAGATCAGAGGGTTGCAGCCGGTTTGAATCTCACCTTACCTCTCTCCTTACACCTCCATCCATGGCTGAAGTGGCCTTGAGCAAGGCACCTAACCCTCACACTGCTTCAGGGGACTGTAACCAATGCCCTGTAAATAACTAAGTCGCTTTGGATGAAAGCATCAGCTTAGTGCAATGTAATGCTGTGGTGGTGCCCTGTGCAGGATGCAGCCCGAGCAGAGACACGCACGCACGCACGCACGCACGCACGCACTCTAAAGACTGACATACTGATACTTGAATATGTGCAGGATGAGTTGAAGCAGCGTGAGCAGAGCCTGAGGAAAGTGGAACAGGAGATGGACAGTCTGAGCTTCAGGAACCAGCAGCTGGCCAAACGTGTGGAGCTGCTGCAGGAGGAGCTGCAGACATCCGAGGCCAAGGGCAAGAAGAGCAAGGTGAGCCTCTCATTGCTGCAGGGAGAGCAAGGTGAGCCTCTCATTGGTGGAGGGAGAGCAAGGTGAGCCTCTCATTGGTGGAGGGAGAGCAAGGTGGGCTCTGACTTTGGGCACTGTGTTTCAGTGCCGAGAGCGCTCAAGCTGACAATTTTGGTTGAGTCAGTGCACTGAAAGCGCCCGGATGATCCCCTAACAATGGCAGAAAGCGCTGTGCTTGAACGATGGACACTGCACGCACTCATTAGCCGCCATGTTGAAAATGAAACGGAGGAAATGTGGCGTTCAGTTCAGTAGAAGAGTTTGGTCAACAGTCTCCTAATTCTCTAAATGATGTTGCTGAGACACTTAGGGCCTCTGCACACCGGCTCCGACAAAGTGCGGCGCACTTTTGCTTCCGACAGAATTCGGACCCCCAAAACCCAATTTCACCCGAACATTGCATTGATAGTCAATGGGCGGCGCCGACAAAATAGAACTTGTCTCTAATTGCTTTCCGACATCGGAGAATGTCCGCGGACATCGGCGCCAGTGTGCGTGGTTCTATTGAAAACAATGGAATCGAATTTTAGCTGAGCAGTGCTCAGCACTTTGTCGGAGCCGGTGTGCGGAAGCCCTTACCGGTAGCTTTTCTTGCACCAGGAGATACAGTTATTTTCCGTAACACTGCATATTTGCACTGCAGAAGCAGTTGCTTTTAATGTCATTGTACATTATGTGTATCACGGACAATAAAAAGCATTCCGTTTTCTTCTGCGCAAGTGACATAAACATGTTATCACAGACTGGTGCAGGAGTAGAAAAGTGAGCCCAGGTTGGTGTGTGTGGATGTGCATGGCATGGACTACATGTTATGAGCTCAGCCTGGCTATCGCCACTAAAAAAAGCTCTGTGAGAGTTGGTCTGGCAAAGTTGTTTTGTCAACCGATTTCTCAGAGGGCAAGCTTAACCCGCCGTTATGAAATTCCTCTGTATACTACTGGTTGAAGTATAAACGGCCATTTCGCTGGCTGCGAAATGGAGGGTGATTTGAATTTCACAAGATAAATGAAGAAAGAAGAAATCTTCAGATTTCTTTTTTACTTTTTCGTTTCAGGCTTACAATTGCCATTTCACACTTAGGAAGGGTATAAGCCTGAAACATTTGGGAGGCGTCAAAAAGAAATCTGATGAGTGCTTCTTTCCTCATTTACTTTTTAAGTTTGAGTTTTGTTCATTGACGAAGTTAAGCACCCAGTGTAGCTTACTAGAGGATAAGCGCTTCCAATTTCAACTTCACGAAATGACAACTTGGCCAGACGGACTCTGTCACAGAATTTTGTTTAGCGTCACAGGGCAGGATGTGTAGCCAGATTAGGCATGAAATAATAAGTCTGATGAATGAGTTTCAGGTCAATAAGTGTGATATGCGTTTCGTTGTATGATCATGCATTTTTGTTTTGTTTTAGTAGCAGACGTTAGGCTGGTGCAACCACAGCTAATGCCACTAGTGTGCGTGTGTGTGCGTGTGTGTGCGTGTGCGTGCGTGCGTGTGCGTGTGCGTGCGTGCGTGCGCGTGCGTGCGTGCGCGTGCGTGCGTGTGTGTGTGTGTGTGTGTGTGTGTGTGTGTGTGTGTGTGTGTGTGTGTGTGTCTGTGTCTGTGTCTGTGTGTGTCTGTGTCTGTGTCTGTGTCTGTTGTTTAACAACCAGCTGTGGTTGTACCACCGGTATACTGTCTGCTACTAAAAAACGTCAATGACCTATGTGTTTTTGGGCTTTCTCTCCCTCGTACAGAGTAAAGGAGATTCCCCCTCCCAGCCCAACCTGCAGACCCAAATTGTGTTTGATGAAGACCTGCAGAAGAAGATTGAGGAGAATGAAAGGCTCCACATTCAGGTGTGAACTATACAGTGGCACAACTAAGGCCATGCCACACGATTTCTGGAAATACGCTCATTTTACACCTCCCATTGAGTGAAATCATTGAGCTTTGTCTTTATCTTGTACTTCCAGTTGTTCTCTTGGTCTGGTCATATTACCTCTTCATCTGAGGTTACCTTTGCTTTTGTGTCCAGAGTTGATGCTCTTTTTGGTTCTGTTCTGTGCATCTAGTTCTGGTTGTTCTCTGATATTTAGCTATGTGTGCAGTTTTTTATTTTTAACAATATATTTTTAGAGGCTTCTATGCCTTTATTTGATAAGACAGTCTGAGATGGTGACAGGAAGCGAGTGGGACAGAGAGAGGGGGTGGGATCGGGAAATGACCCCTGACGGACTCGAACTGGGGTCCCCGTGGGTGTGCAAGCCCAAATGTGGGGGGCTTAACGCGCTGCGCCACAGCGCCCCCGGTTATGTGTGCAGTTTTGATGTCCTCCTATATTCTCTCTGGTTGTGTGCGTCTGGTTCTGGTTTTCTCTGATTTCTCTCTGGTTGCGTGTGTCCAGTGTTGATGTTCTCCGATCTTCTCTCCGGTTGTGTTTGTGCAGTTCTACGAGGCGGACGAGCAGCACCGTAAGCAGGAGGCCCAGCTGAGGACCCGGCTGGAGCAGCTGGAGAAGGACTCAGAGCAGCACCAGGCTGTGGTGGAGGGGCTCACCACACGATACATGGAGACCATTGAGAAACTACAGGGAGACAAGGCTCGACTAGAGGTGAGGAGAGAGAGACAGACAGACCGAATAAGAGAATGTATTGACTCACCACGAGATACATGGAGACATTCCAGGGAGACAAGGCTCGACATTCCAGGGAGACATGGCTCGACTAGAGGTGAGTACAGTATAGAATACGAGAGAGAGAGAAAGAACAGAGCAGAGAGAGAGAGAGAGAGAGAGAGAGAGAGAGAGAGAGAGAGAGAGAGAGAGAGAGAGAGAGAGAGAGAGAGAGAGAGAGAGAGAGAGAGAGAGAGAGAGAGAGAAAGAACAGAGAGAGAGAGAGAGAGAGAGAGAGAGAGAGAGAGAGAGAGACTACAGGGAAACAATGCTCAACTAGAGGTGAGGACAGGACAGGAGGAGATCGAAAGAATGGTTGACGAGAGGGAGGGAGCTATTGAGGAAGGTTAAGTTAAGCTTAAACGTATTGTGGCCGTGATGGATGGATCAGTTTATTTGCCAGTTTATCAGTTCCGAGAAGTGAAAGTTGGTGTCTAGTTTTTGTTTTGACTTGACTTGTTTTGAACTATAGTAATTTCACTGCTTAAAGAGCATCATATTGAGTTTTCACCCATGTGGAAATCTGATTCGGAGAGTATGGAAGAAACGTTTAAGAGGAGGAGTGGGACTGTGGTAAAGTGAATCCTCTAGTACGGTGTCTGATACACTTCCTGCTCTTTTTCTTGTCAGGTGAAGGCACAAACATTGGAACACGAGGCCAAGGACTGCCGGATACGAACAGAGGAGTGGTACGATCTTATCCATCTCCTCGTCTGAATAATGTCGATTTTGACTATTGCATTTCAGAAAGACCATAGCTGCTTAATGTGCAATAAACTAAACAAATAACAAACCAAATCAAAACACGAGAAAGAGACTGAATGGCTGTATTCAGCAGGGTTTTCCACAGACTTAAGCCGGGCATCCACTATGTGATATTTTCACTCGCGGGTATTCAGCTCTTGCTCAGACTGTATGTGAATTGCAGAGTTTAAAAGTTCACATCTCACTACTCACGTCCTCCACTACTAGGATTTCAAACGGTTTTGATTTTCTTGCGTCCATACGATTGCTGATGAAACGCTGGTCGTGAGGTGAAATTGCTTTTTGTTACCCCATGTACACTACACAATGCGAGACTCACGATTGACCTCCGATAGAGCCAAAAATTGGCCTGATACCCAAAAAGTCTTACGGCTGACAAATTTTTGGCAAAATTGAGCCAAAAGTTGCACAGTTTATGCCCGGCTTTAATGTTGTGTGGTGTTACGGCCCATGAAACATTGGGCCAGTGCAAGTGTTATGTGTGTACCTCTGTTGACACATACAGTATGTGTAGCTGTTCAAATCAATTTGTGGTGCTGTTTTCATTATGTGGTGCTACACCATAGAATAATCTATAAATGGGAAACACAGTTGTGCCCTGCTGTGTAGCTTATTTGTGCTTGTCCTGTTGATCTCAGGGCATGGTGCCTCAAATTCATTGATGAGCAACCTGGATCGTTAATTTCATAATTAAGTGTCACATGTTCCAAATGACTTTTTTACCTGTCCAGTTCAACCAGGTGATCATCCAATCAGGTAATTACCTGGTTTAATTGTTTAACAGTTAAATTCAGGTCATTTGGAACACATGTATGTGACACTAGACTGTAAACTCATGAATCCAAGTCGCATATCACTGCTGAAATTATGCACAGGACTATAGGGTGGTAGTATGTAGCAAAAAGTCGTAATGAGTGAAACGTTTTGATAATTTCCTGCTCTGTGTCCTTCTAATTTGCCATTCATTTATATTTCATGGTGATCTGTTGTCTCATGTCTCTCTGTTTCCTCCAACCCCACCCTCACATTAACTCTTTCTTTCTCTCTCTCTCTCTCTCTCTCTCTCTCGCGCTCTCTCTCGCTCTCTCTCTCTCTCTCTATCTCCCTCTCCCTCTCCCTCCCTCTCTCTTTCTCTCTCTCTCTCTCTCTCTCTCTCTCGCGCTCTCTCTCGCGCTCTCTCTCGCTCTTTCTGTTTGTCTCTCTGTCACCCTATCTCACACACACACACACACACACACACAAAATCTCTCTCTCTATCTCTCTCACTCTCTCTCTGTATTTAACTGTCACTTTCTCTCTCTCTCTCTCTCTCTCTCTCTGTCTCTCTCTCCCCCCTCCCCCCAGTCAGCAGCAGTTGAGGAAGTACCAGACGGAGCTGAACCGTCAGCTGAAACAAAGCAGCAGTGTCATCCAGGAGAAAGTGCCCTTCAACGACACCAGTCAGTACTTTTTTCAATCTCATCTGCTTTTGTGCCTCCACTACAATGCCCTCTTTTCTGCAATTTTGTGCAGCACCACACTTCCACAGTCAAAAACCTGTAACCCACTTTTTCCGCGCGTGCGTGCGTGTGCATGAACGCGCGCTGTGTCCAGAGCTCTGTCAAGGTTTTTCCTTTGCATGATCCATATGCAGTAGCATAAAACCTTTAGTCAACCTTTTCTAGTGGCAATCCATGTGTTTGTAACTGTGGCATGCTTTGTATGTGTAAAAGTGAGAGAGGATCTAATATTTCATATTTTCTTTACATCTTTTCATCAGAATTCGGAGACTATAACAGCTTGAATGTCCCCCCACACAACAGGAGACACCAGGTGAGTTTAACCTTTATCCGCCCAGCATAGATACAGTACAGATTTCATAATGTTTTATTAATGATTTGTTTTAGCTACTTTACTAAAATAAAATCAAGCAAACAGGCCAACAGATGGACATGGGAAAAACAATGATCGATGTGGAAAAGTGATAGCAATGATGATGAGTTGTAACAACATTTGTATCTGCAGCTGAAGGCTGATGATGGTTATGCAGTGTTTCCCACAGAAATTTTGGAAACTATGGGGGCAATCGGGTGGGCGGGGGATGGACGGGTCGCTTGGAAATTCACATGACGTAAATGCAAAACGGCAAAACAATTAGTAAAGTATGACATTGGTGCATGGAGAAACTATAGGCCTACATTTCAACTATTTATGCTTTGAGAAATTACATTAAGATTTTACCCATTACATGTGTAGTAGTAAGCATTGTCATTTATATTTTAAAAAATGCAGTACAGTGAATCATTTCTGTTTGCAACACACTTTTCATTCGTCCCTCATGCAGGGGTCTATTCAATGAAAAAGAAACAAAAAAACGTAATATTAGCGCAGATAAGAATTTAGGAGCACTGTGAAATTGTTACGCCCAAAAAGGGTCTAAGAGAGTAGGCCATGTCTTTTCCCCACACAAACATACGTACACATTCTACATGAAGGGTGCTGGTCACAGGGCCAGTTTTTCAAAATTCCTCCCAATAAAAGGGCTGAACAACACGTTACACATTTATGTCTATATTTATTACACATTAATTTCTATATGCAGCCCGAACTCATTCCAACTGTCCCTAAAGGTTTTTTGTTGCTCCCAAACCCAAGTTCTACAACAACTTGACTCATGGTTTTCTCTATAGGATGTATTTACTCCAGGAAGAAAATACGAAAGAAATCGTTTTTCAAATCATTTTTAAAAAAACGGAAATCGTTAAAAATAAATAAATAAATATATATATATATATATATA
The DNA here is from genome assembly GCF_034702125.1 of Engraulis encrasicolus. Classification (NCBI taxonomy): domain Eukaryota; kingdom Metazoa; phylum Chordata; class Actinopteri; order Clupeiformes; family Engraulidae; genus Engraulis; species Engraulis encrasicolus. The sequence continues at coordinate 35,813,585 of NC_085880.1, forward strand.
TATATATTTACATTTTCGGAAACTATGGCGGCCAAATTTAAACAATGGCGGTGCGCCATAGTTTCCTCAATGTATGGGAAACACTGTTATGGTGATGGCGATGATAATGGTGTTAATGATAATGATGAAGGTGATGCTGTCTGCATTGCTAACTGTGTTGTTCTGTGTTTGCAGCTGACCGCTAATCATGATGATGATGATAGATGTTGATAATAAAGCTAGATTTATGCTTCGGACGCAGAAGCCTCTGCGTCCGTTCGTCTTCTGTCTGTGCGAGCCCACGCCCCCCGCGCAGAGGCTCTGCGCCCGTCGTCGAGCGCCTCGAAAAAATTCTAACTATCCGTCGGACGGACACGGAGGACGCAGACAAAAAGGCGCTATGATTGGTCGTCTCGCCACTTCCTTGTTCTGTTCTTGTGGCAGTGCAATGCCAGTAATTTGCGAGAGCAGAGCTGTATCCTGTTGCGTAAATGTGTGTAAATACACAAAGCTACAAGCTAAGTAACAAACAATGCATCAGTTGAACACTTGTGGCACAATGCCTGTGGTTTTACTACCGTAGCTTCCTCCACCGAATGTAAACACACATCGACATAATCAACAGTTTTTACATGCTTGCATTTTCTGCTCGTGAAAACAGACTGGGTATGTCAAATAATAATACCAGTGCATTGCCTTTGCAATTTGTGTGAAAAAAAAAATAGCTAACCGGGCTAGAAAGCAACATTGCTTAAGAATGACCGCAGTGCTTACAATGCAGTGAAAGTAATCGCGCATTTTCCAATGTGTCTCTCGACGAGACCTCGGACCTCGCAGAACTCGCAGATGCATGAATACAATGTTGGTTCGTGGCCACTCCCACGCGACTTTTGACGAGCGCAGTTGCAGAAGTCTAATCTGACCTTAACTGGGTTGTTGTTTCTGTGTGTGCAGCTGAAGGCGCGGGACGTGGTGGGACAGGCCCTGGGCTTCATCCAGGACCTGGTGGCGGCGCTGCTGAACTTCCACACCTACACGGAGCAGAGGGTGCACATCTACCCCCTCGACTCTTCCATAGAGCCCATCTCGCCCCTCAACCAAAAGGTGCACTTTCCTTAGCATAGTGTTCCTCAATGGAGGCTCTACACCCCTCACCCCATTGCATTGATCGAATTCATTTTTTAATACTAAGGGGGGATGTTGGCAGGCTTATGATGAGGTCGAGAAGGCGTTGGGGAGACTCATGATGAGGCCAAGATGGCGGGGCGTTAATTCAAAAAAGGTTCAGACAACTGCCTTAGCGGCTAAGGCTTAGCCTTACCTTGCACATATTCATACATGCCTACAGTATATAGCCTTTAATGTATACCTCTCCTCTCAAGGTTTGCCACTCAGCCACTCTTGTCACTACGACTGAGCTGGGGTGGGCTTTCTAGCCACATACTGCTCATATGACCATAACATACATGTTCGTAGATGTATTCATGTAAATGATTGGAAGACTTCCTTTAGCCTCACACTACTCATATGAGTATAACGGGTTGCATACGAGTCACGTATTTATTTTTGATTTGGTTATTTTTGGGTCCAACCATTTAAGACCTGACTAATTTGGCCTACAGCAAGTGGTAAACCTGCTAATATATGGCCTACAGATGCTATCTAGTTAAGAAAATGAGGTGTCCAGGCTCTTCTATTAGATAATTGACCACTACCTCCAGGTTAAAGGGGTATGCCACTATTTTGGGGCTTAATACAGTTAAAATCGTTGGCTGGGGTTTATAAAGGTGGTAAAGTGTCTTATTTTTCATGTTAAGCGTTGTCTTGCTTTAAGACAAGTTAAAAGAGGGAATATGTCGCTAAGCTAATGAAAGTCAATGGATCCGTGTAGCATTGTAGCATGCTACATGGATCCATTGACTTTCACTAGCTTAGCGACATATTCCCTCTTTTAACCTGTCTTAAAGCAAGACAACGCTTACCATGAAAAATAAGACACTTTACCACCTTTATACACCCTGCCCAATGAGTCTAACTGTATTAATCCCCAAAATAGTGGCATACCCCTTTAAGTTTTTCAACTAAGCCAGGTTTTTGGAATACTCCCCTGGTTCTGTAGCCTGGGCGAAAGCGGACTGTTGTTTCGGTCAAACAGTCTGGCAAAAGCAAAGAAGAATCCGTCTCCATGAAGGGTGGAAGATGGTCTGACCTTACTCTGCCATTTGAATTAATTGGAATTCTCAATTCAAATTTAAATTCAAATTGTGCTTTATTAGCATGACTGTTACGATATAGTGTTGCCAAAGCATACAAATAAAAAGACAAAAGTGTGATTATTGTTACCTTAACCAATCAGTAACGGACTCCGTGGGTGAGTTCTGCGTCACCACTCTCAACTGTTTGCTGATTGGCTGAACCATGAGCGAACCGAGCTAGGAGGGTTTTGCCAGACTATGATGTACGAAGCCAAAATCTTTGGGTGGAAGTACATAGGATGGCATCACAGGGTTCCCACACGTCCTGGAAAACCTGGAAAACCTGGAATTTAGAGATGTGTTTTCAAGTCCTTGAAAGTCCTGGAAATTCACCAAATGTCCTGGAAAAAAAATATTTGTCCTGGATTTTTTTCCCCTTCAACTTTTTCCCGGTTTTGTTTGTGGTATTATTTTTACTCTTCTCCGAGTCTACTGTAGACATGACGATTCAATTTATATCCATCTATTGAATGCATTATTGTCCACACACAGACACACACACACACACACACACACACACACACACACAGTTTGGTCAGGTTGCCATCTTTGATTGCACTTATACACAGTCATATTCTTTGACTCAGTGTTGCCAAAAGTCACTAGAAGTCGCTAGTTGGCTTGCTGAAAAGTCGCTAGCTGATATCATGGCGTTATATCTCTCGAAAACCTGCGTACGGTCATAAAAGGCCTACAAATAGGCAGTGCTAGCACTTCCTTACAAAAAATTGTACTGCTATCTTTTTTGGAGATCATAGCTTTCAGTCTCACTAGCCACTTTGAAAGCTAGTTTGATCTTTGGTGTGACAAATCACAGTAGTCGCATCAATTGTTTGTATGCAAGAATATTCCAGGGAAAAAGAAACTGTCAACAAAACTGGCCTACAGAAAGACAGAAACCACTGCCCACAATGGTTGGTGAAAAAAAAAGTCAAAGTCAAGTCTTGTGGAGAATTCATTTAAAATCCAAGTACACTATTTTTTTGCGATAAGAGAGAGACTATTATTAAGGTATTACTTTCTGAGATAATGTGAGTTTACATTGCACTTTCATTTAATTCCGAATAAACGTTTTGTGGATCAGAAAGCATTTCAATTGAACAGAGGTTGCACGTGCTGGGCTTGCGAAATTTGACATATGGGTGTGGTCGCAAGCTCCTCCAGCAGATTCCTACTAGCGGGACAACTGGGGATCTTCAACCGCAACCCAGGTCAATACCTTTGGACAAAGAACATAGAATGGATAAGAACGCTTATTCGCAGGAAATTGCATTGACCACGGTGTAGTACGGGGGCGTAGCCCGGGGACACCATGCACAGTGGATGCAAGGCCATGATCGATAAAAATTGTGACACTGGAAACTCCGCAATTTGAATGGCGGGTGCGAGGAGCTGCTGCAAGTTCCGGCCGGTCAAAAATAGGATTGTCCTGTCGTCAATGTTCAGTTTGTGGTTAAATTAATTACAGCTGTCATTCAGCCTTAATTACAGCTGACACAAATTCACTATGTCCTATGACCTGTTCCACACTCCAGCCCTGGCGGTAGTGGCTTTGAATTTTACCTTGCCGCCAGTACTAAGCAAATAATGTACATTGGATAAGAAGTATCACTCAATGGAAAATGCATTGGGTTAGGTGTAGTCCGAGGACATTGCTTAAAGACACTGTGCTCATGGTCAGTGGGTGCAACGCCATAATGGACAAAATCTGAACTCTGTAACTTCGCAAAATTGGTCAAGAGAGGAGATCCAGTTGTCAGTGTTTAATGTAATCCCTCCTATCACTAGTCTCCTTAGTACTAACTGCAGAAGAAGAAAGTGACTCCCCTTGCGGCCATGCCATACTATGCTCTTATGACGTCTTTGGACGTACCCTCTTCCTTAACACACTGTACTCATTCATTACAACTCATTCCAACCTTAATGTCACATTGTCTCTAAAATGCATTGTGTGTCGCTGTGTATGTCCAAATTGTGGGTCCGACGGATGAAATATCCGTCCTGAATTATCCAAAAATAGTCCTGGAAATGTCCTGGAAAATGATTTTTGAAAAAGTGTGGGAACCCTGCATCACCACACTACTGGTTGTGTGGCTCACCTAAAAAGAGTAGATTGTGACATGTTGTGTATTTTCCTCCAGTTTGCCCAGTACCTGCATGAGAATGCTGCCTATGTGCGCCCACTGGAAGAAGGCCTTGTGCAGCTGCACCAAAGCATCACAGAGGACACAGTCACCATGCTGGTTAGTCCTCAACAACAACAACATCATAAACAAGGACATTAGTGTAAACAACAGCATATTGAATGTACATTTCATTATTATTTAAACATTTTTACATAAATATTGATAACAAATAAAAACAAGCAATCAAATGAAACTGGGCCAGTAAATGTCAGTTTTTTGTCTAAACCTTGTAAATGTCAATTTATTGTGTAAACCTTTCGGAGACAATCAAGAGGTCATGGTTCGTTAAATGAGTAATGGTGTTGTGAAAATTGTGACATGGGCCCTCATTTATCAAGCTTGCATAGAAAGCATCGTAGAAATGAGCGCAGATCTCGTCGTACGACAAGGCTCATGTGAGATTTACGAAACATGCGTACCTCTCCAATCCCATCGTAAGCGCGAGCGGCTGTTGATAAATCCAGTGCCTGAAAACCTTCGTAATTAGAATTATCACGCCTTCTCTAAAACGGCGGGAAGGAGACCGCACCCCTGAGTTTGCGACATGGAGACACACAAACCAGCTAAACCGCCCACATTTCTGGTTGATTGACAGCTTGAAATTAGACATTACTTGAGTTAGACAACAAACTAACATGTGGAAATAATTAACAGCTGTAGTCGACAATGTTTCACTTGTCCATATGGAAGGGGGTCGATTCCTTTTAATGACGATGGTTAATTAAATGTTTGATTGTCTACAGAAAGATAATGACAATAAACTTTTATTTGAAACAAGGTCAAGAATAAAGGGTCCTACGTGAAATTGGCCAAGGAATAGTGTCTCAATAGTGCCTCTTGCTCACTCACTCATAACCTATCGTTGTGTGCCTACCTGCGACCAAGAGTGTCATAACACCGCTGGTCCCTTTGATCTCACCCCTGAAGCTTGCGTTCCAATAGCCTAAGGCGGCTGATTATTGCATAATTATTCGAACATTTGTCAAATTACTAGTCTCTTGCAGCTGTTGAGCTATGTAAACAAAATCACCTATGATGACAACTGCTGCTCAAGTTGGCGATCATAGTCATCTCAAATCCAACTTGAAAACAACGTACGCCATCTCAGACCTGTTGCACGATATTATCTTTCCTGCGCTTACGATGGGATTTGATTATTGCCAACCTTTGTGTAGGAAAGAACGTACGCACGATGTACGCATGTTTTTCATTGTACGCTACTTTGATAAATGAGGGCCATGATGTTTGTGGTGGTGTTTGTCCACTTGAATCTGTAGGAGACGGTTGACAAGCTACAGGACTTCTCCAGGCATGTCTGCACATACACCCAGTTCCTGAAGAAGATCCTGCCCTACCAACTCAAAAGGTGATCGCAGCAGGATCTGCTGAGTGTGTGTGTGTGTGTGTGTGTGTGTGTGTGTGTGTGTGTGTGTGTGGTCCAGAATGATCTTTTGTTATTATTAATTTTAGTAGTTTAGTATTATTAGTTATTATTTGATAGGATGATAACATGGTACAAATGGTCACAGGAAGTACATTAATGACCTCCCATCAGCATGTGATGGTGTAAAAATATTGATGTATGCTGAGGACACTGTCTTATTTACACACGGCAAAGACCCTACACAAGTTGCAAACAACCTGACACTAACTCTCACCAATGTCACTAAGTGGTTAACAGATTTGTGTGTTACACTTAACACTGATAAAACAGTCACATGTTTTTTAAGAACAGATATAAACTTAATTCTGTACCGAATATATATGTAAGAGGGAAACAGTTAAAAAAAGGTTGATGAGTTTAAATATTTGGGAGTGACTCTAGACTCCACACTTTATTTTAAGAAGCACTTTAAACAACTGGGCAACACTGTGAAATACAGCTCAGCAAATTTAGACACATATACGTAACTCACTGGGTGCATCCCAATATGTGACCTTGCCTCCTCCACTTGTGCTTGTCTCCTCGTCCCGCCTCCTGGCCCCTCCTCCGTGGAGAAAACCCAGCTGTCAGCCTCGCCACAACAACTTTTGAGGGACTGTTTTTCATTCACCATCCCAATTGCAAATGAGAAAAAGACTTTACAATTGAGCTTTTGCAAGATATTGAAATATAATGCTGTTGTCAGTGATGTCATCATGACGAGAAGCAAGTGGAGGAAGCAAGTGGAGGAGGCAAGGTCACATATTGGGATGCACCCACTAACTACTGATGCTGCTAAGATGTATGTCAATGCCATGATAATCTCTTGATAATCTAATGATAATCTCTTCTGAAAGTCGCTTTGGTTATAAAGCGTCTGCCAAATGCAATGTAATGTAATGTAATGTAATGATAATGTCTCATTTGCACTACTGTATGTCGAGCTGGTCTCAGGCTAACAAGACTGCCTTGAAATCCATTACATCACTTTACAAACAAGCCCTTGAGGTCTTGGACAAACGCCCTTCCCAATGTCATCACTGTGCCATCCTGGACAAGTATAACTTGTTCAGTTTTGACAATCTCATCTTATACTCCGATATGCGACTTATGCATAAAATCATTCACAACACCGCCCCACCTCCTCTGAAAACCTTTATCCAACCCTGCTTTGAACACATTGGCAGAGCCACCAGATCTACCAGCTGGGGAAACTGTACCCTCCCAAGTCGGCTCACAGCATTTGCACAATCAGCCTTTTCTTTTAGAGCTACTAAAAAATGGAATATTCTTCCCACTCACCTAAAAAACATGACAAGTTTTCATACTTTCTCATGTAAAGTGAAAAAATGGCTTTTAAGTAATCAGTCTTTGTCAGCACTAACCCCAGTGTTTCTTCACCTGCCCAGGGACTGCAGATGGAAATTAACCTGTAAGCTATAATCTGGTGCAGGTCATCTCTTTTCTTCTTGTAACTAATGTACTTTGCACATGGTCCCTGTTAAATAAACTAAAACTAAATAAACTAAAAGTGAGTAGGAGAGCGAGATGGGGGAGCATCGGGAAATTACCATGGGCCAGAATCAAACCCAGGCTCCTGGCGTGACACTGCTGTGCTTTAGCCATTTGAGCCATGGAAAAGCTCAGAGTGGCCTTAAACCTGTACTTTTGTCTGTGTGTGTGTGTGTGCGCGTGCGTGTGCGTGTGTGTGTGTGTGTGTTTCTATGCATGGAACCATTGGTGTGAGACAGACTCAGGTGTGCGTGTGCGTGTGTGTAAGTGATTAAGTAGAACAAAACTCACAATTAGGGCTGCTTGATCATGAAACACTTTTATTTGGGCCTTGTTACTTCTTTACTTAACTTGTGTGCGCCTACAGATTGTGTATTAATGGCCTTTCATCCTACAGCCTTGAGGAGGAGTGTGAAGCTCCTTGATGTAGCTTCTCCCTCACCTCTAAGGCAGAGTGAGGTGTGCGTGTGCGTGTGCGTGTGCGTTAATGTGACGCCTCTCTCCTCTCCTCCTACAGCCTTGAGGAGGAGTGTGAAGCTCCTCTGTGTAGCGCCTCCCTCACCACTAAGAACCAGGAGCTGCAGAGGGACATGAAGAAGGTCACCTCCATCTTTGAGAAGATGCAGACCTACATCAGCCTGCTGGCTTTACCTAGTGAGTACTGTAGACCAGTGGTTCCCAACCTTTTTCTTAAGGGACCCATGTTTTTACTATTGTAAGCTTTGGTGACCCAACCACACGAGCGCCCGCACGAGACGGAGTCACAAGATGCCCTCTGTTTCCTGGGAAAATTAATTTTAGTTATTTTATTCCTCAATTCGTCTTTGGTCAATTATAGAAAACATGTTTAATGCAGCACTTACAATTTGCTGCTTATATGCATTTGTTAGTTAAATGCTTTGTCATTTATTCAGCATGGGCTATATATATTTCAAACGAAACCCCTTAAAATCTAGAGGGCTCCGCGACCCCCTGTGGATCTTTGGCGACCCATAAGTTGGGTCCCGACCCATAGGTTGGGAACCACTGCTGTAGACCTACATCAGCCTGCTGGCTTAAACTACAGTAGTGAGTACTGTAGACCTGTCAGCCTACTAACTTCACATAGTGACCAGGGCTGTTAATTTACTTTTTAAAATCTCTAGCCAATTTGGCTTGTTATATTTTACTAGCCAAATATACTTTGTACTAGCCATTTTGGATTGATAATGGGTGTAAGTTGTCTTGTCTACCTGTACCAGGCAAACTGAATTTTCACCAGAATTCGGACGGTTTGTGGCTGTTAATTTAGAGCTCTGCCAGTGAATACATTACCTACAGTACATCAACCCACTGGTTTCACCTAGTGAGTACCAGCTAGTCTATTATCATCCAAATATTATGTTATTAACACCTTGTACTCGCACTTGGAATAATCTGACAGATACATTTTCTGTGGTATCTGTAGTGCATGTGTCTCTTTGCCTCTATATGTATTCCTATGTGTGCCTAACTCTGTTTTTGCCTCTTCACGTGTGACTGTATTCATGTACCTGTAACGTCTATGTTTGGTGTTGCTGGTTGCAGGTGTGCGGGAGGACGCCATGCCTCAGACCAGTGCCAGTGCTGTCTTCACCCAGATGGCTGCCTGCCTGCACAGCCTTCATGACGCCATTAAAGGCAAGCTAATGCCATACCAGAAAGCTAGTGCACACACTAGCTAGTCCACAACCTTGATTACCAACCTTACACACACACACACGCACACACGCGCACACGCGCACACACACACACACACACGCACACACGCGCACACGCGCACACACACACACACACACACTTGTCTCCAGTGCCTCCCTTCCCCATCTGATAAGCGAGTCCACCATCTCTACTCCAGTTGGTGATCCTCCAGCCTCCAAGGTACCATGTACAATGCACCAGCTCTGGTAAGTGGGCTCCCTAGCTGACCAGCAAGTCCAAACACCAGTGCCAGAGCCCAGTGTCTGCCAAGCTGACAAGCTAGCTCAAACCCTCTGATGGCTGTTATAGGTCTGCACCATGACTACATATTCGAATGGACACCAAGGCTCCGTGTTGTGGATTCCATACTCAGTTAAAGTGATTTGAAGCATTTTCAACTGTCTTTTTGTGATCAAAACAACAGATTTTCTGATTGTTAATTGCCAGTCAGGAACGTGCACTTGATAATATATCCTGCCCTGATATCATGGGCGCTTGTGAGTGGGTGTTTCTGATTGGCAATTCAATTCAGGAAATGAGGGTGTTGTGGTTAGAAATTGGCAGTTTGACACGCCTCAAATCCACTGAGCTGACTAGAACAGACCCTTTGTTGTCTATTGGTGTCCATTTAAATATCTAGTCCACTCAACACACTGGACTACAGACCCAGTGCCCCTCCAGATTCAGATCACCATATTTTCTTTTTTTTATTTTTTTATTGTTTATTTACTAAGATTTTCTCAATAATACAACAGAGACTGGAGACAAAGACACAAACACAGAAACAAAAGACAAACAAAACAAAACAAAAATCAAGTAAAAGTGCATTCATTGTACATACATAAAACAGGAAAGATTGTTATTTCAAATGTCCAGACCGGGCAGTGAGTCCACGTATCTGATGAAAGGGTCCCATGTTTTCTGAAACGACTGGAGGGAGCCATTTAGTGTACCTCTTATTTTTTCCAGTTTAAGGCTCTGCATCATGTCCCTTATCCAGTGGTTGTGTATTGGAGGAGCTGTGTCTTTCCACTTGAAAAGAATGAGCCTTCTAGCCAGCAAAGAGGAGAAGGCAAAGGCCCTCTGCAGGTAGGCTGGGAAACTACCCTGGTCAGATTCTGGTATTATACCAAGGATTGCAATTAAAGGAGAAGGCTGAATATCAACACCATATATTTGAGACATGGTATCAAAAAAGGATGACCAAAAATTATCAAGTTTTGAACAAGACCAGAACATATGGTACAATGTTGCTGTCGTTTGTTTACATTTATCACATATGGGGCTTTTATTAGGGAATATTCTTGCTAGCTTAGCTTTAGAGAAATGCTATCGATGTAAAAACTTTAAACTGTATCAGGGCATGTCTGGAACATATAGATGAAGAATGAACCCTCGTGAGGGCCATTTCCCATTCCTCATCAGAAAGTGAGACCCCCATATCGTTTTCCCATTGTTCTCGAATATGTGAGACAGAAGGACTATATGTAGACATTATATTTGCATAGAACATAGAAACCACTGACGTGTATAGTGATAGAAACCCTACCTTTATTAAGAAAATTACCTTTCAACAAAGAATCTAGGCATGAGAGAGGGGGACTGTCAGGAAAGACTGTGAATTTTTTGCGTACAAAATCCCTAATTTGTAAGTAGCGGAAGAAATGAGTATTGTTCAGATTAAATTTCTGGGACAGTTGTTCAAAGCTGGCAAATGTATTATCAATGTACAGGTCACCAATGCAATGTATACCCCTTTCATACCAAGTTCGAAAGCCCTTATCAAGTAGAGATGGCTGGAAAAGATGGTTATTGATTATAGGTGAATGTATGGAGATCTGCTGAATACCTAAGCTTGTCTTAAATTGTTTCAGAATACGTAGAGATTGTGTAACAACTATGTTCCCTTTGATATTTTTCACAAGATGTGGCAAAGATGCACAAAGTAGGGCGGGAAGTGAATATGGCTTGCTTGTTGACCTTTCAATTAGGAGCCACGCCGGTGCAGTATCACCCCAATCCCTTAGCCATAGGGAGATAGCATTAAGATTTGCAGCCCAGTAGTATGAGCGGAGGTTTGGGAGGGAGAGCCCACCTTCCACTTTAGGTCGTTCCATGAATTCTTCCCTGATGCGGGCAGCTTTATTATTCCAAATAAAGGAAGAAATCATCTGGTTAAACGATCTGAAAAATGATTGTGGTATGAATATAGGTATGGCTTGAAATAAATAAAGATATTTAGGCACCATATTCATCTTAACAGAATTTACCCTCCCAATAAGGGATAAAGGTAAGTTTGACCACCGCTTAATATCTTTTTTAGATTGTTCTAACAAAGGAGTGAAGTTGTTTTTAAATAGGTCAAAGTAAGATTTGGTGACCTTTACACCTAAGTATGTGATTGAATCTAGTGAAAGTTTAAATGGTAAATTGGGGATTGTCCTGGCATTGGACGTGATAGGAAAATATTCACTTTTTCCGTGGTTGAGTTTGTATCCTGATATATCACCAAAATCCGCAAGGACATTAAGAACTTCTGGTATGGTAGAAATGGGGTTAGTTACATATAATAATAAGTCATCCGCAAATAATGAGACAGTATGTATTAAGCCGCCTCTTGTAATGCCTTCTATGCTTGAGCTGTTGCGTAAGGCAATAGATAGGGGTTCTATTGCAAGAACGAAAAGTAATGGACTGAGCGGGTCCCCTTGTTTGGTCCCTCTCTGAAGGGGAAAATATTGAGAGGACATAGAGTTTGTACGAACTGAGGCTGTAGGGCTGGTGTATATAAGTTTAATTAATCTTATGAATTGGGGACCAAATCCAAACTGTTTCAGGGTATAGAAAAGGTATTCTAATGATATTCTGTCAAAAGCATTCCTAGCGTCGAGTGATATGACTGCTTCCGGAGATGAGGTATTAGGTTTAGTGTAGATTATATTGAACAATCATCTCAAATTAAAATAAGACTGCCTGTCTTGAATGAAGCCGGTTTGGTCATCTGAGATGACACGAGGAAGGATACGCTCAAGGCGACATGCAAGGGCCTTTGAAAATATTTTACCATCACAGTTAATCAGACTGATAGGTCTATAGGATGAGGCTTCAAGTGGATCTTTACCTTTCTTCAATAGTAGTGTGATGGTTGATTGGCGGAGTGTTGGGGGAAGAATGTTATTTTCCAGGGCTTCCTCATAAACCGATAGAAGTATAGGAGCCAACTGATCTTTAAATTTCTTATAAAATTCAGTGGAGAACCCGTCGGGGCCTGGAGCTTTTCCACTCTGGAGGCCCTTAATCGCATCTATTATTTCCTCCAGTGTAAGAGATTGTTCCAAGTCGTCTTTGATGTCTGAGGTAATTGTTGGAATGTTTAATTTAGAAAAGAAGGTGTGAAATTGGCGTTGATCCGGGTGTATGTCTGAAGAATATAGTTCAGAGTAAAATTCCTTAAAATGGTTATTAATATTTTGATGGTCTTCGCTTAATGAGCCATCAGCTAGTCTTATCTGTGGTATAACATGGGCTGCACTTTTTTGTCGAAGTTGACTGGCCAAAAGTTTAGAGGATCTGTCACCCTCTTCATAAAATCGACTGCGGGACTTCAATATAAGCCTCTCTGCATGAACTGTGGCTAGAAGATCAGCTTCAGTTTGCAACCCTATTCTCTGTTTAACCAAGTCAGGAGTAGGAGAGGTAGACAGAAGGCTATCTAATGTCTTGATCCTAGAGGAGACATCTACAACTTTATCACGCTGAACCCTTTTAGAGTGTGCACTATAAGCAATTATCTGTCCTCTAAGGTAACATTTAAGAGCTTCCCAGAGAGTTGAGAAGGTCATTCCATCAGTTTTATTAATTTGTATGTAGACATCTATTTGCATAGATATGAAATGCACAAAGTCAGCATCGGCAAGTAGAAGGGGATCTAACCGCCATGTTGGTCTTGTTTTATGGGTTGGAAGTGTTAGAGTGATACTCACAGGAGCATGGTCAGAAATCATGATTGAATTGTATTTACATTGGGTTATTACATTTAGCAAGATAGGATCAACCAGAAAGAAGTCTATCCTAGAAAATGTAGTGTGTACATTAGAGAAGAATGAGAATTCCCTTTTGGTTGGATTTTTAAGCCGCCATGGATCTATCAGTTTGTGTGTCTCTACAAAAGACTGTATTACCTGAACTGACTTGGTTGACTTTGGCGCAGAGTGGGAGGAGCGGTCCAAAAAAGGGTCCAGTACCAGATTGTGATCTCCACCTAGGATCAGGTGATGGCTATCTAAATTTGGAATGGAGTGTAGCACCTTTTTGAAGAAAACATCGTCGTCAAAATTAGGAGCATAAATATTCACAAGTATTACTTGGAGATGAAAAAGCTGTCCTACAATGATAACATATCTCCCATTTGGATCAGAGATTACGTTTGATGCATTAAATGTAATATTTTTATGAATGAGAATAGCTGTTCCCCTGCTTTTGTAGTCAAATTTGGAATGGAACACCTGCCCTACCCAATCTTTATGAATTCTAAAATGATCTGCTTTAATAAGATGGGTTTCTTGTAACATTGCAATACCAACTCCTAAATGCTGCAAGTGAGATAGGACCTTTTTTCTCTTCACACACTGATTGAGCCCCTTTACATTCCAACTTATAATGTTAACTGACCTATTAGCCATGTGGACTATGTGTAACATATGCCCTGTCTATCCTATCAGTAAAACAATGAATTACAATATGCCAGATTGCACTCAACAAAAAAAGACACAAAAAATACATACAACATATAAGAAACCCAATGCCTGAAAAAGGCAACCCCCCCATACACACGTTCAACTTCTGCAAACTCTATTTGCACCTTCCTCCTGCTGCAAAACCAGTGTTACACACCACGAACATAGCAAGTCAGCTTAGATGTGTCACACTGTAGTAGAAAATAGGCTACTGATGACAACGGGGTATAATATTGGCCGCCCTGGAACAGCTGAACAAAGGGACGCCTGGTGAACCATTGAAATAAAGTATAAAGAAAAGTCCCCAAACTCTAATGTTCTTCAGCAAATGTATACAGCACCTGAGAATAGTCCATTGATTTAGACCGACGTTTCACTCGACGTCGGGGGACGAAGAGTGCCCTGTCTTGGTGATGTTTTTGTCGATGTAAGCGAGAGCCTCCGCTGGAACCGTGAACTTCAGCATCTCCTTGCCATGTTTGAAGCGTAGAGTTGCTGGGTATCGTATACCGAATCTGACGTGGGCGGCATGGAGCTTCTCTTTGCAGGCAGAAAACGCAGCTCGTCGTTTGTTGACCTCGGCGCTGTAATCCGGGAAAAGATGAATGGTCGACTCGTTGTATTCAAGCGTGCCCTTCTCTCTCGCAAGGCGCAGAAGTTTCTCTTTAACCTGGAAGTGATGGAGCTTTGCTATGAATGGTCGTGGTCGATCATCATGATCCTCTGTTTTTTGAGCCACAATTCTGTGAGCTCTATCCACCTTCGGAGGTTTGGAGAAGTCCTGACGAAACAGCTCAAAAAGCAGATTTGAGATGAATTCTGTTGGCTGCGACCCCTCCGTGTTTTCCGGTATGCCCACGATGCGGATATTTTGCCGTCTGGTGTAATTTTCCAAGTACATGAGCTTCTCTTTCAGCGTAGCATTTTCCTTTGCCATAGAGATTTGGGACTGCTCCAATTCAGTCAGTCTTCTATCGAAGTCGTTCAATCCCTCCTCCACATCTGTAATTCGTTGGCCAAATGCACTTAGAGTTGACTGTAGAGAGGCAATAGACGAACGATTTTCTTCACGAAAAGAGTTGATTGACGCTTGAATGGCACTGACTGATTTAGCTAGCGCTTCCATGGATTTGGTGTTAGCATCCACGTCGGAGGTCGCGTTTCTCGACGCCCTAGCTTCTTTAGGCTCTTTCGGAGTCTTGTGTGACATCGTAATATTGTTCTTCGTTCACTTAATCAAAACAATTTCACTATTATATCGTTCATAGACTCGTGGTGTATTATATTTTAAAATATTTGGCAGGAGCTTCGGTGACGGACGTCTACTCTCTCTCCATGCTCCTCCCCCTTCCAGATCACCATATTTTCTACGGTTGTCGTATCGGATCGGATGGATCGGATCGGATCGGCTGCCGATATTGGCAAAAAATGCGGATTGTTCTGTCCTGATCTGAGTGTTAGCAGTGGAGCGTACACAGACTTGACAGGCAGCTAAACTCGTCTTTCTTCCAAAATGTAGTATTTATTTAGTCGAAAGAAACGTGTGAAACTGTAAACAAACAATGAAAACCACTTATTAGGCGTCTGCCTAAACCATAGGGCACTGCACTGTAACAACAATTCTAACAACAAAAGCCATCTACACGAGAAAATAAATGAAGTGTTACTTCTCCTACTTCAGCACGCTACAATAGATTAAACACATATTCACGTTGTTCAAAATTGTAATATCAAGCGATGATGAGAACAGAATAAGAAGGTATGCGTTGTTATAAATATGAGACGAACGTCAGCATCATAACGGTTAGCTAAATTAGGTTACGATGACACAGAGAAAAGCACCCATAAAGTTCACTAACGTTGACACAATCAATACGAACAGGTAGGTATTATAATCTTAAAAAACACTTACAGACATTGCTGCCTTAGAGCGGACATAAGTGTACTCCGGTACAAAGTGAAATGAAGTTACCGGCATTATCTTCGGCATTCATTAAGTTACGTGTTGATTCTTCGCAACATTTCATTCATTCCCAAGAGTTTATAACTGCTGCCATAGAAACGGGCACACGCAACCAGGACCCCACGTCAAAATAAGAGCACAAGCAACTCTGCATTAAGCACCCCGACATACCAGCAAATTATACCAACAAACATTCAACTTACAACTTAAGCTTCTCTTTTCATCAGTTTAAAACTGGGGGCAGAACACTCCCCGTCTGGCATTACTGATGCCAATACTAAACTTAGCTTTTACACTTGAACACTTTTTTTTTTTTTTTTTTTTTCAGTCACTCTAGGAGAAGGTGGTGTCCGAGATAGGCAGCAGGTAAGTCTTCGAAGTGCCTTGAGATGTCGTCCACCACTTTTCTGCCGCAAACCGCTGTACTGGCTGCATTGGAGTGGGTGGGCGTGAAGAGCGGGTACTGAAAGGTGCCTGGGAGGGCCAGGTAGTAAGGCATGGCAGGGAATCTGTAGCAGCGATGGACTGAGAAAAGTCTGCTGCTGCTGCTGCCGCTGCGTTATTATGGCAGCACTGTGGGAGGACAAGGCCACCGGTGACTCTACTGAGCCGCTGCGTTATTATGGCAGCACTGTAGGAGGACATGGCCACCGGTGCCTCTACTGTCCACCAAGGCGGTAGCATATACAAAAGTGGCCTGGTGAAGTGGCCACCAGGTTACCTGTAGATCTGGGAGGCTGACTCTAGGAAGATGGTGTCTGGGGGGTTGGTGTCTAGGAGGCTGGCTCTAGGAGGTTGGTGTCTGGGAGGTTGGTGTCTGGGAAGATGGTGTCTGGGGGGTTGGTGTCTAGGAGGCTGGCTCTAGGAGGTTGGTGTCTGGGAGGCTGGTGTCTGGGTGTTTGGTGTCTGGGAGGTTGGTGTCTGGGAGGCTGGTGTCTGGGTGTCTGGGAGGCTGGTGTCTGGGTGTCTGGGAGGCTGGTGTCTGGGTGTTTGGTGTCTGGGAGGTTGCCCTGGGAGGCTGGTGTCTGGGAGGTTGGTGTCTGGGAGGCTGGTGTCTGGGTGGCTGCCCTGGGAGGCTGGTGTCTGGGAGGCTGGTGTCGAGGCTGGTGTCTGGGAGGCTGCCCTGGGAGGCTGGTGTCTGGGAGGCTGGTGTCGAGGCTGGTGTCTGGGAGGCTGCCCTGGGAGGCTGGTGTCAAGGCTGGTGTCTGGGAGGCTGGTGTCTGGGAGGCTGGTGTCTGGGAGGCTGGTGTCTGGGTGTTTGGTGTCTGGGAGGTTGCCCTGAGAGGCTGGTGTCTGGGAGGCTGGTGTCTGGGTGGCTGCCCTGGGAGGCTGGTGTCTGGGAGGCTGGTGTCGAGGCTGGTGTCTGGGAGGCTGCCCTGGGAGGCTGGTGTCAAGGCTGGTGTCTGGGAGGCTGGTGTCGAGGCTGCTCTGGGAGGCTGGTGTCTGGGAGGCTGGTGTCGAGGCTGCTCTGGGAGGCTGGTGTCTGGGAGGCTGGTGTCTGGGAGGCTGCCCTGGGAGGCTGGTGTCAAGGCTGGTGTCTGGGAGGCTGGTGTCGAGGCTGCTCTGGGAGGCTGGTGTCTGGGAGGCTGGTGTCGAGGCTGCTCTCGGAGGCTGGTGTCTGGGAGGCTGCTCTGGGAGGCTGGTGTCGAGGCTGCTCTGGGAGGCTGTGATGTGTGAGCACAGTGTCCATACCTGTGCTCCCCGCCGTGGCTCAGTCTCTCTTTGCAGCAGATGGTGTCGTGGCAAGGAATGAGGTGGGATGGACATCCATGCTGGAGAATGTGAGTTCGGAAGGTTGTCACTTCCAGGGGGGGGGTGGTTGGCCGTGCTTCTGCACCAGGTGGAGCTGAAGACTGAGGTGGTGTCTGAGAGGTCTCAGGATGCATGGCTGAGCAGTGTCTGTCACTCTCACACTCACCACATTTCAGTGCTGCTTGGCAGTCCTTGGCAAGGTGGTTGGGGGCACAGCATCTGTAACAGCGCTTGTGTTCTTTTAGAATGTCCTTCCGTTCATGCAGTCTTTTCGTCCTGAATGACCTACAATTTTCTACTGAATGGCTTTTCTTGTGCACAGGGCAGTATTGAGCTGGGTCAGTGTCTGTAGCGCCTGTGATGTCTGTCTCACCGGTGGCGGACATGTCCGTCTTCTGCGCAGATATATACGTCTTCTCGCCTCTGCTGTTGTTCGACACAGTGAAATTTGGGTCATTGCGGGCCTTTGCCTCGCGTTCCATGAAGCCGACGAAGAATGAGAAGGGAGGAAAAGATCCTCTGTGCTGCTCTTTGAAGCGGGAGCCTGTGGTGAGCCACTTTTCCTGCAAGCTAGGAGGCAGCTTCTCTACAATGGGTTTTACCCCACGAGGCGTGTCGAGGTAAGCCAGCCCGGGAAGGTAGCCGTCATTCTTAGCTGCTAGCAGCTCCATAAGAAGGTCACTAAGCTCTCTCAGCTTCACATTGTCTCTGACTGACAGTCGGGGAAAGTTGTCTAGCCTTTCGAACAGTGCATTCTCCATCATTTCTGGTGTACCATAGCATTCTTGCAGTCTCTGCCAGGACAAACAGAGGGCAGCTCTGGGGTTAGTGACATGAACAGCACGAATCCTCTTCACATGTTCCGATGACTCTTTGCCCAGCCACTTCGCAAGGAGGTCTAACTCTTCACTGTATGTAAGCCCCAAGCCCTGTGTTGCATTGAAGAAAGATGACTGCCATGCTCTGAAATTCTCTGCTGAGTCGTCAAATTTAGTAAGGCCAGTGGTCACTAACTCTCTGCGCGCCAGGAACTTGGCAAAGTCGATCATGGGTGGAGAGTCATGGTGAACAGGAGGATGCTGATTGTGTGTGGCGATGGCTGTGTGACTGTGTGGCGGCTTTACCTCTATAGCTTCAGGTGCTGGCTGAAATGAAGGGCTGTTCACTGTGTACTGTGTTTCGTGGTGATATGGAAAAACAGGGGGCTGTGCGCTGATCTGTAGTTGATGTGTCGGTCGTCTGAATTCTCTAACTAGGGGTTTTACCTCCACAGCTTCAGGTGCTTGCTGAAATGGAGGGCTGTTCACCAGGTACTGGGTTTCATGGTAATGCGGTGAGGCTGGAGACTGTAAGCTGATGAACTGTGGCTCGTGTGCTGGTGGTGTGAATACTCTGAGTGGGGGGTTTACCACAGCTCCAGGTACTGGCTGAAATGGAGAACTGTTCACCAGGTACTGGATTTCGTGGTGACGAGCTGAGGCTGGAGATTGTATGCTGGTGAACTGTGACTCGTGTAATGGTGGTCTGAAGTCTCTGAGTGGGGGCTTCACCTCTACAGCTCCAGGTACTGGCTGAAATGGAGGACTGTTCACCAGGTACTGGGTTTCGTGGTGATGAGGTGAGGCTGGACACTGTATGCTGAAGAAAGTTGGCTCCTGTGCTGGTGGTGTGAAGACTCTGACTGGGGGGTTTACCTCTACAGCTCCAGGTACTGACTGACATGGAGGACTGTTCGACGTGTGTTGCGTTTCATGGTGATGTGGTAAGGCAGAAGACTGTACGTTGACCTGTGACTGGTGTTCCACATACTCTTCAGTGCGCTGCTGGATCGCTTGTCGCGTAACCATACCAGTTAGCAGGGCTCTAAATTAACACACGCCAACACGCCAAACACGGGTGAAAATTAATTTTGGCCGGTGGAAAAAAATACCTACCCGCCCATTTGGCTAGTAGCGCCCGAGTAGCCTACAGTAAATTGTGAACGGTAAACGGCGGCTTGTATGACAACTATACGGCGAGATTTCCTACATTACCCATAAACACTCCCGTCGTGACCCCACCCCACCGTGAGCTTTCCGAAGCAGCAGCCACTCCGTGCTGCTGTTGCGCGCGCCAGGACAGAACGCATTTCAGAACTTTTGTGCGCTCACACTATTTTGACAGGCAGCTCTCCCCTGCTCCTGTCGCTTTCGCGCTACCACTTTTAACGTCACTAAGGACTACGGTTACTATTAGCATTCACCGACACCGGCACCGGCACCTTGCTCTAACAGGCTGCCTTTTAAGCTGCGAGGACCTGACCGAAGAGTTTCAATAACAGGAGTGTTGTGGAACGAAATAGCGACAAGGGCAGAGGAGGAGAACGGGCTGTCAGAGTAGTGTGAGCGTAGCTGTCAGTTGTCTTCTGAAATGTTTCAAGTCCTGGCGCAAATAAGTTGGAAAGCCCACGCCATCGGAAAGAAGGGCAGACCTTATGCCCGTGCGAGTAGGCTACGCTATGGAAGTAACAAAGGAAGCGAACATTTCCGTGATATTATTTGCTTTTAGTTAAACATATCGTAGGTTTCTTGTTATTTTGTTGCGCATGGTAGAGAAGAGCTCCTGGAGGAAATAATGGTGCCTATAGCATCATACTGTAGGCCACATGAACACACAATAGGCACACACGACATCATATCCGTTATTGCACAACGTGTGTGTGTGTGTGTGTGTGTGTGTGTGTGTGTGTGTGTGTGTGTGTGTTTTGACTCCTCTCCTCCTCTTCTTTTCCTCTCATCTCTTCTCCCTCCTTGGAGTGTGAGGTTTTGTTGTGTTTGGCTGTTGTGTGTGGCTGGTGAATCATTGTTTTCAGAGGTAAAAATAAGATAAAAAATACAGCAGAAGTTTAAAAAAAAGTAGGCCTAATATGCTTATTATAGACCTAGTATGTAGGCCTATAGTATATAGTATAGAAATTTGAAATTTAAAATAACCACAATAATAATAATAATAATAATAAAAACACAACTAGCCTAACGCATAACCTATTTGGGCAAGATTAAAAAATGGCTAGTTGAACTTCTGTTTGGCTGGTAAGAAAAAATGTCTACTAGCCAAATTGGCTGGTGGTGGAAAAAGTTAATTTAGAGCCCTGCCAGTTAGGCTCTGTACATCTTCATTCTCTATGGCAACAGCTGCTTCCCACACCTCAGCTTCGACCCGCGCCGCCTCTGCATCCCTTTCATACTCCAATGCCTCCAAATCTGCTTCTAATGCTGCCCTTTGTAGATCCAGCTTGGCTCTCTCCTTTTTCAATTCTACCTGTCGCTTGGCGTAAGATGCCTTGGTGAGCGCTGCCTCGGCTGTGGCTCTAGCTTTGGCAGCCTCCATGACAGAAACTCTTGAAGAGGACGAGCGCCTCGAGCTGGCTCTTGAGTGGACCGATGGAGGTGGAGACGAGGGGCGTGACGACGGCATACTGGAGTTCTAATATTATCCGTTGCTCCTTGCTAGTTGTCTTTTCACTGTTCTGTCCTGATCTGAGTGTTAGCAGTGGAGCGTACACAGACTTGACAGGCAGCTAAACTCGTCTTTCTTCCAAAATGTAGTATTTATTTAGTCGAAAGCAACGTGTGAAACTGTAAACAAACAATGAAAACCACTTATTAGGCGTCTGCCTAAACCATAGGGCACTGCACTGTAACAACAATTCTAACAACAAAAGCCATCTACACGAGAAAATAAATGAAGTGTTACTTCTCCTACTTCAGCACGCTACAATAGATTAAACACATATTCACGTTGTTCAAAATTGTAATATCAAGCGATGATGAGAACAGAATAAGAAGGTATGCGTTGTTATAAATATGAGACGAACGTCAGCATCATAACGGTTAGCTAAATTAGGTTACGATGACACAGAGAAAAGCACCCATAAAGTTCACTAACGTTGACACAATCAATACGAACAGGTAGGTATTATAATCTTAAAAAACACTTACAGACATTGCTGCCTTAGAGCGGACATAAGTGTACTCCGGTACAAAGTGAAATGAAGTTACCGGCATTATCTTCGGCATTCATTAAGTTACGTGTTGATTCTTCGCAACATTTCATTCATTCCCAAGAGTTTATAACTGCTGCCATAGAAACGGGCACACGCAACCAGGACCCCACGTCAAAATAAGAGCACAAGCAACTCTGCATTAAGCACCCCGACATACCAGCAAATTATACCAACAAACATTCAACTTACAACTTAAGCTTCTCTTTTCATCAGTTTAAAACTGGGGGCAGAACACGGATCGTTATCGGATCGGCATGCACGGAAAAATCCGATCCAGAATTCCGATCCATTTTCCTGTTTTGTGTTTATTAATTTCTGAAAAAAAAGGTCAGTTTCTCATTAAAAACCATTGTGTATTACTCAAATTCACCTAATTCAGTCGGCTAGTTGTTACTAAGAGTACAAACCCTTTTCAACATGACTGTGACAACAAAGTAAGTAGGCTAAATAACTTTCAACTTAAATACTCAGATAGGCCGGTATCAGTATCGGAATCGGATCGGAAGTGAAATAAAAATATCTGTATCGAATCGGAAGTACAAAAACTTGGATCGGGACATCTCTAATATTTTCTGCCATTATTTGGATAGAACAGAGGGGAATGACCCAGGCCAGACTCAAACCTGTGTCTCCATGAGCAATGCATGTAGTTTGTATGTGGTGAGGTGTGGTAGGGCCTCTGCACACCACTTCCAACAGCACTGCAGAGCACCAACGGTTCCCACTATTTCGGTTAACCCCGCACACTGCCACATACGTACGTGCTATACATGATAAATTATTTCATCTTTCATCATGATTTCATGATTTCAATTTCATCACATCAAAGTATAAGGCATAAAAACTTGCCGCTTTTCGGCGAAATTCGCCGTTTTGAAATAACAAGGCCGACAGGCGGACAACAGATGCGTCCCTCTATGCCAGTTCCAACTATGCCATTTCCCCCCCCAAACGCCCCCCTGGCCTCCTCTGTCAACGCCCCCCGAGGATGTACTTTTTGTTTATTGGTCATCATGGACACTCCAAATATTGTGGCAGGCAGCAAGGCAGCAAAATGGCGAGACATGGCCTTATTTTTTGCAGTTTAGGGTATAATAAGCTTATCATCATTCTTGGATTTGGAAAAGAACCATAGGCTATGATTTGAAATTTCACATAGCCTAGATGAAGTGAACATTACAAATTACCAGACATTTATTAGGCCTAACAACCTTTAGTATCACGCCATTTCAGCAGTATGTGCATGTGGGAAAGAATCTAAACATCGACAAATAATAAATAAATAAAACCGTTTGGGTGAATCATGCGCTTATGGACTTTTTTTCAATACCAGCTTCACCGTCAAGGCACAAAGCAGTGAAACTCAATTACCCAGAATGCTGCACGTGAGCTCTCTACCCGCCGAGTGATTCTGGAAAACAAACATGGCGGCAACTCGCTTTACTACCTTAATAATGTGTCAATCCGACGCTAGATTTCTTAACTGATGAAAATCGAAGGCAGAAATCAACATTGTAGTGTCTAAATATGAGGTCGATTGGTCTATTTGTGGCGTACATCACGATCGGCTGAGTTGTTGGCCTCACGTTTGTCAGTTAGCCTGTGGCTAGGCTACTTTGGAAAGGCTATGCTTGCACGCATTCGCTCCGGTCCAAAATGGCAAGTCTGCCGCCCTGTGGCCACAGGAAGGAACAATTTAAAGAAAGCGTTTCAGACACAAAAGCGTTTCAGACACAATTGAAGGCGGACGGACGGACGGACGGACGGACGGACGGACAGACCCTCTTATAGAGATGCTGGGACGCATCTAAAAATGTGTTTTCTGTGAATCGTGCAGATNCGAGGAAAAAAAATTGGGGGGGGGGGGGGGGGGTTCGAGCGAGTTGAAATGTATACCGCAGAAAATGTCATACAGCTCAATGGCAAATTGCTGGAGAGATGCCACCACCGACAATGACTTTTGACCAATCACAGTATTTCTGTTCGTCGGCACAGCCAATAACAAGAACGAGCTCAATCTAAGTCCCGCCCTGTCTTCATACTTCGAAAGGAAAGAGCGCAAAACCCGGTGTTTTCTGGTCGGTTGGGCTGCGTAGTTATATCAAATGTCTTTTAGTTCTATAATATAGAGAGTTGTGTCCGACCATTTTCCCCTACCCAAATCCTGAAATGTGCCGTCTTTGGATTTAGCTCTAAACGTGGAAGTCTGCGTGGTTAGTGAACAGGTACCCCACACCTCACAGTTGGTTTAGTTGTTTTGCCTGATAATTTGACTCCGGAGCTTCCCTGCCCTCGTGAAAAATAATGTATTCTCATAAGAGCTCCGAAAGCTTGGTTACACGCACGTGTTCCTGTTATTCTGTTGTTTCGGTTAATGATTTGAAATGTCCATTAAGCTAACAGTAGAATAGTTTAGTTTCCGTTCGCTGTAGGCCTACTTGTTCTCCGGTTAAAGTCGATGCAAAGGACATCTGATTTCTGCGCGAGTGAATCCAACTTGGAGAGTTCAGCGGGAGAGTGCGCTAGGGGGAAAAAGTCTAAAGTAGCTACCGGGTAAAAAATATGGATAAAAAAACAGGTGAAAAGGCGCATGTAGACTACGCGAGGCAACATCGTGCATATGCTGCGGGCAGAGGGAAGGGAGAGAGAAGGCTGGGCCAGTCTAGCGTTTGACACAGGACAAATTGCAATAGTTGGCCAAATCATTCCAAGTTTTTGTTTAATCCGATTCCTTTGTAGGCCTATATCTAAATTGAACGATATTTAGTGAAACATACTTTTTTCCAGGTCAAAGTTGGAGCGTTCCTATTCCTACTCATTTTTCTACAGGAAGACATTAAAAGAGATACTAGGTGAATAGGCTAAAATTTGAGTAGTTTGAGTAAAACTGCAGTAGCTAATTCAAACTTTGACAAAGATTTTTTTTTTTGTAGCCTATTGCAAGTTGTCTGAAATATGATGATTAAATAGGCATGAGATGACAACCAGGCAAGTGTTGAGGGGGTGTTAGGAGACTGATGAGAGGAGGGGTGCTTATTGTCATTTGGGGGCATTTTGGCCTATTTTATTTTTTAATAGGCCTACTAAGGGTTTTGATGAGGTCAATGGGGTGTTGGGGAAACTTACTATGAGAACCACTGCTCTATCATGATAAAAACCTATTTTATCAAGCTATCTACCCAACCCCCCATCAGACATGACAGCTAAGTCATGGAGTAGGGTTGGCAGTTCTCATGTTCACTGTCCCTTGGTCGCTAATAACTACAGTATGCTCAAAATTCACCATTTAAAGGCTTTTTAAGCTAAATCCTCTCCCCCCTAGTCTGAGACTGTTATACAAGATCATCCACTGCGCACAACACACACGTGTGCACCTGCGTTTGCACGCGTGCACTGCGCCGCGCCGCGCCGCGCTCTTGTCACCTTTTTCACCCCTGACCTGTTTGCATGCCTGAAGTATGGATAACCAATGGGCCACTCTGACAAAAATAGAGCCCTCCCATAATCGGCAGCCAACTTCTGCGGACATTGCCGCCGGTGAACGGGTTTTGTTGAAAGCAGTGGAATCTAACATTGACAGAGCAGTGCTTCGCACTTTGCTGGAACTGGTGTGCGGAGGCCCTTTGCCCTTGGTGCCACTAGCACCTCTGAGGCCCCTTCCCCACCCTCCTAGCGAGTCTTCATGCTACTAAGGCCAAGTGGTCGTGTTGCTTCCAGGCAGCCAGTGAGGCTACCTCATCCTCGTACACAGAGAGGGTGTATGTAATTGCAAACAAATGTACACACAACCCCAACCATCACATAACCTCCTTGGCGGAGGTAATAACAAGCATCTTCTATTAGAGTAAGGTAAATCAAGCTTGTACTTTTCTGGACTCCGTGTGATGTGTGATGAATGGGTGCGGGTGGACGCTGGCGCGTTTTAGCAGCCGCTGCTCGTACTCATTTAGGCTCCATTACCCACTCAAACCCACCAAAACGTTTGGACTATCTTACACATTTTTTGGACATACGAACAACTGGTCACCGAGGCTTGGCTGGGCGAATCGTGACGGCCTACCTGCTACACAGCGTTGGCCCGCTGCTGTGGCTGCTCTAGACCTGCACAATAACACCTGCTGTTTCCATCGCTGCGTCCGACGCCACTTCCAATGCTGCCCCAGGGAGTTTGGACTGCTGTTGAGCCAGCGTGGCTGCTGGTTTCACCAACTTGTGCCATCCCTGGTTGCTGGCTGCAACAACCACTACACCTTGCTGTCTCGCGGCGTCCATGCCTCGTGTCTGGATTCTGTTGACCGACAGCGTGCTCGGATGCCTCCCTCCCTAACCAACGTCTCGGCGGCCCCGTCCACGGCATTTCGCCGGTTATTTTAAAGAACTTATCTGCTTGTTCGCCTGCCTCCCCTTGGCCGAGCTCGCCCCCCACGACGAGAGGCTCCGGATTTTCGTATCCCCACGGCCTTCCATCGCTGCTCTTGTCGTGGGTTTGCTTATCATCTCCACCAAACGTGACTGTTCCATTTCATCATGGACCTAAACTTTCCACTGCCGTCTATTTTTGTTGTGTCCCTGTTTTGTACTTATTGAGTCTCTGTATGTCTTTGAGTGTTTGTATGTTATTTGTTTATGGCCTCGGCCTATCTGTAAAGCGTCTTTGGGTGCCTTGAAAAGCGCTATATAAAATAAATGTATTATTATTATTATTATTATTATTATTAGGCGAACGCCCCTTTAGAAGACCTTGGGTTCGGAGACTTTAGGTTGAGAATAAATTGCTTAGCGCTGTAGACAGTGTTAATTTTGACAGGAATTTTTCATTTAGTTTTAGTTTTAGTCTCTTGACGAAAATCGAATTTTAGTTTTAGTCACAATTTAGTCATCTAAATAATTTTTATTTTAGTCTAGTTTTAGTCTACTAAAATTCATACAATTTTAGTCGACGAAATCTAAAATAATTTTAGTCAACTAAAATATTACATTTAATTTCCTCTTGTCTACACTTCTCTATAAAATTGTCAAACGAAAATACCATTTGGGGGAATCAATCATTAAATGACATATTGTATGACATATTGACATATTATATGACATATATTATGACATATTGTAATCATAAAATATTGTGGAAAAACTGCCAGAGCGTCTTATAAGCCAGTGGCTTATAGCCTATCATGGCCGCGAAATCTCTGTCGATATTTTAGAACGACTTCAGGGGAAAACGGGACTGCGCGTTATGAAAAAATACTTGTGGGCATAGCCTACCAGTAAGCTAATGAAGAGCGTCGCGGGGTACAGTAGCCAGGTTACTGTATGCAAGCGTTACAATGTCACCTGTTGGAAGACGCGTCTCTCTCTCTCTCTCTCTCTCTCTCTCTCTCGTGCGCGTATTGCAAGCTGTTGCATATTATTTGCTTGATGCAAAGTTCTGATGGCATACACGCTCTCGTTGACATGGTTGTGTGCATGGTTGCATGGATTCGCAAGACTTCATTGCAATAACACAGTGAACGCGTGGAAGGGCCGTTCACTTCCTATCGCAGTGTCATTGACTGAAACAAGTTGCAAAACTCCACACTTCCGAATCCTTTGCGATCGGCACTACAGTGATTCTTATCAGAAGGCTTGTGCCTACGTATAGACACAGACCCTTAAATTAAAAACAATAATAATAAAAAAAGATCAGACAACGACCATCGGGTGGCATGCTCATGAAAGCGACAGGGAGTGGAGAAGTTGCGCAAAAATGTATCGTAAGATGTTTGCTACTGTGCGACAGCACCACCACTATTTCATGACTGCATAAACTTCTTCGTCATGGATAAATGGCCAACAATACTTTTTGCAGCCAGGATTGCACTGAAAAGTAGGCTACTGCTGTTAAAAAAGGTCATGGGTCTGCAGCACCGACGCCTGCTTGTGTGTGAGAGAGAGGGAGGGGAGGAGAGAGACATGGAGCAGCTGAGATGAGGGTCGCGACTTGCGAAATAGCAGGCAATTCTTTTTCAATATGTCAGTGACATATTAACAAAAATGCTTCCTATTGGTTTTCGTCTCAGGTGGTATTGTAGTCACATTTTTATTTTTTTGACGAAAATATAAATCAATATCGTTATATTTTTCGTACAAACGCATGCTGCTTTTTTCGTCATCGTTTTATTGTCGTCAGGGGAAAAACAATCGTCAACGATAATTATGACGAAAATATTTCGTCACGAAATTAACACTGGCTGTAGATTATAAATTGCTTAGCGCCTTAGCGCTGTAGATGGCGATAGCACACCTCTTTTTGTGGCATTTGGTGGCAGTTTGCAGAAGATAAGAACAAGGAGGGGACAATACCCCAGTAGGAGACCAAACTTGAGCACATTCCTTTCCATTGGGTAGGCGTGGTTTGGAGTATCTTACTCTACTAGAAGATGTTTGGGCAGTCATGGGTGAGCGGTTAGGGCGTCAGACTTGCATCCCAGAGGTTGCCGGTTCGACTCCCGACCCGCCAGGTTGGTGGGGGGAGTAATCAACCAGTGCTCTCCCCCATCCTCCTCCATGACTGAGGTACCCTGAGCATGGTACCCTCCCACCGCACTGCTCCCCATGGGGCGCCACTGAGGGCTGCCCCCTTGCACGGGTGAGGCATAAATGCAATTTCGTTGTGTGCAGTGTTCACTTGTGTGCTGTGGAGTGCTGTGTCACAATGACAAATGGGAGTTGGAGTTGGAGTTTCCCAGTTGGGCTTTTACTTTCATGTTTGATAATAATGAAGTGTTTTCAGGGCTCCCTTAGTTCGTGGGCCCCTGGGCCTGGGAGGCCCGTGCAGCAATCCATCCGTGAAGGCCAAGTTGGCTGTGTTGCCTCCCAGCTGCCAGTGAAGCTACGTTCACACACGTCGCTGCTAGTTACTAGCTTCTCGCTCGCTCGCCTACTCGCCACTCTCTCATGGAACGTTCGCTAAACGTTCCCGCGGCTTTAACTGCCAATGCACAGGCGAGAAGAAAAGAATTCTGCATTCCAGTTGGTTACTCGCTTACTCGCCTCGCTCAAAGTTAAAATATTTTCAACTCGGGATCCGCCCACATCGCATCGCTTGTACACTACTCGCCTCCTCGTCTCGCTGGAACAGACATTCTATTGACTTAATTCGCTGAGCGAGTAACTAGTAGAGATGTGTGTGAACGGGGCTTAAGGCTACCTCACATGCTGAACATCCTCACACGCAGAAGGAGCTCTTGAGTGCTGTGTACACAGTTCATGATTTAACCGTAAATCCTGTGGGGGATGTAGAGAGACACTCGACCTCTCTGGGTGTTTGCTTACTCTACTTGTTGTGTTGTGTATGCGTCCAACAGTCTTGTTGGATAACATTTCCTGTTTCCTTTTCTTTTTCCGGTAAACATTGTAAGCGTTGTAAACAGGGCTCTAAATTTACTTTTTTCACCACCAGCCAATTTGGCTAGTAAACATTTTTTCTTACTAGCCATTTTTTTCTTACCAAAATGAACCATGCATTAATTATGTTGCTTTTATTTATTTTATTAAACTAGGCTATGTCCTCAACACAGATAAACAATATAAATATTATACTCAATATAATTCAGTTTATTCTATAATTATTTAGTAATTATATTTTTATTACCTGCATCTCATTATTTTTCATTCCATTTCCATATACTGCACAGACAGCCAAACATTAGCCTATTACCTCACACACCATCACCCAAACCTCACATACAGTATAGGCCTACAACTCACACAAATACAGCATGCCTTCAACACTAATGTCACACACATACCAGACTTTCAACATACACTAGCCAAACACACACACAACCAAACACTGCAAAACCTCATATCCCCTACACAGCATCACTTCACACACAGTGGGCCAAATACCATGGACAACGCACAGAAGACAGGTGAAGGGGAGAAGAGATGAAGGGAGGAGAAGGACACGGAAAGGAGGAGGACAGGAGACACCCGCGCACGCACGCACGCACGCACGCACGCACGCACGCACGCACGCACACACACCTACAAAGTGCGTGAATGATGCCTGCATTGTGTGTATGCTGCTGCTGCTGCGTGACACCTTCAAGTTCCTCCAGGTCAAATTAATATTAGCTTTACTTACGATGCGCTTGCATTGACAATTACCGTTACGCTAGGCCTATGTCAACTAGACATCCAATAACACCACGGAGACCATGCTTACTTTGTTACTTTCGTCGCTAGTTTTTGTTATCCTTTTTTTCACTTACTCGTATATCCATATCAAACTCGTGCAGGGTCTTTGCGATGGCGTGGGCGTTATTAGGAAACGAAAACTCCATCGTTTGTAGTTGCGAGGACCTCGCAAATATCGGACGGCTTCTGACGGCAACGACACTGTTTTGACAGACAGCTGTCCTGTCCCTCCACTCACTCACGCCGTTTTCGCTCCACCAATACTCTATTTCACCGTCACAACAGTTACGCTGCTATTACTTGCATTCATCGACACATAACCGTGCTTTAACCACTGCCACATTATTTTTCATCTGACCAAAACCTACAAAACCAAAGTAATCCGCGCTAGTCCGCTCATTGAACATATTTTATCAACACTAGTTCCAGCGCGCGGGTATCAAACACGCAGCCAATGGATGTGAGGCTGCCTTATTGTGATTTACGGTCAGCCAATAGGTGTGGGCTACATCATGACGGTAGGACTAATGTTCATGGGTAATGTAGGCGACGTTTTAACGTTCATCAGACGGCAGCTACAGATCTGTGCGGGCAGCTGTTTAACGTTCAATCGGGCGCGCGCTACCGGCCAATTTGGCTAGTGGATGATTTTTTCTACCAGCCAAAATGATTTTTCACCCGCATTTGGCGTGTTGGCGGGCGTTAATTTAGAGCCCTGGTTGTAAATAAATCTCTGACTTAAAGTGAAAGTGAAAGCCCATTGGGAAATTCCAACTCCCATTGTCATTGTGACACAGCACTCCACAGCACACAAGTGAACACTGCACACTGCACACAACGAAATTGCATTTATGCCTCACCCGTGCAAGGGGGCAGCCCTCAGTGGCGCCCCATGGGGAGCAGTGCGGTGGGACAGTACCATGCTCAGGGTACCTCAGTCATGGAGGAGGATGGGGGAGAGCACTGGTTGATTACTCCCCCCACCAACCTGGCGGGTCGGGAGTCGAACCGGCAACCTCTGGGATGCAAGTCTGACGCCCTAACCGCTCACCCATGACTGCCCATGGGTATGTAGGGCATGTAGACCCAGATCCTCTTCAAGAGCCTCTGCTGTGGAGGCAGTTGCTAGGTCTGTTGCGGTGAAGTGGACAGGGCGAGCTGAAGAATTTGGCATCTCTATCTCTCTCTCTCTCTGCCCCCCTTCTCTCTCTCACTCTGTCTTTCTTTATTTTATCCCTCTGTTTCCCCTCTCCCTTTCTCTCACTCACACGCATTCTTTCTCTCTCGCTCGCGCTCTCTATCGCTCATTTACGTTTTGTTTCTTCTTTCACTCTCTAGGCCTTCTCTTTCTCTCTGTCTTTCTCTGTTACCCATTTTCTCTCACTTTCTCTTTTTCTATATCTAATTTCCCCTCTGTTTCCTCCCCTCTCCCCTCTCCTTCTCTCCATTCCTAAGTTGCACTGCATGAAACAGATGATGATTGTGCTGTTGGCCATCATTGACCCCTGAGCCAATGGAAAGCCCTGTGTGGTGGCCTCTTGGGAAGAGGGATGCCATTGGCTGATTGCGTCAAAGTGACCTCACTGTGTGGGCCCTGAATGCCACTGCCGGGCATAGTTGGCACAGTGGGCCTTGAGTGAGCCCAGATACACACAGACACACAGACACACACACCTCTCTCTCTCTCTCTCTCTCTCTCTCTCTCTCTCTCTCTCTCTCTCTCTCTCTCTCTCTCTCTCTCTCTCTCTCTCTCTCTCTCTCTCTCTCTCACTCTCTCTCTCTCTCTCTCTCTCTCTCTCTCTCTCTCTCTCTCTCTCTCTCTCTCTCTCTCTCTCTCCAGACTCATTCACATGCTGAATGTTGCTGACCAGGCAGAAATGTTCTACCCCTCCACCCCCATCAGTTTCTGTCTCAGTTCTATTTAACTTCAATTAATGCATTTCTTTGACTCAAATACATATTTGAAATATTTGAAACAAATATTGGACTTTCCTGTCCAATATTTTGTCGTCAGTGTGTGATGTGATTATGTAAGGTGTCAGGATTTCATTTTTACTGCTGACTGAGTCCATTATTCTCTCTCTCTGTGCCCTTCTGCCCCTCCGTGTACACACGCACACGCACATGCGCACACACACACATTTTACTTCTTTATTTGGATTGACAGATATACACTTATCATGGCACAATCCAAATTTGGTTTAAAAGGAGTCC
Source organism: Engraulis encrasicolus (assembly GCF_034702125.1). Classification (NCBI taxonomy): domain Eukaryota; kingdom Metazoa; phylum Chordata; class Actinopteri; order Clupeiformes; family Engraulidae; genus Engraulis; species Engraulis encrasicolus. The sequence continues at coordinate 35,845,547 of NC_085880.1, forward strand.
TATACAGCACTAGAATCTTCTGTTCATAATGTCCCAAGGATAAAGGTTGCACCTGCGTTTCCATACAAAAGAGGCTCCCAATGATGC